>NC_052637.1:11707838-12010638 GCF_016161935.1 Mauremys reevesii | reverse complement strand
TCTACACCACAGAGTTTGGTTGACACAAGTGAGCTTACGTCGACCGAACTATGGAAGTGTCTATACTTCAGTCTCTCTCTTTCTGACGTAACTACCCTGCAATGCCGACTTAATAACTGCACCTCCACGAGAGGCACAGACCCAATGTAGTTAGGTCAAGGCAGTGTCAGTGTAGACACCAGGACCACCGGAACCTTGGTAGAAGTGGGGGGAGCGGCATGAGACTCCACCCCTCTCTGTGATCCCACTCCTGCTCCTCCTCTTCCCCCCAGGCCCAACCCCCTGGTAAGAGCCACCCAGGGAATCCGGGCTGCCCTGGGGTGCCCCAGACCCTCCACCTCCCTTGGCAGGAGTCCCAAGAGCAGGCCGGGCCACTCAGAGCAGGCCAGGGGACAGGACCTCAGGGAGAGGAGGAGCAGCAGGGGTGGGGTCACTGAGAGGGACCAGGCCTCATGGCAAGCAGGGGGGCTAAGGCCAGCTTCAGCTCCCACACCAGGAAGAGGCTGGCACCGCCAGCAGGGGCTACACTTCACAGGAGGGGAGCTGATCACCTTATCGGCTCCCCTGCCACGAAGTGCCACCCCTGTCAGTGCCATTCCACATCTGCCCAAGGCTTGCATTTTGGGGAATGATGTGGCTCCTTGCCCCTCAAACAGTGCCCATGTTAAAAAGTTGGGGCCATGGCCCCTCTGGATCTGGTGCCCCAGTAGACACTGCATTGCTTACATCCACTGTTACTGGCTTTCAGGAGCCATCCCACAATGGCCCAACACTGACAGTACAATTGATACAAGCACTTCTGGTGAGGACAGGCACCACCAATACAAGGAGCAAAGTGCAGACAGGCACAAGCGATGCAGTGACTGTGATGGTTGTGTGCAGATGCAAGTTAGGTTGACTTAATTTTGCAGTATAGACATGCCCTGAGTAATAATCTACCTGGGTCTCATTGCCAGGATGATCAGCCTCACTCCCAGCCTGGGGGGAGCAGAATGGGACTCAGATCCAGATTACTTTATTTCACTGTCCCTCCCACAGAGTTTCTGCTGCTTTTCTTCATTTCCTCCCTCCCTCCTCCATTTGTTTTAGGGCAACAGAAATGATCTCCAGGAGCACCAAGGAGGAGACTGGAGAGATGAATTCCTAAGTCTGTGCCATTTGCAGCTATTGATGCCAACGTGATTTCCAGAATGCTTTGAACAGCAGCAGCATTGGAGGGGAGAGGGCTCCATCCCTCATGCACAAGAGAAAGGAAAAACCAGTCTGGGGCTGTTACTGAGCTGGAAAGTCCACCAAAGAAACCCAAAAGGGGCAAAATGGAGGAGGAGCATAGGGAAGAGGGTGAGAATTGCAGCTGCTGAGTGCAACAACCCCTCTGTACTTGGCCACAGGTCCCTTTAGACCCTGGCTGGGGAGTTTGGGAAGCAGCTTCCTGGACCCGAGAAAGTGAAGTTGACTGTGGCAGGAAGGAAGCACTGACCGGAGATGCTCTTGGAAATGCAAGCAGATACACAGCCTGCTCTGTAACTGGCCACATTTTCTACTTCTGGAGGCAATTCTTCACCACTGCAGACACACTGAGTTCATGTGTCCTGCAGAATTATTTTCTGCAGAAAAAAATTCTGCAGAAAATACATTTTTGCCCAAGAAGTGCTGCAGTTCCACCTCTTTGCCACCAGAGGCTGCTGTGGCACAAGAATAGCCAGCAGCATGAACGCAGCAGGCTGTTCTGGCACCACCACATCCTCTGGTGGGGAAAAGGTGGAACTGCAGCACTTCTGGAGCAGAATGTATTTTCTGTTGGAAAAAAAATTCTGTGTGTGCCCAGCGGTGCAGAATTCCACTAGGATTAGAAGTTAATCACAGCACCCTGCCTGTGGAGCCAAGTTAGGACAGAGTGAGGCACACAAGACCATAGGTGCCAGCTTCTTCCTTTGCCTGGGGGTGCTAGGAATGCCCCTCTGCCATGTACATTGGCCAAACCAAACCGTCTCTACATAAAAAAATAAATGGACACAAATCAGACATTAGGAATGGTAACAGGAAATCAAGCCTGGGGAGTGGGAGCAGGAACAGCTAACACATAGTCCAAAAGACAGGGGAGCTCGGGTGTTCAGACAGCTTCTTGTTCCTGCTGTTGGTTTGAGGAGGTCCCGGGGGCTGAATAGCTGCTCTGGGACTCTGCCAATAGGCCTCAGGAATGGAGCCTCAAACTGGGTCTGAACTTCGTAAGTCCTAGGTAAGCAGTTTTTAGTAGGCTTTCAGGTGGCCTGCTGGAGTGTGGCTGCTCCCATGAACCCTGCAGACCCAGGTTAATGACCCATGGGTCATGACAGTGAGTGATCTCTCCCCGCTCAAACCTCCAGCAGGAAACAGTCTCCAGGATCCCGGACACATCCTATGAGAATAAAAAAAAAACAAAAGTCATGATGACAACTAGACTGTGTAACAGGAGCCCCCTCTTTGTTGCAACAGCCCCAAGTGCCCAGAAGAGTGAACGGTTCTTACCTCCAGGAGATGCATGGGATCTTCCATCTAAGCCTCAATGGGACCCATGTTGCTGGATTTGACAGGAGGAGATCATCTCTCCCAACTGCTTTCTGAGCTGGGCTGGCTGCAGCATACATCTGTGTAAGAGGCTAGGCCAGAGACTGGAAGAGAGATGTTACAATCAGGGTCCAGGCTAGGGTAATCAGATGTCCTGATTTTATAGAGACAGTCCTGATTTTTTGGTCTTTTTCTTATATAGGCTCCTATTACCCCCCACCTCCATCCTGATTTTTCACACTTGCTGTCTGGTCACCCTAGTCCAGGCACCCCAGAAGTAGAACAGAGGGTCTGAAACCAAAAGGCAAAACAATCAAAACAGCGGATTCAATAGAGAATTTTTGTACCGTGTCGAAGAAAAACTTAGTTCTCGCTTTTTGTTTGGGTGCAGCAAAATCAAATACTTTATTATTTCTCCAGTAATTACCATGGAGGGAGAGAGTGCCATAGGACACAGGGTCACCCCAGTCCTGGACAGGTCTCTCAACTGGTAAACAATCACAGCAAGCCTTTATACCTTTGTTACAGACAATTTCTAGCAATAATACAGACAGTAAAAAGCAACAACTACATTTTGTTTATACATAGCAGAAAGGAGTGAGACAATAAGATAAGCCTAAGAAAAGCAAGCCTGCATTTTGGTTAGTGATTGCAAGGTCGTAATAACTTTGTACACAGTTCTTGTCCTGTCGCCTCGCACTATCTTTTCTCCTACAAGTCTCACGTCATTAGGGTTACAGTATGGCCTGACTCTTGCTAACTGACTAACATGCATTAAAATCCCCTTCAAATCCTTATTGAAGCTTTCCCTGCTTCCACACTCCCCCCTTTTGTACTTCTAGTACAACAAATATTTTCAAATCTCCATTTGCATTAATTCGTGGAGTTCAGATTCTACAGCAGATATGTCAACCTCAGGGGCTGTCAAGGGATGTAATGACAAAGCATGATTAGCATGAACATGAAAGGTAGTGCTATTCTCACGTCTTTTACAACAACAACAACAATAAATCCCAAGCTAACTAACAACACTACAAACAATAACAATCCCATAGGAATAATATAATGGGGCTGTTGTACAATTGTGATTACAAAGCACAAAACATCATACCTAGTACATAAAGTAAACACTCTATAAGCTGTATGAAAGGCATTCTTTCCAGCTTGATATATATTCTAAAGCATGTGAATTTGCCCTTGCAATTCAGAGATTCTTTGAACCTTTGGTAACAATGAAAGCAAATTTTGAAACCGATCAGGCACTACCCTAGTCCAATCAAAATATACCTGAAATCTAAGAGCTACTTGCAACATGCTACCTGCATTCTATCTGCAGGCCAGTAAATGATATAATTGCCTGCAGCAGTGGTAAGATCAATATGTATATCTTGTAAAGTGGTGGCATTAACGTACACACAGCTATCATTAGCTTGAAAAAGTGGGTGTCCCGTCAGGGTAGTTCCCTGACCTCCACCCTCTCAACAAATATTGTCATAAACAGTGACAACTTCCCCTAGCTTCAGTTTATAGATACACTGAGCTGTGGTGGTTCTAACGGCCAAAATGTCCATTGACTCTCTATTCTTATCCAAAATGTCAGGAGTTATTCTAGGGGTACTGTCTAGAAATCAGTTGGATATACCAGGTGGTCTAATTTCCCAGATGTCTCGGTAAATAATTCAGTTCCACATGCATCCTCCCCATGGACCCAGCAGGATTCGGTATGTGGGAGCCCACACCCACCCTAACCGGTCCATATGCTTGGAAGGAGCACTGTGAATGTCCACACTTCCATCCAGAAAGTGTCCAAGTATGTCTGCATGACCACAGATCAGATGGCACTCCTGATGTGACAGTAAGGGCAGTGGGCCAAGTCTGGTCTAGATCCCACTGCAATGCCTTCCCAGCCTCAGTGATATTCAATACCATCTCTGTCAGTAACTTCTGGGTCATAGAACTAAGGGCGGAAATGACATAGTACTCACCAACTCCAGCCCGTACTCAAGATAGCTGAGTTTTAAGAATAAGGCTAGTGGCCTTTTCTAGTTGGCCTAATTTCTCATCTCGTCCATGGCCTTTAAGAATAGTCCAAATGGCTACGACACTATTAGCCCCAGCCCATAGGGATCTGCCCAATGTCCTCTTATTCCAGGTTCTCCATTGTGCTAATCTAATGGCAGCCCCTTGTGAGCAATCTGGGTATGTAAAAGTGATGTGAAAATGGATAAGGGCAATGTCATTTAAAATCCAATTAGGGAGGGCAATACATACTGAAGGATTTATCCAGAACACAGGGCGCAGCCTGTAGAATAAACCCCAAAATCCAATTAATACCACAGTCCCAAGCATGGGTCCCACAAATTTCTTCCTGCCAGTATGTAATTCTTTGTTTCTTCACCAGGGTCAGTTCTCAATGTCCTTTTCAGTCAGGAATTCCTGGACTTTGGCAATGTCAGTGGAGTGAGTGTGTCTTCTTCTTTCCCAAAACAATTATGGTTTAGCATCCTACAGGGGAGAGGTTGCCAGCACATATCACCCTGTAATGGCTTTGCTTCTTCTTGAAAAGTCTAAAGGCACAGTTGGTCTGTCAGTGGACAAGGGAGAGGTTGCCAGTACGTCACCTTGTCCTTTTTTCCTGCTGTCCAAAAGCACAGTAGAGCTAGAAGAAAAACAGGCTAATCATCAGTAGGAAAATTCTTCTGATGTGGAGGGGTCTTTTCGCAGTAAGAATCCCGGGTCCAGGCAGTCAGTCTTTGGCACTTCACAGCGGTGTTGGTAGACAGCAGGACTTGGAAAGGGCCTTTCCAGCGTGGAGCCAAGGCAGTCTTTCGTTGATGGATCTTTATGTAGACCCAGGCTCCTGGTTCCAACAAGTGGCAAGGTTGCACAGGATCCTTTGGTAGTGCTTCCATCACCTGTGTATAAAAAAAGACTTAACACATTTCATTAGTGCCTGACAATACTTAAGCATTATGTTATCTGTCAAATGAATGTCCATCTGAGCTGGGGTCAGTGGGGGTGCAGCTGGTAGTCACATTGGGCGTCCTGTCAAAATTGCATGAGGGCTGAGTCCAGTCTTTCGTTTGGGAATGGATCTCATACTCATCAGTGCCAAAAGAAGGGCATCTGGCTACCTTAAGTTCGTTTCAGCACAAATCTGGGCCAGTTTATCCTTTAAAATCCCGTTCTGGCGTTCCACTGTCCCAGCAGACCGTGGGTGGTGAGGGCAGTGAGTTGCACATAACTCCTTTACAATCTGTCCAGTAAAATGAGTTCCACAATCACTGTTGATAGTCACAGGGATGCCAAAACGTGGTACAAAATCTGTAAGCAAAGACATCTACTGTCCTGCAGGGAAAAGCTTCAACCCAAGTGGTAAATACAGCAACTAAAACTAATACATATTCATAACCACAACATTGAGACATTTAAATAAAATCAATCTGAATATTTACAAAAGGTCCCCAAGGAGGAGAGTGGGCTGGCCGCTGCACACCAATCTCGTGTAACTGCAGCAACCATACCCCCCCCCCTTCCCTTGGTAGGCAGCCAAGTGGTGTCCTTGACTGGGGCCAGCGCATGTTAGCCATTCTCTTTTTTTTTCTCCCTTCTTGGCTTTTTTTTTTTGTTAACATACAAAGGAAACTTCTACTCTTTACTTATACACCTTTTTCATACCATGAACACATAAACAGTACTGTTATACAGTACAGAAGTATTATCATTCAATGTATGCCACATATACCCTTTCACTAAAATAACCATATTACAGAACTTTGGAAGGACAAGCCAGGACAAGCACACCCACTTTGAGAAGTTCACTTAATATAATTTCTAGTCCAATAGCTATCCACCATCCCCAGCCCTCTGGCTAAAAGTCTGAAGTAACCAGAAGGATCCCTTGTACAATACGGGGAGTGGGTTAACTTTTCATGTCCTTGCTTCCAAAGACTGGCAGTATGCAAATTTTAATAACCACTCTAAATTAAAAGATTTGGCCAATGTAGTTTCTTTCTCTTACTTAAGAAAATGTATTAGACTTTAGTATATCACATTTTTCTGATGTAACCAAACACTTTGTATTCTAAGTTGAACAAAACAAGTATCTGCATTTCAATCCAACACTTCCGCTTGATTTCAAATCAGACCATCTCATGAAAATATTAAACACAACAATTCTGGCCATGAGACAAACACCACAAGACAGAACATAGAACACACAACATAATTTTGACTGTGCCAGTAAATCATGGTACGTTGAATGCTGTGCAGCTGGCATTAATTTTCTTTGATCATCTGAAAGACAAAAACAGAGGTCCACCCCTTCGGGGCAGTTAAATACTTAAAATATACAAATACTCTTGTTGATTCTAGGCAAAACAGAGGAATTACCCCATATTTTCTCGTATGTGCTTCTTAGACAGCCCTGGTTCAGCGGCCTCTACCTTATCAGTTAGTTAATTTGCATTAACACAGATGCTCTCCGGCTTGCTTTTTTTTCCTGTTAACTCCTGCTTTTAAACACTGACAGAAAACATCACCTCTTACAGTGCCGTTAGAGCCTAATACAATTTTAATTACATAGCACTATATCCATTTTCAGCTAATTCAACAAAATTGGTCACAGCCAAATTATTACAATCTAATAAATTTATGTGCCTGAATTCATTCACAAACATGTCAAAGACACCAAAAAACTGTTCTCTTTAGCATTTTTACAAAGCTCAACCGCTGTTCCCTCCAGCAACTCCCTTCCAACAGCCACTTTACCAATTCAAATCACCATTCCAAATATCCTTCTGAGTATTTGAAATTCTCATGCTCATATTCACTTACTCCTTCTTTCCACTACACCCTCAAAAGTTTCCAACGTGTTTTCCAATCTGTCTGTCTGTTGCCTGCCCGTCTGGGCCCGATCCTTTTTCCTTGCTGAGCCGTCCCTATCCTAGGCACAACTTGTGCCACTACCAGTTTAGCTAGGAGGGTGGGCTTCACAACTAGCCCCCACCCTTCTGGTCTTTTCCTTAAAACATTTTTACTTACAAGACTACCCGAGTCCTCCCTAGTAAGGCTTGCCACCTGGGCAAAAATACATGGCCATTGGGTAAAGGCCATTTACTTAACACATAATCCAAACCCCTTTGGGGGTCTACCCAGAGACCCACCCATTTGTCTGCTGACACTTAAACAGAAAAGAAAATTACACAGAGAGCAAAGAAAATTACAGTCTAAGCCAGATCTTTCCACTTTTATTACATTGTCCGTTACAGGGGGGCGGGACAGTAAAATCTCAGGACAACCTCAAAGCTTCATCGCACACATGGCTTCCACCCTGAGGAATTACGAACGAGAAGTTCAGTTCCGCTCACACACCCAACGCCCAAATGAACAGAGCAGAAAAACAACAGTAACCAGTTAAACAAAACAGAACAAAACCAGATAGTATTTCCTTATTCTATTAAGGCTCACCCGTAATCACGCTATTCTTAACATATAACACCAACAGCACCAAACAAAACAAACATAAAATAACAAGGGTAAAACAGATAGATGGTGTAAATTCTGCAGGGCTCCCCCATACATAATTGCTCACCAAACTGTGACAAATTCCTGTTACTAATTTATCCCTCATGTCAGGTGATCAGACTGACAGAGCATATAATCAAATTTTAAAGCTTCATTAAAAATAATAAAACAACAATGGAGAGTATTGGGAATGCTCCCACCTCACACAGGAAAAACATGAATGCCCCAAGCCTTAAACCACTTTAATACTCACACATGTCTCACTGGGAAGTTAAGCTTTGCAAATATAATTCCAATTCTGTAACTTGTACTGCCTTTGGTTTGCCTGTCTCTATTTTCCACAAGCAGCTGGGGCTGAAAGCAGTTTTCTTTGCACTTAGCATAGTCCGCACTGATTCATGACCTTGAACACAAAAGAACTTCTCCTTTATCTCTGGGCTAAGCCGAATTTCAAATTAACCCATTCCTAGACAAATTGCTCACACTGTGTCAGAGGTTTTTCTTTGTGATTAAAGCTCCACTGAGATATATGATCTTATCTAGATTGAAGGTACCTTCTAATGGGCATTATTTAGATGGATTTTCACGCGTGTGAAGATTCCAATTCGCTAAATACCTGCAGGTTTTAGGACCATAATGTACGTACATGTAATATGCTGGGGTACCCTTAGGGGGTGAGGTGGAATATTTAGACTGTCCCTTACCCATTTTCCACTTACACACACAGAGAGGGTGTCCTGTCCGCGCTAGCAGCTCAAAAACTAAGGAGATGATCAGACTGTCAGTAGCCCACACGGAAGGGAAAGGGGAGGGAAGATGGGTTCACACACCCCTAGACCCAGGCAGCTTCCTCGCCGGACTATGCCAGGCTGAGTCAGCCCACCGTGGGCGGATCTCCTAAAGATCCACTAGTTACCGGGCTAGCCCGGTAACAGCCACTCACACTGGTGTACACACACACACACCAAGGCCTCTTTTTCTTCCTTTTTTTTAACCCTTTTTTAACCTTTTTATCTCTTTTTAAATTTTTTTTTTTTAACCACGATGCATCTTTACCTGGTCCGGACCAATACCATGAGGCGGTATGACAACCCCTCTTGAGGCGGTAAAAACCCCTCAGCACCGGTGCATTCTAATGCATTACCTATGCATTACCTTATGCATTTACCTTGGCCAACTCAGCAGTTCCCAGTACTGCTATAAACTAACCTTATTGGGGCCTCTCCCCAATACCACTTTGCATCTGATCCTGCTGCACAGTCAATAAGTTCAGATGGCGTGAGCCCAACAGAGACAGACGTCCTCACGGAAAGTCCTCCTCCGATACCCCAATAGAGATTTCAAAAGGTCTCATACCTCTCATGTGGTGCCATGGGGTTCGAAGGAGAATGATCCGTAGTAGTTGTCTGTGGGTCCATGGGCATTGCCATCCCGGACGAGCCCCCAAATTGTCAAAGAAAAACTTAGTTCTCGCTTTTTGTTTGGGTGCAGCAAAATCAAATACTTTATTATTTCTCCAGTAATTACCATGGAGGGAGAGAGTGCCATAGGACACAGGGTCGCCCCAGTCCTGGACAGGTCTCTCAACTGGTAAACAATCACAGCAAGCCTTTATACCTTTGTTACAGACAATTTCTAGCAATAATACAGACAGTAAAAAGCAACAACTACATTTTGTTTATACATAGCAGAAAGGAGTGAGACAATAAGATAAGCCTAAGAAAAGCAAGCCTGCATTTTGGTTAGTGATTGCAAGGTCGTAATAACTTTGTACACAGTTCTTATCCTGTCGCCTCGCACTATCTTTGCTCCTACAAGTCTCACGTCATTAGGGTTACAGTATGGCCTGACTCTTGCTAACTGACTAACATGCATTAAAATCCCCTTCAAATCCTTATTGAAGCTTTCCCTGCTTCCACAACCGTATGGGGACATCAAATAAGGTCTGTTAGGAAAGCTGAGATGTCAGTCTGGAAACTGCTAAGGCCAAGATTGTGACTCTTAAGATTCAGTTTTAGTCACTACAAAGTGTGTTTTATTTTGTTTGTCTGGTTGAAATTTGTCTCTTTCTCTTGCTTAGTATCACTTAAATCTCTTCTTTGTTACTCTGCTTCCCAAAGCACCTCAGTGTTGTGTGTGTGAGTGAAATGTGAGTCTCCAGCCTACCTAACAGGCTGAGCTGTGCCCTGTTTTTTTGAAGGTAGCGAATAATTTCGGAGTGGTCCTGGGCACAGAGTCCATGAGCAGTTCATCAGATATCTCCTGTGAAGCCCAAAGAGAACAAAGGAGCAGGAGAGATTCAGGCCCCACTGACCCATGGGAACTTTCCATAGAAGAGGCTACACTGTGCTCCAGACACAGCCAGCAGGATCCCTCCCATAAGCTGGGCCATGTCCTTCCCCTCCCAGCCCCACAGCTTCTCCCCACCCCAGCCTCAGTAACCCCTCCCATCTCCCTGGTGTCCCCACCCATGCTCCAATACCAGGCTGTTTCCATAATGGAAGCAGCTTTGTACCAGAGTTCACTCACCGCTAGATCCTGGCCAGGCCTCGTCTCACAGCTTTCTAGCTGGGCTAGCAACCCCATTGATAGTCACTCTTGCAGCTTGTTGGCTGGGAACTCAGCCATCCAGCCAGGTGACTGTCCTTTGGTCCACTCCTTCCTGGGTCACGCTCCTTCCAAACAAAGTCCAGAAATGTCTTGAACAGAAACTAGGCCTTTCACCCTCGTGGGGAGCTCTTCCTCAGCCTGATTTCGGCTTGATCTGCCCTTCTTGGGTTTCTGTGGTCTTCTATGTCCCCTTCCTTAGGGACGGTGGGAGAACCCAGTCCTACCCTGGACTCCAGGTTTTGGCTCAAGGCCGTATACTGAACAGCTAGGGCTGCTCCTGTACTTTTGCTGCTGTTTTCCCTTGTTTCCTCTCAGGTGGGGCTCACTTGGTCATCAGTTTGTCCTAGTTCCAGGCTTTGCAGCCACAGGCCAAGCCATCCTGTGAAATACCCTCCTCCTTAAAATCCGGCCCAACCTGGGGGGCAAGTTCTACTCTTGTCCAATCTTCATCCCTCACCATCTCATCGCTGTCACTGGCTGTGCACTCGTACAGCCTCGTACTCACCAGAACTCAGAGGCCATCCTTCTCTTCCTGCAGCCACGCATTTTCATTAACTACTGCTTGCAGAGCCCTGTTCTGAAGCCACTAGATTCTTCTGTAGCCTTTTTTCTACTGCTGCTGCATCCCCCAAAACCTTTTCCATCAGGATCTGAGCACACACCACTGCTCAACTCTTGTGACTGATTCATCTCTGTGCCAACCATTTCATCCTTCACCTCCCTGCAGCACCCAGCAGGTGTGTTGGAGGAGGGTCTGCAAGGTCCATGGGCATCCCTGCCATCTCCACCTAGCCTGCCTCATGTGTGTTTGTCGAAGAGGACACCTTCTCCTTTCTTTCTACCTTCTTGGGGCCCTGGCCCCTCCTTTTGCCACTCAGGAATTTCCTATGCAGGCCTGGTCTTTCGATATGTCCTGCTTCTTTGCACCCAAACCAAAGATCTTTTGTTCCCATGTTGGCATTAAGGTATGCTTGTACACTTTCTCATGCCCTGCTTTCCTGGGCTAACCTGCTCAGCACAGCCCCAGCATGCTCTCTTTTTGTCCATGGGCATAGCAGGTTGATTTCCCTTTGCACAGGTATTGCTGTTGCTCCCTCAAGATTACCAGCTGCATCTGTAGCTCTGCCTGCACTTGCTTCTGCTTCTGTTGGGTTTCTAGGAGCTGTTGGAGAAACCTGAGCCCTGCTTTGGCTGCTTAACCAGTCCCTGGAACTCAAATGGGAAATCCCACTTGGGGGGACGGACCTTCCTTTCAGTAACCACGACTTCCATGAGCCCTCACAAATGACGGAGGGAATTCAGTCCTGCTGACTATGCCAATAATCAATGAATCTACTCATTGTTAGGTGCCCTCTGGTCCTCCATCAATGGTCACTCCAGCACCATGGCAGTCTCTCTGCCTGGTAATTCAAACCTCTGGCCAGCTCACCACCTTTAGTCCATGCTTCTGGGGCTCAGCTTGTCACACACTGAAAGTCCAAAGAGGTCTTCCCAGAGAAAAAAGTTCTTCTGCTCTCGCTGGGGCTCCACTGCTATCTATATACTACACAGACCACAGTGAGAGATTATGCCATACTCTATCAAAGCAGCATCCTATACAGCAAACAGGAAAACATCAAAAAAGAGCTCTCCAACCTGGAGACTCTCATCAATAACCAAACTTCCATACAAACGGACTTCACTAAAATAAGACAGAACCAGACTAATACGGCTACCCCTCTGATATCTCAGACACTTGGGGATCAGCCAGGGGGACAAGGAGCAGAGAGACACCCAGAGCCATAATCATCTATTAACTCAGCCACCCGGGGATTCTGCTTATGCCATGTAGCAATGGCTGCATGTAAGACACTCAAATCACGGCAACTAGCGAGGTTCCGATGTGGGACCTTTAGCACCAGCCTGTCCCACTGGGTGCTGGATGAGGAACTCTGAGCTGGAAATAAGGAGTGGGCTCTTGTCCTGTCTCCAGGAGGCATCCACTGCAGGGACCCCAGCCAGTCCCACTCCCTGAGCTGGGTCATGCCCTGCCACAAGTGTCCTTACCTCCCCCACCCTGGCTGTGTTCTTATAGCCCAGGAGCCTGCTGTCCTGGTGCCAGTCGTGGCACCACAGATCTTCTGCCTCATGTATAATCAGCCCTGGAAGAGAGAGAGAGAGAGAGAGAGAGAGAGAGAGAGAGAGAGAGAGAGAGACCCTTTGATCATTCTGGTTGCACTTTCTGTGTCTTTTCAATCCCATTGGTGTCTGCATAGTGGAATTGAGAAGAACAGAGGCAGAGAGAGACTTGTCCTCCAGCTGGGGTCAGGCTGAGAGAAATTGTCTGGGGTCCCATTATCCACCTGGGGTCACTCTCAGTCCCCTATTGGGTTCCATGTGCCAGTGGGTTCCTTACCCCTCTGTTGGAGCAGCAGCTGGTACAGCCGGTAAGTCCCCTCCCTGGCCTGCCAGCTGATGTCCTTGTCTGGGTCACTGACAAAAAGAGCCAGCTGTGCCACATGGTGACCCATCCTAGGGAACTCTGCTGAGATCTAATGGAAGGGAGAGGAGAGGGGACTCCATCAGCATTTTCCTGTCAGCTCCCTGTCCCCCCTGGGCCAGAAGGCTCCTTCCCCTTAGCCCCTCTGCAGGAGATGCTGGGGGAGAGGAGCCTTAGATAGACCCTTCATTTGCTCTGCTGCCAAGGGAGCCAGGAGCTGCTTTGGGATGCCAAGCAGGGGCTGGAGCATGGTCCCCTTAAAGGCCCAGGGACAACACTTGACCAGGACAAGAAGAACTTGACTCCAGCCTATCTCTTTCCCTGCTCTGACTCTGCTTCCCCAAGAGGAACACTCTGAACCCACAGCACCTGCAGCAGCAGATCCTACAGCCCGTTGGAGCCAGCCCGCCTACGCCTGGAGTCAGGAAGCTGGGGTCAGAGGTCACTTACGTCAAACTCAGGGAGGGTGACTGCGTATCTGAGCAGGGCCATGCTGCTCCTAATGGCCCTGGCTCTCTCCTGGGACACCCTGGACACGATCCAGAGGTTGACATGCTGTGGGGAAATGAGGCAGGTCAGGATTAATGGGCAGGTGGTGCTTTGCAAATGAGCCCCCCCAACTCCCAGCCCCAGGGGCCCAAGACATTATGCACAGGGGGGAATAGCTGAGTGATTGATCACAGAGCTTTGGAAAGGGATTCTTTCCCCCAGGATGCAGCTTGTATCCTGAAGGTCACAACTTGTCAGGGTCTCTCTAGATTGGGACAAGATTCGGTGTCGGGGCTGGTCCCATCCTCCCAGAACTCCTGATTCCTGAACAGTTCACCAGAAAGGAAACTGAACCCTCACCCTTCCCTGCTACTAAAATCCTTGGTGGGATGTAGGGAGTCACTGAGAGTACAATCCCCCCAGGAATTTCAGATCACATCAGAGAGAAGGGCTGATTCCCTGGGGTCCTCCTGTTTCTCTAGGAAGGAGCGTGTGCCTCTTCTCTGAGAACCAGCTCCAGAATCTCATGGGGTGTGTGTGTTGGGGAGGTGGGTTTTCAGACTCTCACTCCCCAAGTCAGCCAGGAGCCCTGTGGAACCAGGCAGAACTCTGGCTTGAAGTCCCAGCTCCTTCCTCTGTCCCTCAAGAAAGCAGGACTTGACACTACATTGCATTGACCTCCCCAGCCAAGGACGCCCCACTGGGGACCCAGCTAGGAGGACAGAGTAGAAAATGGATCTTCCAGTCTCTCCTTACCAGTCCCCCAAAGAGTTAAGGTAAAATTGGTTCCCACCCCTGCTTATGGGGCTCTCCTCCAAGATGTAGTGGAACCTGTCTGCGTCTGGGGACTCTGCCAGCAGGTTCCCCAGCACGGCATCCAGGAGCTCTGGCATGACTTTGTGCAGAGCCTGCAAAGCATGGGTCAGAGTTAGGGAAACTGGGCCTACCCCTGCCACAGGATGGGAAGAGGGGTCTCTGGGAAGCACTGGTGAGACTCCCAAACACATTTCTTGGCCTCTCTCCTTCACATCCCACTGCAGGCAATTAGCAAGGATTGATGACACCTGGATCTTTGATCCATGAGCTTAGCAGGTCTCTGCAGAGGGCCTTGTAGGCAGAAGAGTATGAAACAGCCAAGTTGCTATGGATGGAAGCTGGGCTGCTGGACAAAACGGGGCATATGGAAGAAAGAAAGAAAGAAAGAAAGAAAGAAAGAAAGAAAGAAATCCCCCAGGGAGGGGTAATCCTCTGGAGGGAAGGATCCAACCCTGCAGCTTGTTCCATCTCTGCCTACTCCACCCCTAAATCTGGAGCTCCAGCAAATCAAGGGAGCAGGACCAAGGACCACTCTGGAAGAGGAGGAGGATGGAGGAGGAGGATGTACCTGGATGTTGATGGTGTCCTTCTCTGTGCCCAGGGTGAAGACGGAGCAAAGGGCATCTCACAAGAGGTGGGTCTCTAGGTCAGGCTCAAGGGCAGGTTTCATGGTGCTGGCAAGAGAGAGGAGCTGGTATTAGACTGTGCAGTACGGAGGTGGGACTGTCGCCAACATGGACACGAAAGCACAAGGATGTAGGCACAGGCTGGCGAGAATGGAAACTGAGGCACTGAGCTAGGGAATGACAAGGCCAAGGTGTCACAGACAGACAGTGGCAGGACAGAAATAGCGCCTGTTCCCTGGAGCCTGCTGCCCCTCCTGTATCTGAGCCCGGGAGTGATCCCCTCCCCAAGGCCCCTGGAATGTTGTTAGTGGAGTGAAAAGAACAGCCCAGCCAGGAGAGAGTGAACCTTCCCGCCCCACCAGCTCTGCGAGAGGATCCACTCCTGGGAGGTGACCTGGGAGTGGGAGGGACAGTGACTCCCAGCCTTGGGCCTGAGCAGCACTGGGGTAAGGGGAGCCAGTGCGGGTGGGGGAGCTGTCTCGGTACCTGAGGTTGCCCACTGCAACCAGGGAGTTGGCGAGGATGGCGCTGGGTGGAGAGTCTTTAGGAAGCTCCTCAATGAGCTCCTGTGAGACGTGAAGGAGACAAAGGAGCGTGAGAGATTCGGGCCCCTCCCAATGAGGAGATTACACAGCCAGTGCCCCACATGGCCAGCAGGATCCCCCACTATCTCCTGCTCCTCCCATTTCTTCCTGCCCATCAAACTTGTCCCCCTTCCAGGATTCCTGCCCAGCTCAGTCTGAATCCCCTTCTTTCCTCCTCCCTGTCAAAACTGCCCCCATTCAGCACCATCCCAACTACCGAGCTGAGACCATGTGATTCCTCGTCCCCCAGTCTCAGCTGCCCTCTAGCCCCACAATTCCCCCACTGCCCAATCTCACAATTTCTCCTTCAGCCCCAGCAATCCCTGCCCTCTGCTACCTCCTCCCAGGGGCGGCTCTAGGAATTTTGCCGCCCCAAGCACGTGCCTGCAGGAGGTCCGCCAAAGCCGCAGGACCAGCGGACCCTCCGCAGGCAAGCCGCAGAGGGCAGCCTGCCTGCTGCCCTCACGGAGCCGGCAGAGCGCCCCCTGTGGCTTGCCACCCCAAGCACGTGCTTGGCATGCTGGGGCCTGGAGCTGCCCCTGCCTCCTCCAACACCACCCAGCCCCCACCCATTAGCGCGGTGATACCCCTGCCAATCCCATGTCTCTCTCCTCCCTCCAGCTGCCAGATGACGTGTCTCATTCACCACAATCCTCTCCACCACAGACGCCTTGCAGCAGCGCGGCTCCAGCGTGTCCTGCCCTCTGTCCTGCCCAGCAAGTCACGCGGGGCAGATGGCCTGCAGGAACATGAGCTGCTTCCCCTCATCCTGTACCCACCAGGAGTGGGGTATAGTGAGAGAGAACCTGTTAGCTAGGGACCTTCCTGCCCCACCCACACCAGCTCCAAGGCTCAGACCTCAATGGGGGATTGTGGGGACCTGCCTAGTGTCCAAATACCCCACGACTCCTACACAAGCAGGATCAGGAACTGGGACAGTGCCTGTGGGGGGAGGAGACCTCGACTGTTGTGGGACAAGCACCCCCATTTTGGGGGTCCCACATCATGGATGTAAAAAGGCCCCATTAGGGGTGGTGGATCATCAGGGACAAGCCCCACAGCAGGGGGTGGGGATGCTGGGAAGGGACAGGACAATCTTGGTTCCAGCCCAGGTGGGGAACATTTGTACCTTTTCTCTGCACTGGAGCTGCTCTCTGATGACCTTGAGAGCAGCTTCATCTGTGGACATGTCCATCCCTTCCTCCTCCTCTGAATCCCTGGGGGTCCCTGCACAAGGGAGAGAAGGTAACAGGGTGACGCCTGCTGCCACTTGGGGGAAGGACAGGGGTGTGGTGGGGATAGTAGGATTAAAGACCCCCCCTTCCCACCGCAGGCACCCAGGGGAGATCGGGCCCCACACCTCCCTCTCAGGGATGCCTTCAGCCTCCAACAGCTTCAGAAGCCCATGGCAGAGAGCCCCTCCCCCACTGTCCAGGACTCCAGGGGAGGTGCCGACTCCCCCAGCCCCAGAGCATCAAGGGATAAAGTGGCAGCAGCTCTTGATGCCCCCACCTCCAGTTCCCCTTGCTGCAGGGGCAGCTGTGTGACTGCTGCTGGTGTCAGTGGGGTTCACGTGGCTCAGGCCAGACACCTGGGATGGGGACCCTCCCCCGCCATGTCACTGGGAGAGTGTCTGGGCCCAGGGGGTTCACATCCCCATCCTCACCCCTCTCCGAGCCCAGCCTGGCTCCTCACCTGGAACAAAGCAGAAGCGTCCATTGGCCTTGCTGCTGCCAGAGTCCCAGGCGCTGCTGCTGTCCCATGCTGAGCTGCTGGTGCTGGGACAGGGATCTTCCACCTCCTGGCCTGAGGGGGCTGGAAGATCCTCAGTGACTGGGTAGGGCGCTGCCTCCTGCTGGGAATGAGGGCTGGGCTCCTGGGGCCGCTGTTGCCCACACAACAAGCCCCAGAGCTTCCCTGCCCGGCGCCCCTCCTGGGCTGGGTCCTGTCTGCGAAACCGCATCCTGAGCCAGCTCCATCTGGCCTTGGTCAGGGCCTCTCCCAGCTCGGCGCCTCCGCCAGGAGCTGGATTTGTTTGCCAGAAGGCTGGGCACTTCTGCCTCCTCCTCACTCTCCAAGCCCAAGGCTGGCTGGAGAGGGTGGTGACCTGAGGAGTTACCCTGCCCAGCCAGCAGGCAGGGTGATGACACTAGAGCAATCGACTGGCTGTGAAAACAAGAGTCTGTCTTATTGCCAAGGGAGGGAGAAACTCAACCGGCAGCAGCGGGGTGCAGAACACTGCCCTAGTGCGGAGGTGACAATGGCTCCAGGATCCTGACATCCCAGCAATTTACACACCTTCCTGGAGCCTCCCAACGCCCCTGGGCTGTAGCCACAGGACCCCCACCCTACTGATGGCAAACAGGCCTCAGCTACCGGCTCAGGGTCACACCGAGTGTCAGAGCCATGGATGGACCCTTCACTAACCACTGCTGCACACTCCCTCCCACAGCTGGCAATTGCAACCAGACCCCAATATCCGATCCCCCTGCCTTTGAGAGGGAGTGTCACTCCTGCTTCCATTGCTGCCTATTGATCTGTGGGACTGGGCAAGTTGCTCCCTCTCTCTATGGCTCTCTGGGATTCACATCCCTGAATGAGCTTTAAAAAAAGACAAAGTTTGGCCCCAACTCTTTCTTGTTTTTCTACACCAGCCATTTTAGAAAAGTTTAGCATTCATGACGTTCACCACCTGGAAACGTCCCTTTCTCCTTCGCAGACAGCTTGAGCATCCCTTCTCACCCAGGCCCTCTTCTGCCTGGAGTTAGAGAATTGACCCTATTCCCATTGAACCTACCCAAGGTGTCACACAGCAAAGCGGTGACAGAGCCAGAAAGAAAAGCCAACAGTCCTAACTCCTGTTCTAACTAACACACAACAACCCCCACGGAGGCAGGGATAGAGCCCAGGAAATAAGGGGGGGAAATTTTCATGGAAACCCTTTTCTGTCAGAAAATCCATTCAGACTAAACCACTTTGTTTCTTGAAATCATAACAAGTAGGATGAAAATTCTTTGCAAACAAATATTTGTTTGCAAAACAAAGCATCTCCTGTTTCTCACAGTGCATTAAACTGTCTCGTTGTACACAAAGAGGAGACACTGTGATCTAGAAAGTTAGATGAGATGCTTCAGTCTGAGCTAAGGAGTTGCTGCTCTTACAATTTCAAAAGAATAAAATACAAATAAAATAGAATATTATGTCATAATCTGATATGGCTCAATGTGATAGGACACCTCCTATTCTGCACTGCTACCAGTGACAATGGATCCCCATCATCTACCCATCGTGAGGTAGGGTGGGAGGGGATTGTTATTTGTACTTGACAGAAGGAGAAACTAAGGCTGAGAAAGGAGCAGTGACTTGGCTTAGCTGATGCAGCCACTCAGTAGCAGAGTTGCTCTCAAATGAGCTACAGACCAACAATTGTTCATAGGAATTATTCAGCAAGTATTTTAGAAGAATTGGAATGTTAGAGAGGATTGTAAACTGCTCTGAGACAATGAATGGAGAGCAGCATCAGCACTGATCAAACATACTACTGGTTGTGACTTATTTGCTTGGTCATAAAAGAGAACAACAAAGACCAGAGTTTCCTCCCTGTCAATAGCCCCCTCCTCAGCCAATCAAGGTTGAGACTTTGAGGGGTGGGAGGCTAAGGGTTCTCATCAAATAGCCCAAAGAATGGCGCAGGTCACCACCGAGGGGATCACTCTCGGAGCACTATTCCAGTCTCACCTCTCTGTGAGGGCCTCTGCCCCCCCCCATCCCAGGCCCTCTGCACACACAGAGCTCCTGGTGGTGGGAGGAGAGCAGAGAAAAAGGACAAAGGAAGCAAGAAGAGAAAGGTAGGAGGGACAGAGGAAAAGGGAAAACAAAAAGAAGAAACCCCAATGTCCCCAGTGATTCTAAGGGACAAAGTCCTACATAGGGAATACAATGCTGCCACCTCAATCTAGTGTTTTCCATTCCTAGAATTTAGCCAGCACCTGATGGATCAGACTGAACAGGTTCCAAACCTCTCAGAGGCTCTTACCTTCTATACAGGGACATCTGTTTTCTAGCAAAATCAAGAAAAGAAAAGGAAAAAACTCCAAAGGGGGTACCTCCTTGTGCTCCCATCCATGAAAGTGAATTCTCTCTCAGTCCTCAAGGAGAGACCTCGAGAAGGAGACGTGCTGAAGCAAAGCCACAGGGATCTCCAAGGTTGCCCCTCTCCTGCACCCTGTCCTGCCTGGCTGATGTCAAGATCTCTCTGTGAGATCATCACCTCCCCACCACCTGTGTCCAATAGGCTGAGGTCCTGCCAAAGGCCCTTGTGATGTCACTGCCACACCCAGCCCTCCCCTGCAGTGCTGATGTCCTGCGCCTGTGCAGCCACACTGGCTGGTTGAGCTGCTTCCCCTGGATCACCCCACTCAATGACTCTTCATTGTGGGATGACACCGACTACACAGTAGAACATGAGAGGCTCTTCCGCAGGCCGCAATCAGCTTTTCATAAGTTAGTAGACTTTATGGCCAGAAGGAACCATTAGAGCATTTAAACTGATCCCCTGCATATCCTAAGGCCTCCTGTAGGTCAGAAGAGCTGGGTTTTTCTTTTACTCAAACATTTTCCAGAAAGGCATCTAGTCTTTATTAGAAGATCTCAAGAGATGGAGAAGCCATCATTTCTCTTGGTAGTTTGTTCAAATTATGAATCACCCTCTTACAAATTTGGGTCTTACTGTCATACTTTTTCTGATTTCTGCTTCCATCCATGGGGTCTTGTCATGCCTGTCTCTGCTAGATAAAAGAGCCCTTTTATACTCAACATTTTCTCTCCATGAACTCAAGCAACTCACCTCTCATTCTTCTTTTGTACATACTAAACAGATTGAGCTTTTTCAATGTCTCATTGTAAGGCATCATCCCCATCACTCAGTTATGAATCTTTTCTGTACCCGCTCCATTTTTTTAAACATAATATTTAAAATGTGGACACAAGAACTGGATTCAACATTCCAATATCAGTCTCACCAATGCTGGATCACTTCCCTTTCCATACTCACTACTCTATCCATCCAAGAATGGCTTTAACCTTTTTTACCACAGTTTCAAATGGACAGATTATGTTGAGCAGCTCGTCCACTATGGCCCCAAAACCCTTTTCAGGGTCACTACTTTCCAGCGGACTGTCCCCCATTCTGAAGGTGCCACCTGACTCCTTTGGTACTGGAAGCATGGGTTTGCATATGGCTTTATTAAAACCTAATTATTCAGTAAGTATTTTAGAAGAACTAGCCCACTAGAGAGAGAATCATGAATTACGCAATGAATGGAGAAAAGCAGCAAGAGCAATCAAACACATGTTTAGTTCTGGCTTATTTCCTTGGTCTTAAAAGAGAGTAACAAGGACCTGAGTCTCCTCCCTCACAATAGCCCCATGCTCACCCAATCAGCACTGAGACTCTGAGAATCAGAAAGCTGAGAGTTCTCACCAGCTGTCCCAGGTCACCACCAAAGGGAGACACTCTTAGAGCAATATTCCAGCCACATGTCTTTGGGAGGGCCTCCCGCAATGAGAGTTGGAGTGGAACCCCCCCTCCCTCCATCCTCCACCCCTCCCACACACACTCCACATGCACAGACAGGTCCTGGTGGTGAAAGGAGAGCAAGGAGAAGGGACAAAGATGCAAGAGGTGAAGAGAAAGGAGGGAGAGACAGGAAAAGGGAAAACAAAAAGGAGAAACCCCAATGTCCCCAGTGATTCTAAGGGACAAAGTCCTAGGTCTGAAATAAAATGCTGCTCCCACAATCTAGTGTTTCCCTTTCCTAAAAATCAGCCGGACCCTGATGGATCAGACTGAACAGGTTCCAAACCTCTCAGAGGCTCTTACCTTCTGTACAGGGACGTCCGTTTTCCATCAAAATCAAGAAAAGGAGAAAACTCCAAAGAGGGTCCTTCTTGCGCTCATGTACATGAAAGTGAATTCTCTCTCAGTCCTCAAGGAGAGACCTCGGGAAGGAGACGTGCTGAAGCAAAGCCACAGGGATCTCCAAGGTTGCCCCTGTCCTGCACCCCTGTCCTGCCTGGCTGATGTCAAGATCCCTCTGTGAGATCATCACCTCCCCACCACCTTTGTCCAATAGGCTGAGGTCCTGCCAAAGGCCCTTGTGATGTCATTGCCACACCCACCCCTCCCCTGCAGTGCTGATGTCCTGCCCCTGTCCAGCCACATTGGATGGTTGAGCTGCTTCCCCTGGATCATCCCAGTCAATGACTCTTCATTGTGGGGATGACATCGACTACACAGTAGAACATGAGACGCTCTTCCCCATGCTACACTCAGTTTTTCATAAATTAACAGACGTTATGGACAGAAGAGACAATTAGAGCACGTAATCTGACATCCTGCATATCACATGCTTTCTGTATAGCATAGTACCTAGTTTTTCACTAAACACTTTCCAGAAAGGCATCTAGTCGTCATTAGAAAATATCAAGAAATGGGAAATTGCCACCACTTCCCTTTCTAGTTTGTTCCTTTGGTGATTCATCCTCACTGTTGAATATTTGTGCCCTATTTCTAATATGAATTGGTTTCTTTTGAGTTTCCAGCCACTGGGTTTTGTTATGTTTTTCCCTGCTAGATTAATGAGCCCTTTAATACCTGATATTTTCTCTCCATGAAGTCACTTCAAAACTTCAATGATGTCACCTCCTGATCTTTTTGATAATCTAAACAAGCTGAGCTCTTTCAATAGCTCACTGGCAGGCATTTTTCTCTAGCCCTCAAAACCTTTCATTGCATTTGCTGCCCCATCTCCAATATTTCAAAATCTTTTTCAAAGGTGGACACCAAAACTGGATGCAGTATTCCAGGATCAGTCTTACTGATGGTGAGTCACCTCCCTATGCTATTCACTGCTCTTTTCCTACATCTAATGATGGCGTTAGCCCTGGTCACCACAGCACCACACTGGTTGCTCATGTGGAATGGCTTGCCCAGCATGGCCTCTAAATCCTCTTCAATTAGTGCTTTCCTGGATACACGTCCCCATTCTGTAGGTGAAGCCTGTATGCTTTGCTGCTAGGTATAGGACCTTTCATTTGGTTATTTCCCAACTTTTTTCTTTGAATGGGTCCAGCTTATCAAGGGATCTGATTGCTCTGTGTCACTGCCCTGTCCTCAGCATTAATTACCACTCTGCTAGTATTTTATCACCCACCAATGTTAGCGGCAGTGATTTTATATTGTGTTACAGTTCATTTATATTTATTTTCAAGAATTAGTCCTTGAGAGCCTCTTCATATCCCTAGTGCCCAGAACTTGCTCCACACAGTTCAGCGAGAGAAGGCTGCCCAGCCCAGCTGTTCCATAGGGGCTATGCACAGAACAAACTTAGGAGCTTGTGTTATCCATAGGTTCTAAACAAGAGGCAGGGGTCATCAGCTTACAAAGACACTCCAGACCAGTAGCATAGACAGGCCGCAAATGTATCTAAGTTTCTCACCTTGCAAAATAGGAGGGAAAAAACCATAACCTTGATTAGCTTTATCTTATAGTTGTGGAAACTGAGGCACACAGAAGCAAAGAGCTTCGCTCATGGTCAAAAAGCCAGGAATAGAAAATGGCAGATCTGCTGATAGTCAGTCCTGGCCCCTAGCCGTGTTTATCCTGGCCTCTCTGCTTCAGCTCCAGTAACAACCCAAGTAGAGGTTTTCTTCTTCTCCATGTTCTTTAACTTCATGTCACCGTAGAAGAAAGATTTTTTTCTTACCAGCTGGCTCAAATGCATGTAGATGTCTTTCCAGAAGATGTGCTCTGGCTCAGTCACATGCCCTAGGTTTTCTGGAGGAAGCACTCGGTGACGTTCTAGGGCCTGTGTTATACAGAAGATGGACATAATGGTCCTTTTGGACCTTAAACTTTTTCTTTTGCTAGGAGGATAATGCTGGACATTTTCTCACATTCACTTTCCTTTGGAATAATTTAAATCCAGTCCAAAGGATTTCCTCTTCCATTGTGTCTTCAGCACCTTTCATAGAAACAGTTACTATTAGCCCACAGGTTTCCAGTTTCAGGCTGTCCCAGGATGAGATGGCCATGAAAGGGGTTGCAGCTCAACTGAACCTATTACCTAGGATCCAGGCCTGTAGGGCAATATAAGGACAGCCTGTGCTCAGCCAGGAGAGAGATCCCCAAAGGAAGCAGGCCTGGGAGGGGCTTGGATAGTCCTTTCAAGGCAGTTTAGGTTCGCAGTAGGGGATGGAACAGCCAAGCTGCTAGGGATGGAAGCTGGGCCTCCTGGCAGTGTCCAGGAACGAAAGCACAGCATCTGCCAGGAAGGGATTCCCCACAGAGGGACAACGTAATCTCCCAGGGAGGGAAAAGGCCCTCACTGCCATTTCTTAACCTCATGGGGTGTTCTCCTGCTCCACCAACCCCAGCCCTATTTCAGCATCTCCAGGTGTCTGAGGGATCAGGAACCAGGTCATCGTGCACCTGGGACAGAGATGGAGGTTGATGACCTACCTGCACGTGGTGAACATGGTGCAGGACAGCACTCAGGACATGCAAATGCAGCTCCAGATCTGGGAGCAGCTTCCCTTTGCTGGGAGGAGACTGTGTATGAGACCTTGCAGGTTGGGGGTGGGGGTGAGACAGTCACTAACATGGGCATGGACATTTGGGGAACAGGACAGAGGCCGGGGTTGGGCAAGGAGGGCAGGGACTTGGGAAGAAAGAGAAAAGATCAACCACTTTCTGAATGTGTGTCAGGATTATCTCCACTTTAGAGAGTGGGAAATTGAGGTACCACGTGGGAGCGGGATTGCGATTTAGCAATTTTGTTCACCGGCCCTGCTAGAAACTCCACCCTCCAACCATTGTGAACCAGGACCGAGGACACCATTCCACTGTCCTGTCTGCATGTACCTGTGCACCTGCAGACATTGCAGCTGGCACATGCATTGGTGCAGGCAATGTAACTGAGCTGGATGAATCACCCTGCAGGCCCACATACCCAGCATTCTTCCCTGAGCAATCAGTCCCGCTGTCTGCTCCGCCTCTCTTCATCCAGGAACCTCTAGAGCAGTCTCTCTTTGTGGATTGTGTCCTTCTCCTCCTTGGCTCTTTTGAAAGCAAGGCGCTTGTGGATTCTCTTTGTCCCTATTGGCAAACCTCCTGCACGGTCCTCGTCCTTCTGGCCCACTGCTGGACACTTGTAGCACCCGCAGTCCCAGGCAGCAGTCTTGGCCCAGCAGGTGTTCAATTGTCTTCCAATGGAAGGAAACAGAGGCTAATTGTATTGCCTGGGGTGGGGGAAAGACTCCCCCACTTTGCTTTCTGTCTGCCCACAAAGCCATGATTTGCAACACGGTGGAATGCTTCTAGATCACTCTTTCATAAATTTTCATATACTCTCCATCTCACTTCCGTCCTTGGAAGATTCATAGAGGCACAAGCAACCTGTCTTCCAACAATGGTCAATAGCAGGTTCTCCAGAGGGAATGAACAGAACTGGTATTCATCAAGCGATCCGTCTCCCGTTGACCATTTCCAGCTTCTGACAAACAGAGGCTAAGGACACCATTCCTTCCCATACTGGCTAATAGCCATTGATGGACCTTTCCTTCATCAATTTCTCTAGTTATTTTTTGAACCCTGTTATAGGCTTGGTGTTCACAGCATCCGCTGGCAAAGAGTTTCATGGGTTGACTGAGCGTCCACCTGTTGTTTTGCTTTAAATCAATTAAAAAAAATTAGGACCCTAGATCTGGCTGATGCAGGGTAGGCTGAAGTTGTGATTTGGAGACTGTGACAAAGTTCCTCCTCTACCTTGGTGGGTCCTGCACTTATTGGCGGATTTTGCTCACCTCAGAGATTCACAGTAGCCCTCAGTTTGGCCACTTTCGTGGCTCAAATCTGATGTTCGCTCAGATAACCTCATCACTGGCCAGCATGGGGAAAAAAGAGTAAGAACAATTCCCGCAGTTTCTGCTGATCCACCGTGTGGGTCGGGGAACAGCCCAGAGACCTTCCCCTCTGGTGGAACCTCCTGTGTTGGATCAGGAGTTGGGAGGTTTGGAGGGAACCCGGGCCCACCCTCTACTCTGGGTTCCAGCTCAGGACCTTGTGGATTGCAGCTGTCTAGAGTGTCTCCTGGAACAGCTGTATGACAGCTACACCTCCCTGGGCTACTTCCCCATAGCCTCCTCCCAACACCTTCTTTATCCTCACTACAGGACCTTTCCCTGGGTGTCTGATAATGCTTGTACTCCTCAGTCCTCCAGCAGGATGCCTTCTCACTCTCAGTTTCTAGTGCCTCTTGCTCCCAGTCCTCACATGCATTTCCACTCCCTGGCTCCCCTTGGCCTGACTGGAGTGAGCCCTATTATAGCATCAGAGGGGCCTTAATTAAAGTCAGGTGCTTAACAGCCTCACCTGACTCTTAGCAGGTGAATTGGAGTCAGGTGTTCTCATTAGCCTGGAGCGGCCCCAGCTCAGGTCACTCAGGAACAGATGCTTGCTTCTCCAGTGGCCAGTAGTGTATCTCCCTTCTACTCCTCTCTGTAGAGGGAAGGAGGGAAGGGACTGCTGCTGCTGTTCCTGCTGGGTATTGGGCCCTTGCTGCTGCTGCTTTTACTGCTCCAGCTGTTCCCCTGGCTGGGCTAGACACCACCACCCACCCCCTTTCTCTGTTATCTGCTTGCTGGCTGGGTAGTAGATCCCCCCCCTCCACCCTCGGTTGCTGCTGTTACTCCAACTACAGCCCCTGGGGGCTGCTGGCCTGCTCCCCAGAGGAGGGGAGTGAGGGACCTCAGCTCCAGCCCTTGTTACTGAGAACACCACCACCATCTTCTGAGCAGGGTCCCTCCTGCCTGGCCACCAGACCACCACCTGGAACTGCTGAGTTTGCTACTGGGGAGCTGCTGGAGCCCAGAGGAGGAGGAGGAGAAGGAGAAGGAGAAGACCGCCTGCTGCTGAGGGACCATGTAGAGACTCTGAAGACCACCATGGAGGGGGCACTTAAGGACTGAGTATTTTTCAAACTGTGCTCTTGTGGTGGGGGTTTGGACTGTGTCTGCTGGGACACCGGGGGTGTGGCGTGGAGCCTGCCCCTGGTCCATCCGTGTCCCCCTTCGCCCCCACCACTATTGTTGCCCCCTCCACCACCCCCATTGGCTGTTTTCTATCTACCTCGACCTCCTGCCTGTGGAACGGGGCTGCTCACCTGGCTTGCCGCACCCACTTCCACCATTTGGGCCTGCAGCAGCAGCCAGCTACAATTGACTTTTTGTACATGTGCTCGTGGGTGCACACCCCTCCCCCTTTGGGCTGACCCTCTCTCCTTTGCCACGTTTGTCTGCCCCGCCCATTTCCATCTGCAGCCCTGATTGTCCTACCCCAGCTCTGAAGCTAGCCCCTTGGTCCCTCTGCCCCATTCCCAGCTCAACCTCCCCCCCCAACCCTGTGGTCCCCCGGCCCTGATTAGCCCCTCCCCTCGTGTGCCCACGCCCCCTCCCACACGCTTGTGCCCCTCCCCTCTTTGAGTTTATCCTTGTTCACTGCACTCCCCTATGCTGTTATCCCCCACGATTCCCTAGTGCAGCTAGAGGAGCCGGAATTCCCCTCTGAGTTGGTGACTGACACCCTCCCCCCCCAAGTCCTTGATAGCTCCCCATGCCCATTTAGCCCTCCCCTTCTGGCACCCTTCTCCCCTGCCTGCAGCCTAGCGGGGAGGGGCGGTTGCCTCCTCTCCCTCCCCTCCCCTCGCTGTTTGTCCCCCTCCCCACTCTCATTATGGCGGGGGACACAGCGGGGGAGACTCCTTGTGATGCTCCCAGCGTCCCTCCTTCACCTGCCCCCATGTCCATTCCCCAAGCCTCTGCATCAACCGCCGCTGCCGGTCCACTGCTACTGCCCCCGCTGGGGCACCGGCAGCGGCGAGTACCGGGAAGACCTCTGCTGCTGCCACGTCCCTCGCTCCTCCCAATTCGGGGGATGCCCTCACAGCCGGCGGGAAAGGTCAGGGATGAAAAAAGGGTAAGGGCACCGCTAAAGAAAACCGGGCCCTTCATGGCAGGGGCTAGCCCGGCTGCCGCAGCCCCGCTACCGGCCACAGCATCCCTCCCCACTGCTCCCTCCACCAACTCTGCGAGTGCCCCTCCCCCTGCCCCCAGGGCATACACCCAGGTGGCAGCGGCCCTCCTGCCTGCCGCTATTCCTCCGCCCACCACTTCCGCTATCATTTATAGTGGCTGGGGCCACTTCCTCACCTTGGCCAGGAAGCACGGCGTCCGTTGCCTCCTGGTGCCCACCTCACCCCATGTGGAGAGCTATGTGCGGGCGTTGGCGAGGGTGGTGGGACCCACGGCCATCATGGCGGCCTCCAAAATGTACGGGAGGGTAGTCTTCTTCCTAGCATCAGAGGCTGCCGCCCAGGAGGCGGTAGAGACAGGTCTGGCGGTGGGGGGCGTGTTCGTCCCCCTGGAGCCATTGGAAGACCTGGGGGTCTGCTTGATCCTGACCTCCGTCCCTCCCTTCCTGCCCAATGCCGCCCTGCTGCCTGCCCTTTCTGCCCTGGGGTGCCCTATCTCTGTCATCAGCCCTCTCCCATTGGGCTGCAAAGACCCCGCCCTCCATCACATCCTCTTGTTTCGCCGGCAAGTGCAGCATCAACTGCCGCCGGCGGTGTGTGACGGAGAGGCACTCGAGGGGTTCTTCCTGGTCCCCTACCAGGGAGCCTTCTATCGGGTGCATTATTCTACGTGGGAGGCCCAGTGCTACCTCTGCTGGGCGATGGGGCACGTCCAGAGGGACTGCCCCTTGGCCCGGCATGGAGGAGCGTCCGGGACCCCTGAGCGCCGGCACGGCACCAGCCCAGTCATCGCCGACACCTCTGGCTGCCCGGTGCCCAGAGATGCCCCTCCTCCTTCCCAGCCCGTCACTGCTCCCGCTCGGGCCTCAGGGGTACCTCCTCCAGGGCGCCCAGATGAGTGGGAGAGCCCCGCCTCTGCTGTCTGCGATCTGGTGGGGCCTGTGGAGGAGGGTGCGGCAGAGATACCGCCGGGTGCAAGAGAGGGCCAGCCCCAGGGAGACTCCTCCTTCCTACATGCTGCCCCACCGTTGCCTCCCTGAGTCATCACCCTTGCCCCCCGACCCGTCCCCTGTTAGCCAGCCCCCGAATGATGCCATGGAGGGCTGGTCCTTAGTGCAGGGGAAGTGGGGCAAATGGAAGGCTCGGTCCCTGTTACATCCTTTGGATTCAGAGACCCCCCCAGGAAAGCAGGAAGGGGGGCAATGATGCCGAGCCTTCCGCTTTGCACCCTGACAACTCCCATTCGTTAGTGCTGGCTGGTGACAACGTGGCAGCACCGGAAGGTAACATCGTCCCTCCTCTGGGGTCCCTTCCTATGGAAGCCCCAGATGGAGCCCCTCTCGCCCCCCTACCTTCTGAAGCCCCGTGAGCAATGAGATGAGCGTCGCTTCGGGTGTTGGTGGGGAGGGCCCCGGGGTGGCGGACGGCAATCTCCCCTCCATCTACGAGGAGATCGAGGCCCTGGGTCTGACCCCGGTTACGCAGGGGGAGGACGATCTTTTGCCAGCGGGCCTCAATCTGTGTGACCTCACCTCAGTCCCCTGTCCCCGGGTTCCCTTCCCCTGACTGATGCTTCTGCTCCCACCTCCGAGGGTCCCTGGGGTCTTCCATCAGCCCGGCTGCAGGTGGCACCTCACTGACGGCCGCCGAGCCCATTGAGGCGACGGCCGATGCCCCGCTGCCCGGACCCAATTCCCAGGGGGTGTCCCTCTTGGGTGTGGGCCAACCGACCTCCTTCCCGGACAGGGACCCCATTGTTGACCTTCTATCTCCGGATGCTGTGGCTGTCATTCCAGCCATCGTGGCTGCACCCGGCGTCGTTATGGGTCCCCTTCCCACTCCCACGATCCCTGAGCCTGACCAAGAGGTGCCTCCTTCTTGCGGCCCAACTATTGAGGCTCAGGATCCTGCCTCTGCCCCTCTCCCCGATTCTCTTACTGATCCCACCCCTACTCATAACTCCTGCCCTATCCCTGATGCAGGCCCCACCCTCGTCCCCTCTGCCTCCCGTGATGCCATTGCCGCCCCTGGGGATACCTCCCAGGGCACGGCCTTAGTTGTTTTTCCTTGACCAGACCCATCAGGGGCTGCTGTTCTCCTTCCGCCGCCCCTTGTCGAACTGGGGAGCAGGGCGGGCCGCATGGCGTCGGCCCATCGGACACCACGTCGAGGGTCTGCCCCCTGCCTGCCCGCCTCGATGGGCCACGGGGCTGTGACGGGGCCCCGCTCGGGGACAGACCTCGATCCGTTACCCCGCCCCCCCTTGCGCTGAGGGAGGAGCTGCGGGAGTTCCTTGAGGATGTCCGTGGCTCCTGTAACAAGGTCCAACTTGAACTCCAGCGGTGGGGGGATTTCCCTCTGATCCTCTGGGCCGTGAGGGCCCTCATGGGGGAGGGTAAGAGGACCGGGAAGCAGGCCGCCGCGGCCTACCGGTGGGTCCGCCTCTTCCGTGACTCTCTGCTCACCTACGGGGTTGGTCACAGATTGCTGCATGGTCCGACGGAGGCCATGGGCGTGTCTGCCGGCGAGGATCCCCCCCAGCCCTCCTCATGGCGCCGATCATCTTTGCCACTTTGAATGCCCAGGGCTGTAGGATGGGTCTCCGCAGGAGCCAAGTGCTCTCCTTCCTTTGGGACGGGGGGTACTCTGTGGTTTTCCTGCAGGAGACCCATACGGATCCGGCCGCTGAAGCTAGCTGGCGGCTGGAGTGGGGGGATAGGGTCTACTTTAGCCACCTCTCGGTTCACTCGGCAGGAGTGGCGACCCTGTTCTCCCCTGACCTACGGCCCGAGGTGCTGGGGGTCCCCGAGGCTGTGCCAGGCCCCCTGCTGCACCTCCGGGTCCGCATGGAGGGGCTTGTGGTTAATCTCATCAACGTCTACGCCCCGACATCGGGCCCGGAGAGGTTGCGTTTTTATCAGCAGGCGTCCGCCTTCCTCAGCTCCCTGGATCCTCATGAGTGCCTGGTCCTGGGCGGGGACGTTAACACCACCCTCGAGGAACGGGACCACTCGGGGACCGAGCAGTGCCCGGCCGCTGCAGACGTCCTCCGGGAGATTGTCGAACGCCACTCCCTGGTGGACGTCTGGAGCGACCACCACCCGGACGACGTCTCAACGTTCACCTTCGTCCGGGTGGAGGCCCATCGGTCGTGCCACTCCCGGCTGGACCGCATTTACCTGTCATGTTTCCACCTTTCACAAGCCCACTCCTCCAGCGTTCAGCCGGCCCCCTTTTCGGATCACCACCTTGCCACTGTGATGGCCTCTCTCTGCGCAGAGAGGCCGGGGCCAGCCTATTGTAACATTAATAATAGTTTGCTGGAGGATGCGGGCTTCGTGGCGTCCTTCTGGGAGTTCTGGCTGGCCTGGTGAGGGCAGAGACGTGCCTTTCCCTTGGCGCGGCGGTGGTGGGACCTGGGGAAGGTGCGCGCCCGGCTCTTCTGCCACGACTACACCCACCAATGGAGGGATGCGGTGATAGAGCAGTTGGAACAGGAGGTCTTAGAGCTGGAGAGGAATCTGGCCACCAGCCCCGAGGATCCATCCCTCTGTGGAGCGTGCCGGGAGAAGCGGGAGGAGCTGTGGGCCCTCGAGGATCATCGAGCCCAGGGCGCCTTTGTTCGATCCTGCATCTGCCTCCTTCGGGAGATGGATCGCGGCTCCCGCTTCTTCTATGCCCTGGAGAAAAAGAGGGGGGCCAAGAAGCATGTCACCTGCCTCCTGGCGGAGGACGGCACCCCCCTCACAGATCCGGCGGAGAGGTGTGGGAGGGCCAGGGCCTTCTATGCGACTCTTTTCTCCCCGGATCCGACCGATCCTAACACTTGCAGAGTGCTCTGGGACGGACTCCCGATGGTCAGCGCGGGCGACTGGGACCGGCTAGAGCTGCCTCTCTCTCTCTGGCCGAGTTCTCGGAAGCCCTCTGCCGCATGCCCACCGATAAATCTCCGGGCATGGACGGGCTGACCGTGGAGTTCTACCATGTGTTCTGGGACGTCCTCGGCCCAGACTTAGTCACCGTCTGGGCCGAGTCCTTGCAGAGGGGGGTCCTCCCTCTCTTGTGCAGGCAAGCCGTGCTTGCCTTATTGCCGAAGAAGGGGGACCTCTGTGACTTACAGAATTGGCATCCCACCTCGCTCCTCAGCAAGGACTACAAGATCGTAGCCAAGGCCATCTCGATGCAGCTGGGATCCATGCTAGCGGACGTGGTCCACCCAGACCAGACCTACACCGTCCCGGGCCGCACAATATTTGATAACCTGTATATGGTTCGGGACCTTCTGGAACTAGGGTGCAGGGATGGTCTGTCGTTCGCCCTCTTGTCCCTGGATCAGGAGAAGGCGTTCGACAGGGTGGACCACGGGTATCTCCTGAGCACTCTGCGAGTGTTCAGCTTTGGACCCCAGTTTGTGGGTTTTCTCCAGGTGCTGTACACTTCTGCAGAGTGTCTGGTCAGGCTCAACTGGATCCTGACCGAGCCGGTCAGCTTCGGGCGAGGAGTGCGGCAGGGGTGTCCCCTCTTGGGTCAGCTGTACGCTCTGGCGATTGAGCCCTTCCTCTGTCTCCTGTGTTGGAGGCTGACGGGGTTGGTGCTTCGAGAGCCAGAGATGAGGCTGGTCCTGTTGGTATATGCCAACGATGTGCTCCTCGTGGTCCAGGACTCGGGCGATTTGGCGTAGGTGGAGGTTTGCCAGGCCATCTACTCAGCGGCCTCCTCCGCCCGGGTCAACTGGGTCAAGAGCTCTGGCCTGGTGGTCGGGGACGAGTGGCAGGTGAGCTCCCTCCCACCTGCGCTTCAGGCCATCCAGTGGAGCGCGGGTCCACTGCTCTATCTCTGTGTTTACCTTTCTGCCATGCATCCGTCTCTGCCGGAGAACTGGCACGGTTTAGAGGGCAGGGTAACAGAGGGGATCCGTAAATGGACAGGACTCCTCTGGTGCCTTTCCCTCCGAGGGAGGGCACTGATGCTCAATCAATTAGTCCTGTCCATGCTCTGGTACCGGCTCAACACCCTGGTCCCGGCCCCGGATTTCCTGCCCAACCTCCGGATGGCGGTTCTGGAGTACTTTTGGCCAGGACTGCACTGGGTCTCTGCAGGGGTCCTCCACCTGCCCCTGGAGGAGGGGGGGACAGGGCCTGAAGTGCCTGCGCACTCAGGTCCACGTCTTCCGCCTCCAGGCCCTGCAGAGGCTCCTGTATGGTGCTGGTAGTCTGGCGTGGAGCGTATTGGTGCACGCCTTCCTCCGCCGCTTCCGAGGGCTCCGATACAACCGGCAGCTCTTTTATCTCCATCCGAGAGGTCTTCCGCGAGACCTCTCCGGGCTGCCGGTCTTCTACCAAGACCTCCTCTGGACCTGGAAGCTCTTTTCAATGACCAGGTCTGTGGCGGCCACCATGGGGGTTGATCTCCTCGCGGAGCCCCTGCTACACAACCCCCAGCTTCGTGTGCAGGTGGCAGAGTCCCCCACAGTGCACCAGAGGCTGGTCTTGGCAGGAGTCACCAGGGTCAGAGACCTCCTGGACTATGACCGGGGAGACTAGCTGGACCCCTGACGCTCGCTCAGCGCATGGGGCTCTCCAGACCTCGTACTCCGTGGCACGTACTTCAGGAGGTGAAGGCCGCTTTACCGCCCGCTGCTTGGGCCTACCTCGACCGGGTCCAGTGAGAGAGCACGCCCTGCCCACCCTCCACCCCAGGCCCTATGGACCTTTTCATCGGACCTCTGCCCTATGGACCCAATCAGCCCCCCCCCCCTTTTCACTGTGAGCCGGCTGCACGACCTGCAGCCGGTTCTGTTCCAGACCACGCCAAGCAAACATCTGTACACGCTTGTGCTCCACACTCTTCACTACCTCACCCTCGCATCCCGCCCCGATACAAAGTGGCGGGACCTCCTGCCACCTTTTGAGGGTGAGAAGCCCCGGTGGGCCAGCCTGTATTCTGCCCTGGTCCCAAGGCCCACCGGGGATGTCAGTTGGCGGCTCCTTCATGGGGCTGTGAGCATGGGCATGTACTTGGCGTGGTTTACCCCATCCCCAACACCTGCCTCTTTTGCAGCATGAAGGAAACCCTGGCACACATTTATTTAGAGTGCGCCAGGTTGCAGCCCCTATTCTGGCTCCTCTTGGATCTCTTATTGCATTTTTGGTTGCACTTTTCCCCTCACCTGTTCATCTGTGCACTCCCCATCCATGGCCTCACAAAGTTGTGGGATCTCCTTATCAACCTCCTCTTGGCCCTGGCCAAACTAGCCATCTACAAAACCAGGGAGAGGAGGTTGGCTGATGGGATTTCCTGCGACTGTGGGGCCTATTTCTGCTCCTCCGTCCGTTCACGCATCAGGCACAGTTCCTCTGGGCGGCGTCCGCTGGCTCCCTTAACACCTTGGAGGAGCAGTGGGCGCTGTCTGGGATTCTCTGCTCAGTATCCCCATCAGGTTCTCTTCGTTTAGCCCGATGACCTCACTCCCGATCCTGTTTTTTTCATTGGCTGTACCACGTAATTATTTGGTATCACAGACCTGTGGATCCTCCCCTTAGGCTGGGGAGAGGTCCTTTAGGAGTGGGCGGCCCACTTCCTGGATACCAACTGGATCACTCTCCTGTAGCCATCTGGCCTGACCCTGTCACAGTTTCCATAATTAAAGACAAGTTCCATCTTTAAAACCTGATTTTGCCACTTTTCCTACATATCACGAAAAGGGAAAATATTGGCCTTAAAATTGATACATGAAGTCTGAGGCTGTGGTGATTTTATCTGCCAGAACTGAAGTTAGTTAGGCAAGGCGTTCATTACTTATGGTAGCCTGAAAGTGTAAGTAGTCATTAGAATTCCAAAAGCCTTCTAACGAATCATTTTTTTTAAAATGCATATAATTAGCGAAAAAAGGTGAGGAATAAAATGTAGCATCGTGGACATCTCTAGCTGGTATCTAGGGTCAAATTCTCTGTTGTGACCAGTATCTGCTATGAGCAGGAGTCTTCACTCTTCAGGTTTCCTGAATTGAACCTGGGGTGTAGGATAGTGAATGGCCCTGTGTTACTCTGTACCCCACACCCATTGTTCTCACCCAGCTGCACCTTCCTGTGAATATCAAGAAGCCCACAGGACGGGCCTTCAGAATGCTTGTGGGCAAGTGGGGAGATAGTTTACACCTTGAGGGCAGCACAGCATGGGGGCATCCCTCCCTCTGGCCCCACTGGAGTCTGCAGGAGGGGATCTTCCCCACACCTGTGAGTGTTAGGGAGATCCTTGTTCAGCACATCACAAGACTCAGCCCTCTGATTCCATGTGCCGGGTGGTTAGCCACATGTCATTACACAAACAGCCTGTGTGCCTCCTTATACAAACTTTCTGGGTCCAGGTCCTGCAGTCAGAGCACTTACCCAAAAGACCAAAGGCAACACATTGAATGTTTTTGTTTGCATTAATAAATAACAAATAATGTCTCTTTGAACCTCAAATTGTGAAGACAAAGTGAGTCCCCTCCAGAGCAGGAGGGATCCTTAGTATGAGAAATGGGACTGAGTTTCCTTTTCTCTCTCCCCTCTAGGACATCAAAGGCACCATGAGCAGGCAGGTGGCTCCTTCTCACTCTCCCTTTCACTTCTCAATGCAGGGAAGGGATTTTAAACATGATATGTCGCTCCCCATGGTCCAGCAGCGCAGAGTGTGGGGCTGGTTCCCAATCTCCCTCTGTGGAATTTAATCTCGGGGCTGTTGTCATTTTGCCTAGACTCCAGAATAGAGCAGCCTAAGAAAAGAGTGATTTACCTACAGATAGGGATGTTATTTATAGTGTAGCTGGTGGAATAGAGACCTCAGAAGATTGGGGATGGCGAATGAGTCTCTCATTTCTAGGTCATAGACTCCAAACTCCACCTAGGTTGGTAGGGATGGAAAGTCAGGGCCATCTGATGACTATTCAGTAAGCTGTTTATTAATTGTTTCTAATTATGCAGTGAGCTCTAGCTGTGTGCTGAGCATGGCAAGAGATACGATGGAAGAGACATTCCCTGCTCGAAGGAGTTTATAACGTGCTATTATCAGTAGTTCTACGGCAGTGCCTAGAGACTCAAGGCAAAACCAGGGCCCAACATGCTGGGTGCTGCACAGACACACAGAGACAGTCCCTGCCCCAGGGAGTTTACAGTCTAAATAGACACAAGAGACAAAGGGCAGAGGGAGGAACGATTAAAATCAATTGAAGAGAACATTCAATAAAGACAAAGTGCTGCACGTTGGAAGAAAAAATCAAATGTACAACTACAAAATGGGGAATAACTGGGGAGACAGCAGGACTGTGGAAAAAGATCTGGGGGTTCAAGTGGATCACGCATTGAAGGAGGTGGCAGTGTGATGCTCTTGTGAAAAAGGCAAATGTCATTGCGGGATGTTGTCCCAAGTTGCTGTATTCACCACAGGTGGTGCCTCCTCCTGGCTGTTCTGGGGATTAGCTCTCTTCCAGGGCCAACCCCTCCCTTTGCCGTCTCTCCCCTTGTCGTCTTTCTCTGACTCTACAGCCTCATCTCTCTCTCCAAGAGCTGCGACTTTCTCTTCGTGACTCAGCCTCCAGCTAGGTCACTAAATTGTTTCCACTTCTGAGGTACAGAGTCTCACTGGTCCCACTGTCCAGGCAATGCCACTCCATCTGTGGCTGGTAGGGGAACTCAGGCCTGCCCACTGCTCCAGGGTCCAGCCCAGGGGCCCTACCACATACAGGCAAGGTCTGCTCGCTCCTTGGGCTTCTTCCTGCTCACCTCTATCAATGTTCCTTCTAATTTTTGACAGGCCATTTGCACAAAACATTTCTTCTGTGCAAATTCTTGTGCTTCTGCACAAACTTTTGTGCACGTGGTGTTTCACCATGTGCATGGGGTTTAGGATCTGTGTGCGTGCACATACACACACCCACACCTTAGAGTGAAACGTGCCTCCCATCGGCTTTCTTCTCCACCCTTCTCTCTTATAGAGGTTAGACTAGATGACCCTGGCAGTCCCTTCTAACCCTGTGATTCAAAGTACTCCCTTCCCCCAGGGCCAGGCTCCTAGCATGCTATTATTTCCCTGGGTTCCCTCTTTCCCTTTCGAATGCACAGAGGCTGGCTGCAGACTTTCTTCCTGGCTTTATAGTAACCCAGTATAGTAACCTGCTCAGCTGAGCTTCATCGTCCAATCAGGGGTTACTTCTCTGGCCTAAACCGCTCATGTGTGGCCTGTCTCCCTAATCTCCTCTCTCAGCTTCTTTCACTCTTTTGGGGGGCTGATGTGGGGTGAACACTCCACCACAGATGTATTAACAGGAGTGTCATATGTAAGACACAGGAGGACGTTGTTCCACCCTTCCTGCCACTGTGAGGCTTCAGCTGGAATCCTGTGTCCAGTTTTGGGCATCACAGTATAAGAAAGATGTGGAAAAATTGGAGAGAGTTCGGAGGAGAGCAACAGAAATGCTCAGAGGTTTAGACTGGATGAGCTGTGAGGAACAGATGAAATAAATGAGTGATTTTAGTCTAGAGAAGAGAACACTGAGGGAGGGCCTGATACTGGTCTTCAAATCTGTCTGAGGTTGTTCTACAGAGAGCGGTGATCAGTTGTTCTTCAAGTCCAGAGAGGGCAGAACAAGAAGTAATTGGTTTAATTTGTAACAAGGGAGCAATTGGTTCCATTTGTAACTGGAATCAGTGTGACGGGTTCCCACAGTGCAGCCTGGATTGTGGGACTGCTGAGCCCTCCAGATCCCCAACCTGGGCTGCCTCTCTCACCGTGATGCTGATGTCAATCTACAAGCCTGACAGGCCCTGCTCTGACACAGACACCTATGGGCAGAGACACTCCCAGCTGTTTTACATGAATCACCTCCCAGCCATTGATGAACCAGCAAAAGAAGGCACCAGCCAGTTCCCCCGAGCTCCAGCCCTGCCCCCCAGAACCACACTGACTCACACTGCTCAAGGCTCCCTGGGCAGTGCAAGTTCATTCAGTCGTTTACCGTCCCTCAGTGTGGAGTGGACACACACTGGCCTTTGTAAGCTGAGAACCCCTGTGCTTGTGGACTGACCATTGTATGTATTCAAAGAGCTAAATAAAAACATAAATTATCTTTGAAATGGGTTAGTGGATCTCACTCCAGGTCCTGGTAGAATAGGCATCTACATCACCACAAGGATTGTCACTAATTATCTCCCTTTAATGGTGTACCCACACTGACAATACAAGACCAAGGAGACATTCAGTGCAACTGAAAGGCAACTAGTGTAAAGCTGAGAAAAGGAAATACTTTTTTTTTTTTACAGAATTCATTATTAACCCGTGGAACACATTGCCATATGATATTTCTCAGTTTCATAAATGCATACAGTTGAAGGCCAGAAACGATCATAAGATCATCACATTTGACCTCCTGTATAGCACAGGCTCTGACTTTATTATTCCCCTGGGGGTGTTTGACCCCCGCTCTGCCTTGGGCCCTGCCCCCACACCACCTCTTTCCCCAAGGCCCCACCCTGCCTCTTCCTGCCCTGCCCCGCCTCTTCCTGCCTTTGCTCCACCTCTTTCCCCCACCAGTGCATCCTGCCCATTTCTGAACAGCTGATCCCCGGTGGGCGGGAGGCTTTGGGAGGCAGGGGGAGGAGCTGATTGGCAGGGCCAGCTAACGGGCGGGAGGCACTTTGGGGGAGATGATCTGTGGGGCTGCTGGTGGGTGCTGAGCACCGACTTTTTTTTTCTGTGAGTGCTCCAGCCCCGGAGCACCTACGGAGTCGGTGCTGACGTGTCACAGGTCCTTAAATTTCATGCAGTTATTCCTGTATTCAGCCCAATAACTTGTATTTTACTAAATCCTATCGTGTGTTGACTAAAGCACCTTCCAGAAAGCCATTCAGTCTAGATTTGAAGACATCAACAGACAATAACGAGTGAAGCTCCCTAGAAGTGGGGGAGAGGGGGCCCAGTGGTGCCCAAACTATGGCCCCACCCCTCCTCCACCTCTTCCCCCGAGACTCCACCCACTACTCACTCCTCTCCGCCCCCTCTCCCCATCACTTGCCTTTAAGGCAGGTACAATGGCAGAGAGCAGAGCTCTCCCACTTTTAAATGTGATGGGGCCATGGCCCCCCTGTTCTGGTGCCCCTGTCAAGAGATGGAGAATCCACCACTTCCCTGGGCAGTTTCTGCCAATGGTTAATCCACCCGCACTGTTAACAATGTCTGTCTGATTTCCATTGGAATTTCTCTGGCTTCAGCTTCCAGCAGTTGGTCCTTGTTGTGCCTTTGTTTGGTAAATTGAGGAGCCCTTTAGTACCAAGTCTGTTCTCCCCATGAAGGTATTTATACCCCACACTCAAGCACCAGGGTTCTCTCGGTGCAAAGCATTTTCACCAGCCCTCAAATCAGTTTTGTGGGTCTTCTCTGCACCGTCTCCACTTTCTCAACATCCATTTTAAAATGGGGACACCAGAACTGGATGCAGTTTTCCAATATCGGTCTCACCAGAATGAAGGGGAAGCTTGTAGTGTCCAAGCTGGTATTGGACCTATTCCTGGGGCAATGGAGAATTTAATCCTCCATTGTCTGCTGAGTTACAACCATTCACTAGAATAAAACACATTTTAGTAAAACACAAATACTAATGAACTCTACAGCGAGTCACACTGGGTTGTTCTTCAAATGTGTGAGGAAGAAGTTTCAGAACCCAGCAGCCTTTTCTTCTGAACTGAACTGGAGAATTGGGGAATCTTCTCAAAGAAATGCATCTCTGGAGACCATAATGAGGAAATTCAAAGGTAATAAACAGTCACCTGAGTAATTTTCTCACATATGTTACACTGATAATTGACAGAGCTGGGGAAATCTCGTAGGGACCATGATTGTGGATGGAGATAGTCAACTAATTATTTGGAACGTATGAATTACCTACTCAGCTCTCAATACAGCACATACACACTGGGTCAGGGGCCTAAATTCAGACTCCCTGGGGGTTTTCCTTTCTTAGCAGCTATGAACTTTAACCTGAGCTTGAGCTTCCTGCTGAATTAACCGTTTCTGAAGTATGTTTGTTTGGATTTTTTGTCTGCAAGGGCTCCTGTGTCATCACAGTCACTCTCTTGCTTTAGAGTGGGGTGGGGAACCTTTTTTCTATCACGGGCTATTGTCTGTGCTAATGGTTATGGGGCAGATTTAAAGTTGACTGAATGCTAATCAGTGACAAAGTGTCTATGTATGGGTCTGTCTGTGAATGATGTGTTGGTTTCAGAGGGTTTGTCTACACAGTAATTAGACACCTGTGGCTGGCCCATGTCCACTGACTCCGGCTCATGAGGTTTGGGCTCGGGCTGGAGCCTGGGCTCTGCGACCCTCTCCCGTCACAGGGTCCCAGAGCCCAGGCTTCTGCCCAAGCCCGAGCATCTACACCGCAATTAAACATCCCCAATGCCCGAGCCCTGTGAGCCCAAGTCAGCTGTCATGGGCCAGCCACAGGTGTTTAATTGCAGTTAAAACATCTCTGGGTCTGTCATGTAACTTTAGGTCATGTCCTTAGTTTTTAATGTTTGAGGTTATTCTTTAGTGATGTGTGTAATGGTTTGTACTGGTCTGAATTGCACTTAACCTCCTTAACTAGAACTTCATAAAGTTTGTTTTCTTTTCATTTTGCTTTTGTGTTAGACCATTAACAATGTGAATATATCCCTAAACACGACAACATGACATTTCATCTTTTCCACCCATTTCTTCCTCCAGACTTACTGTCGTCTAGACTGTGGTTGGACAAAAGGTAAATTTCTGGGATCAAAGGGGGAGTGAAAACTTTCCTATGAATTATGGTTGCCCTGGGCCCTTTAAATCCCTGCCACGGAAGCCTGTCCAGTCCGGCACGGCACACTGGCTCTTGCCGGTATGCCATACCGGACCGTACCAGCTTACTTTCACCTCTGTGGACCTGGCTCAGTGGAGCTGATCCTTTCACTGTCACTGAACTGGCTCTGTCAGGGGTGTGAATTCCCCCTGCCCATGGCTGAGATCCCAGCGCTGCTCCCCATGCAGAGCTGGGTAAATCCGGGATAGGGGAGGTGGCCTGATTCACTCCCCAACTGGGGCAGGTTCTGTCACTGACACGATCAGCCGCTGCCTCAGGGCTGAGCTCTGCCCCTCACGCTCTGATTCTCTCTCTGCAGCAAACCTGACTCTGGATCCAGACACGGTCCATCCCCAACTCATCGTATCTGTGGATCGGAAAAGTGTAAGAAGGGGCACACAGCAGGCTCTGTCCAACAACCCTCAGAGATTTGACACACAGCCCTCTGTGCTGAGCTGTGAGGGATTCACCTCGGGCCAACATTACTGGGAGGTGGAGGTGGGGAGGGGAGTCTGTGATGTGGGGGTGGCCAGAGAGTCTGTGAGGAGGAAGGGACGGATCAGCCTTTACTCTGAGCAGGGGATCTGGGCTGTGGAGTGCTGGGAGGGTCAGTATCAGGCTCACACGTCCCCTGCACAGAGCATCCCCTTGTCCCCGAGCTGGGGACGCTGCAGGATCCAGGTTTATCTGGACTATGAACGGGGACAGGTGGCGTTTTTCGATGCTGGTACCGGGGACCCGATATTCACGTTCCCATCGGCCTCTTTCGCTGGGGAGAGAATCCGCCCGTTCTTCCGGGTTGTTGGTAGTGCGCTGCTCACCCTGTGTCCCTTAGGTGCCCTGTCTGTCCCCATGAAACAGTCCCCTCTAGCCCCCACCCCCTGATCTCTGTGACCTGGAGGACTCAGCCAGTCTCCCCCTGCACTGACAGGGCTGGGGGGGGGGGGGACAGGGGGGGATGCTCTACCCGTAGCTCTATGGCTGGGGAGGTCTGTGTGAGGCTCTAGGCTGGGTCTCTGCTCCTAGGAGGCCAATTCTGTGTGGAGGGAGGAAGGAGGGAGCCCCCTGTGGGAGGGACCCAGCTGAGGGCCAGGGAGAGACCCCTCAACTGGGGGAGGGGAGAGCAGGGGGAGGCCTGGCTGAAGATGGTGGGGGGAGGGAGAGCACGGGGGAGGCCTGGCTGAAGAGGCTGGGGGGAGGCGCAGCTGGGGCAGACCAGAGGGCAAATCAGGCGTCAGGCGGGGAGAGGTTCCCAGGAGATCAGGGACAGGAATCGCAGGGGAAGCAGAGCTGAGCAGGGAGGACCCAGCTGTACAGACAACATCCTGCCCCTTGGCTTGGGGTACACAGAGGCTGGGGACCAGTCGGGCCCCCCCAAGGTTCCCCCAGTGAGAGCCCAGGACTGGAGTCCTCTGCTACACTTCAGATGCTATTCTAGCTTACTGTATTTTCCACTCCATGCATCTGAGGAAGTGGGTTTTAGCCCATGAAAGCTTATGCCCAAATAAATTTGTTAGTCTCTAAGGTGCCACATGGACGCCTCGTTGTTTTTCCTGGTACACACTAACACGGCGACCCCTCTGAAAACTGACCCAGTAGATTGCATGGCCTCTTCTCTTTCATCCCACAACTCTTCCTCACACCACCATGTTCTGGGGTAGTCAATAGGCGGACCACAGGCCAAATCCAGACTGCCAGACACTTTTGAACAAACCATGAAATCTTTTAATTTACTTATTAGTATCATTATTTTGTTATGGTGACATGGAAAATGTTTCTGTGGAGTCTGGACCTGGACTATAACTTGACCAAGAAATGTGGACCTTGACAAGAAAAATTGACTACCCCGGCTTAGTTCTTCTGCACCCCTCTTCCAGCACCCCAGGCCCATCTGAGTCTGTTTCTCCCCCATTGCTCAGAGAATCCTGGCCATGGATCCCTGCTTCCCCTCTCCCCAGCTCTGCAGGGACACTCAGGGTGGGGTGGGCAGGCCGCTGTGCATTGCAACAAGCAGGTGATGGGGCCAGCTGTGGGAGCACAGCCCCCGGATGGCCACAAGCTGGAAGAGCAGTATTACTATAAAACCCTGCTCTGCGCTGGGATCTCCAGCTGGAGGGTGAGCTGCGCAGGGACCGCCCCTGGGGACTCTCCACAGCAGCAGAGATGTCTGGGTGTTAGGGAGGGGTGGGAGGGTTTAGCGTGTCTGTGAATGACATTTATCAATAAGCTAACGAGCTCTGCGGGCAGCGTGATGGTTGGTGCAAGGGGTACATGACAGGCAGATAATTAGCAACAGCGAATCCCAGCTGGGTGGCAGGGGCTGGAGCCAGTGTCTGAACTGGGACACATCAGCGCTGGAAATCCAGGACTGCTGGGCCAGGCTCCCATGGGGTGTGTCTCTTCTCCCAGTCATTTGTTTATCTCTTTCCCCTCCACCTGGAATCAAAGTCCGCCGGGGAATTGTATCAGGGCAGGCGAAAGGCCCTTAGTCCTCCACCGTGTGTCTCTCCCCAACCAGCCCAGCTGCAGGTGTAGCCCTGCTCTAACCTGAGCTCAAAGTCTGTGCCAAGCAGGAAAAGGCTCCAGCACCATTTAGAAACTGATACTTCTCATGAGGATAATGGCGGATTTGGGGCCAGAGAGGAGCCCGTCAGCCGATCCCTAGAAGATGGGAAAGGAATCGGGGAGATTTCAGGGTCTCTCTTGGAATCCTCCCAAACCCAGTAAGTAGGTGACCTTGTGTCAGGGTCTCTCTCTCTCTGTTCCTGTCTCTCATTCCCTCTCCTACATGGAAAAGGATGAAGTCTGGATCCCACTGTGGAAAAACTCCCAGGATTTCACCCAAGGTTTTCAGAGACTGCGGCGAGGCGCTGGCTTTAGGAGATGGGAATTGCGCGGGGGGGGGGGGGGGGTGTTGTTCATGGAAATGTTGCTTATTTTCCATATTAACTGGGCCCCCTTAGGATTTGGGGTGAGTCTCTGAGCCTGCAGTGACCCTTCATGAGCCACCCATGGTCCTCCAGCCCCACCGACTGCCCCCACCACTGAGGAGTTTCTTGTTCCCCATGGGAGCTTGTGGGAGGCCCCTCTGCTGCACCCGGCACTGGCTATGGAATGAGCTGTCCCCACGGCCCAAACCGTGAGCCTCTTCCCGCTCCTCGGCATTTTCAGGGGCTTCTTCTCCTCCCCCTTCCCAGCCTTGGTAAAGGGGTTCTCCCGTTTCTCTGTCTCCTGAGGAGACAAAGGGCTTACCTCACCCAGCCTCTCTTCCTTACAGTGTTCCCATCTCTCGCTGCCTTTGAGGTCTCCCTCATTTATTTTCTCTAAATCCCATGGTCTCTCTTGCCCTCTTATGTCTGTCCTCATATGTCCCCCATGTTTGTGTCCCCCCATTTCTGTTCTCCCAACTATTCCTGCCCTCACAGCCCCCTGTATCCCAGCCCTGAGATACTCTCCCCCCTTCAGCTGTGCCAGTGCCTGTTAATCCTGACCCACATCCCCGCCATCACAGCCCTAGGCTTCCCACAGCTCTGCCAGTGGCCCTCACTCCCACCCCACAGCCCCTGCTAGCCCAGACCTGGGCTCCCCTGACACACAGCTCTGCTGATGCATTTTCATTTTAGCTGATTAGGTACCTCGTTGTCACTTGACAATATTAACTGGGTTTCTTTTAATGAATATCTTTGGTTTAGGGAGAAGAGGGAGGTGTTAAAGTGTTTATGTCAGTTACGAGAGCGTTTTATGGTGGACAGCAAAGTTTGGTTTAGGTGTTGTCCTGTAGTCATTGGGCATGTTTTGTTGCAGGGGCAGAGTTAAGGCTGTTTGGGTGCAGAACATTAGGATTGTCACATTAGCTCGTGATGCCCTTAGTTGTTTTGGTGTTTTTAGTAAGGGGGTGACATGGTTTAGCCTGGTTGGGAACAGAGCTCAGCAGATGTCACTGTGAGTTACCAGAGGGTTTTTGTTGCTACACAAATAATAACCAATCCCTGAGCTGAGCTACAAAGGTCTGTGCTGGGAGGGGAAGGGGCTAGGAGGAGGCCCCAGTGTCCCAATGGGAGATTTTATAAGGGTAGCAGGGGATTCCTACCCCGGGATTCCATGAGGAATTTCTCTTCTCCCAGTCATTTGTGTCACTCTCCCCTCTACCTGAACTCACAGTCCCAGGGCAGGAAGAACAGGCTATTCAGATAGGATAGCCCTGTGTTTTCCCTCCTACCCCAGCCAGCATGGATTTCCACCAGTTTTACACCAATGTAGTGCCAATGACTTCACTGGAGTCAGGGCTTGTCTACATGGGGGGTTGTTTCAGAGGAGCTTTTCTCAATGAACTCCACATGTGGATGCTCTTTTTCCTGGCACAGTGCCTTATTCCGAATTAGCGTTATGCACTGAATGAGGCTAATTCGGAACAAGGCACTCCTATTCCGGACAAAGAGCTTCCACACATGGAGTTAATCAGGAGCCCCTCTTCTGAACCAAGAGTGTCCACACATGGAGTTAATTGAGAATAGCTAATCTGCTTTAAATTCACACCCTACCTTCTTCTTGGCCTAACCCTCCCACTTGGTTTAGGCCGGTGTCAGTGGGAGGAGCTGGGCTCAGCCTACAGGACTAGCCTGATCTCAAAGTCTGGGGTGTTAAGAAAATGCCCAACCCCAGCTCAGAGCAGCAGCTGCCAGATGAGCCTTAGAGTATGTGTACACTACAGGATTTTTCCTATTTTACAGAAACCGGTTTTGTAAAACAGATTGTATAAAGTCGAGTGCACGCAGCCACACTAAGCACATTAATTCGGTGGTGTGCGTCCATGTACTGAGGCTAGTGTGGATTTCCGGAACGTAGCACTGTGGGGAGCTATCCCATAGCTATCCCATAGTTCCCGCAGTTTCCCCCGCCCATTGGAATTCTGGGTTGAGATCCCAATGCATGATGGAGCAAAAACAGTGTCGCAGGTGATTCTGGGTAAATGTTGTCACTCAATCCTTCCTCCGTGAAAGCAATGGCAGACAATCATTTCATCCCCTTTTTCTCTGGACTGCCCTGGCAGACGCCATAGCATGGTAACCATGGAGCCCGTTTAGCCTTTTTTCACTGTCACCGTATATGTACTGGATGCTGCTGACAGATGCGGTACTGCAGTGCTACAGAGCAGCATTCAGTTGCCTTTGCAAGGTAGCAGAGACGGTTACCAGACCTATTGCACAATCTGCTGCTTTGGAAATTGGTGCTGATGGTTACCAGTCATATTGTACCGTCTGCTGCTGTCATGGGTGCTCCTGGCTGACCTTGCTGAGGTTGGCCGGGGGTGCATGGACAAAAATGGGAATGACTCCCCAGGTCATTCCCTTCTTTATGTTTTGTCTAAAAATAGAGTCAGTCCTGCCGAGAATATGGGGCAAGTGTACTAGAGAACAAGAGAGCACAGCCGCTCCGGGTCAGAGCCCCAGATATCCCACAGAAATTATGAGCTGCATGCCATTCTAGGGGGTGCCCCTGCAACAACTACATCCGTTGCTTCCCTCCTCCCACACCCCTCCTGGGCTACCATGGCAGTTATCCCCACATTTGTGTGATGAAGTCATAAAGAATGCAGGAATAAGAAACACTGACTTTTTAGTGAGATAAAATGATGGGGAGGCAGCCTCCAGTTGCTATGATATTCCAGGCAGGACATCTCCATTACTCATTAAGGGATGGGTGGGGGGAGAGGAGCACAGCCTCCCACTGCTATGATAGTCCAGAATCTCCATTAGACATGAAAGGGGTGGGGGAAGAGGAGCTCAGCCTCCAGCTGCTATGATGAGGACTGTTAGCAGCCCTATTGCACCATCTGCCAGGACTGAATCTCCAGGACACAAAGCTTAAAGAAGGGAATGACCGGGAGTCATTCCCATTTTTGCCCAGGCGCCCCCGGCCGACCTCACCGAGGCCAGCCAGGAGCACTCACAGAATGATGATGAGGCCAGCTATCAGTCATATTGTACCATACAATATGGTAGGGGAGGGGAGGAGAGAGGATGCTGCTGTTTAGCGCTGCAGCACCCCATCTACCAGCAGCATCCAGTAGACATATGGTGACATTGAAAAGAGGTGAGAAACGAATTTTTTCCCTTTTCTTTGAGGGGGAGAGGGAAGGTAAATTCCCTGAACCACTGGTGACAATGTTTTTGACCCTTCAGGCATCGGGAGCTCAGCTAAGAATGCAAATGCTTTTCGGAGATTGCAGGAACAGTGGGATAGCTCGAGTCCTCAGTCCCCCCTCCCTCCCTCCATGACTGTCCATTTGATTCTTTGGCTTTCCATTACACTTGTCACACAGCACTGTGTTGAGTCCCTGCTGTGGCCTCTGTCTATCATAGCCTGGAGATTTTTTCAAATGCTTTGGCATTTCGTCTTCTGTAACGGAGCTCTGACAGAACAGATTTGTCTCCCCATACAGTGGTCAGATCCAGTATCTCCCGTACGGTCCATGCTGGAGCTCCTTTTGGATTTGGGACTGCATGGCCACCCATGCTGATCAGCGCTCCACGCTGGGCAAACAGGAAATGAAATTCAAAAGTTTGCGGGGCTTTTCCTGTCTACCTGGCCAGTGCATCCGAGTTCAGATCGCTTTCCAGAGTGGTCACAATGGTGCACTGTGGGATACCGCCCGGAGGCCAATACTGTCAAATTGCGGCCACACTAACCCTATCCGACATGGCAATACCGATTTGAGTGCTACTCCCTTCGTCGGAGGAGTACAGAAATCGGTATTAAGAGCCCTTTATATCGATATAAAGGGCTTCGTTGTGTGAACGGGTGAAGGGCTAAATCTGTTTAACGCTGCTAAATTCGGTATAAACGCGTGTAGACCAGGCCTTAGAGTAGTTTGTAAACTGAAAGTTCAGTGAGGATAATGGCTGCCCAGGAGTCTCCAACCATCCCCATTTCCCTATCAGAGAGGGTCTTACTACCTGTTGTAACTTGGGGGTGACCCCGCAGCTAAGTGATGGTGTAGAGAGAAGTGAAGAATCATCCCACTGATGTGTCCTGAGCTCAGATTGTGGTTGGTGGTGTTTTATACACACTTTGCTGGGGTGTGAATGACTCCAACAGGTAACCAATCTGCCTGAGAACTGGCACAAAAGGGTTCTAGAAGGGGAGAATGTTCATGGAAAATTTGAGGTGAAACAGACAGGGCAGTACTGATGTCCAGGGGATCCAGGAAAAAGCTCTTCCAGAGTTTCAAAAAGTTTCCAAACACTTTTGTGCCCCTTCATAGCTCGGAGAAAATGGGTTTGGCCTAGAGACGCTACATTTGTTTTCTGACCTGACTTCAGCCAGGAAGAAGAGATAGAGCTGTGCTTTTCAAACTGGGGGTCCCGACCCAAAAGGGGGCTGCAAGACTATTGGGGAGGGAGGGTTTACAAGAGCAGTGGCTGCTAATTGGATGCCCAGTTCTGAAGGCAGCACCGCCGCCAGCAGCAGTGCAGAAGTAAGGGTGGCCTGTTATAGGGGGTTCATCACTTTTTGAGGGGGGTGTTGTCACAGCCTGAAATATTTTCAAAGCGGGTCCCAGAAAAAAAGTTTGAGAACCTCTGAGATAGAGGAAGATGTAAAGGAGGAGGATTCTAGTTTGGGGAGGGAGGTTAGTTATTTCAGGCACAATTAGCCAATCAATAATAACCACTAGAGGGCAGAGTTAAGGTTGTGTTTGTGTCCTGCATTGTTTGTTTGCAAACTTTCCAATGTTTGTTTCTGTAAGGGTAGGATTATTTGCTGTTTTCAGTTGTTCTAGGAGGGTGACACAAAGGGCAGAGTAAAGGTTGTTTGGGTGAGTTTGTCAGGCCTGACAGGAGTTGCTGTTACATGTTCAAGATTCAGGTGGAGCTGGTAGGGTGGCGGTGTCATGTGGGTCAGACTCTCTGGCCAGGATCAGGATGGTGAAGGCCCAGGGTCCCAGGAAAGGATGGGGGTCAGTAGCCATGGTGATGACAGCCTCCATTTGTTCTTCTGTATTTTCCCCCTCAAGTCTCTCTCTTCAAGGACCCAAAAAGGGAGTGATGGGAGGAGTAGCCCATCCCCTCATTATTTTGTCCACCAACTAGGCCTAATACCCGACACACCGATACCGATTCATTAATTTCCAGACCCACATTTTCTTGTTTACCAGGCACAATTTTAACACCATCCTTGAATTATATCAGGGGGACTTTTTGTTTGGACTAACTCCCGTCTTTCCGTCACTCGTTCGTACCTTTTCCCTTCAGCGTTTCTTATTATAGATTATTGTCACATTTTATGGACTTGCACATACTAAATTACAGCTGAGCTCACAGTGAGGGTAAATTTCAGGCCCACTTATTACAGGAGAACTCTGCATTTTACATCCTTTCTTTCTCCTACTCTGCTCAAGGAGGACAGGACAGGGACTCCCTTCCCCAAGCCCACTGGCTTTAGAGACCCCTCACCTCCTTAAACCCACTTCTTCTGGCTTTAAAGTTGCAGCCCTCCACCACCCCTGGTGGCCCAGCCTTTCAGAGACCCATCCACGCTTGATGTGTGTATTTAATCCCCTTTGCTAAACAGCTGGTGTGTAGGAAGCTGAGGAGGGAATGCAGGTGACAGAGCTAGCAGGGAAACGCGTGTAGGTGGAGGGACGGAGAGAGGCTCAGGCAGCAGAGACACATGTATGGGATATAGAAAGGTTCAGAGCACATGGGAGGGGGACAGGAGATGAAGAACAGAAGGAGACACAGTGGGATGAGATGTTCTCACACAAGTGAGAACGCTTGTGGCAGGGGTGGCAGACTCATTCAGAGCACAGGGCCGGATTCCCTCTAGGGCTGTGATCCATGGGCTGGGGTTTAAATTCTGGACTACGCCCTTCCCACAATGCATAGCAGGTCTCCCACTCAGGTCAATGGCAGGATGTGGGGTTTAGGTAACATATTTTGACAGGCTGGCTTCGGTGGCCCCCCTGCCCAACCTGCTAGCGTTTGCAAATCAGGGCCGTCCTCAGGATATACGGAGCCCTACGCAGCATTATTAAACTGGTGCCTCTCTGCTCCACTGATGGCAGTCCCCAGCTGGCGCCGCTGACCCCAGTGTGTCGAGGGGGCATACACACCACCCCTGCACGCGGACCCCCAGAACCACCCCCCATTGCTGACACACACCAGCAGTGGCTCAAGACAGGCTTCATGCTGTCACTAAGTGTGTGTGTGTGTGTCTATGTGTGTGTGTTAAGGAAGTGTGAGAGACACTGAGCACTTTAAGTCCCTCCCACTGGCTGACTCATGTGGAAGTTTCGCTCCTCCAGGCAAGGTCTGGGCTCCCCAGGACCAGGGGTAGCTCTAGGAATTTTGCCGCCCCAAGCACGGCGGCACGCCATGGGGGGCGCTCTGGCGGTCACCAGTCCCGCGGCTCCAGTGGACCTCCTGCAGACGTGCCTGCGGAGGGTCCGCTGGTCCCGCAGCTCCAGTGGACCTCCCGCAGGCCTGCAGATGCTCCACTGGAGCCACGGGACCAGCAGACCCTCCGCAGGCACGCCTGCGGGAGGTCCACCAGAGCCGTCTGTCACCTTCACGGCGACAGGCAGAGCGCCCCCCACGGCATGCCGCCCCAAGCACACGCTTGGTGTGCTGGGGTCTGGAGCTGGCCCTGCCCAGGACTGGGGCAGCAGAGCGAGGGGGGGGCAGGATTGGGGGTGTGGTTCGGGGTGGGGAGAAGCCTGAAGGCCTGTGGGGAGGGACTGGAGAATAGAGGAATCCAGCCATGGCCAGCAAGGGGAAATGGTGCCCCAAATTTTCAGGTGCCCCACACAGCCACGTGTGCTGCATATGCCTAAGGACGGCCCAGTTGTGAATTGAAGTCTCAGGCACTTGGCTCTCCCCAGGCATGGTATAGGAGCCCAGGTGCCAAACTCAGGTGTGGTGAGTCAGAGTGGTCTGCCAGACAGCTGAAAAACAGGCGTGGTGACACTCAGCGTCACAGCCCCTCATTCCTTTCATGACTCTGCTCCCAAACCCTGCACAAGCTGAACATGTCATGCAGCCACATAAATGCAGAGCGAAGGCTGGATCTGGCCCGAGGCTGCATGTTGGACACTCTGCCTGGTGCCATTAAAGACAGAAAAACATCTCTCCTATGTCTGCTCCATTAGCCATTGCCTGGGGCTGTGACCTGAGGTCTACGGCTCTTGGAGACTCCAGACTCACCCCCCCTGACCAGCCCTAATGTTCTTCTGTTTTCTCCTCAGGACCTGCTGGAGCAGAGCAGGAGAGAAGCTGAGCAGAGCCCTTGGGAGGAGGAAGCTCCAGAAGGACCAAACTGAATCCATGCGACCGGCATCTGCTCCACCCTGAGAACCTAGTGGAAGCTGCAATCCCAGGGGGACGTGATGGAGGAGCTGAGAGTCCGTTTCAGCCCTGCTCTGCAGGAGTCTGACCTAGAGCCCCACTAAGGGCAACACAAAACCAACCTGTGACCCGGATCTCGGGCCTGTGGTGCGGGTGCATCTCCATGGTCAAAGGTGGGAGAAGGCAGGAGGAACGGGCCCACGTGACAGATCAGGCCGTGGATCGGCCTCCAGCAGGGTCCAACCCAAAGTCCGTGAGTGTGATAAAGTTGCACATCACAGCACAGAGAGTGAATCACCAGCAGGAAGCATCCAAATCCTGGAGAAGCTGCTTCAACTGAGTCCAGCAGGGAGCCCTCGACTGTGGGGGCACCGCCAGGATGGCTGACCTCAGGGAGGGCGGGAAGCTGACGTTCACCTCAGGGAGGGGCGTGTGAGATGCATGTGTGTGACACCGATGAGAAGGCCCAGTGCCACGTCGCTGAGCTCAAGGGGACATGTGTCTGGCCAGGTTACGCCCGCCCCAGCTGCTGAGCATGGAGACCCTGCAGGAAGCGCGGGACAGACTGGAGCGATGCGGGAGCTGGGCGAGGAGCTGGCCAGCTGCCTGGACCTCGCCCTGGAGAGGTTTGGCCGGGAGCCCCCGTGTGTGCAGGGGAATGCCACGCTGATGATGAGTTGGGCCGGGGGGAGCCTGGAGTTCCTCTCGGGGGAGGGGGGTTACACCATCTCTGTTTTCTATCACAAAGCAAATCCCCGTTATTATCTCCATATTAAGGATCTCCCCGGACACTTGTATGTGGCCTGGTTACGTTCCCGCAAGGAACGGCTCAGTTCTAACAGTCTGCTGGCATTGTTCACTGGCTTGTCTCTCTCAGGGAGAGACTGCGGTGCTGAGGGCCTGCTTTCACAGAGCCTGGGAGGGGTTCAGACGGGAGCCCCGGTGCGTGCAGGAGAACGCCAGGCTGCTGATCCGGTGGGATGGGCAGGAGCTGGAGTTCGTCTCTGGCCAGGGGCAGTGTGAGATCTTGGTGCTCCTCACCGATGGGGAACCCCAGTATCACATCACAGAGCTGAAAGGGGACAGGCCAGTGACTTGGTCACACACCAGCCCAGAGTCGCTGAGCGTCACAGACCTAGCAAGGGTGCGGGACAGACTGGGGTGCTGGGGGCTCCTGGGCAAGGAGCTGAGTGGCTGCTTTGGGGAGGCCATTTCCCAGTTCAGCCAGGAGCCCCCATGCATGCAGGAAAACGCCAGGCTGAGGCTGTGTTGGGGCTCACAGAGTCTGGAGTTCCTGTCGGGGGACGGAGAATACATGTTCTCTGTTTCCTATCAGGAAGGAAATCCCCGTTATCATTTTCATATTAAGACTCTCCCAGGGCACTTGTATGTGGCCCGGTTATGTTCCCACAAGGACCCACTCAGTGCTGACAGCCTGTTCAAATTTCACACTGACCTGGGTTTCTGTCAGGGAGACACTGCTGTGCTGAGGGACTGCTTCTACACAGCCTGGGAAGGGTTCAGATGGGAGCCCCGGTGTGTGCAGGAGAACGCCAGGCTGCTGATCCAGGGAGGCGGGATGGAGCTGGAGTTTGTCTCTGGCCAGGGGCAGTGTGAGATCTCGGTGCTCCTTGCCGACGGAGAACCCCAGTATCACATCACAGAGCTGAAAGCGGACAGGCCAGTGACTTGGTCACATGCCAGCCCAGAGTCGCTGAGCGTCACAGACCTAGAGAGGGTGCGGGACAGACTGGGGGAGTGGGGGGCACTGGGCGAGGAGCTGAGCAGCTGCTTTAGGGTGGCCATTTCCCAGTTCATCCAGGAGCCCCGGTGCGTGCAGGAGAACGCCAGGCTGCTGATCCAGTGAGGTGAGGGGGAGCTGGAGTTCATCTCTGGCCAGGGGCAGTGTGAGATCTCGGTGCTCCTCGCCAATGGGGAACCCCAGTATCACACCACAGAGCTGGGACGGGACAGGCCAATGACTTGGTCACACGCCAGCCCAGAGCCGCTGAGCGTCGCAGACCTAGCGAGGGTGAGGGACAGACTGGGGCACTGGGGGGCACTCGGGAAGGGGCTGAGAGGCTGCTTTGGGGAGGCCATTTCCCAGTTCAGATGGGAGCCCCGGTGCGTGCAGGAGAACGCCAGGTTGCTGATCCAGTGGGGTGGGGGGGAGCTGGAGTTCATCTCTGGGCAGGGGCAGTGTGAGATCTTGGTGCTCCTCACAGATGGGGAACCCCAGTATCACATCACAAAGGTGGCAGGGGACAGGCCAGTGACTTGGTCACACGCCAGCCCAGAGCCACTGAACGTCACAGACCTAGCGAGGGTGCGGGACAGACTGGGGCACTGGGGGGCGCTGGGTGAGGAGCTGAGCAGCTGCTTTGGGGAGGCCATTTCCCAGTTCAGCCAGGAGCCCCGGTGTGTGCAGGAGAACGCCAGGCTGCTGATCCAGTGGGGCAGGGGGATCCTGCAGTTCCTGTCAGGAAAGGGGCAGTGTGAGATCTTCGTGCACTACGGGGAAGGGAGACCCCAGTACAATATTGGGGAGCTCCCCGTGCACATGTACCTGGCTCGGTTACGCGCCCACCCAGACCCACTGAGCACTGACATCCTACGGAGAGTGTGGCGAAAACTGGGGTCTTGTCAGGAAGACACCAGTACCCTAAGAGCCTGTATTTCCCACGCCTTCAATCGATTCGTTCAGGAGCCCCGGTGTGTGCAGGAGAACGCCAGGCTGCTGATCCGGTGGAGTGGAGGGGAGCTGGAGTTCATCTCCGGCCATGGGCAGTGTGAGATCTCGGTGCTCCTCGCCGGTGGGGACCCCCAGTATCACATCACAGAGCTGGGAGGGGACAGGCCAGTGACTTGGTCACACACCAGCCCAGAGCCGCTCAGCATTGCAGACCTAGCAAGGGTGCGGGACAGACTGGGGCGCTGGGGGGTGCTGAGTGAGGAGCTGAGCAGCTGCTTTGGGGAGGCCATTTCCCGGTTCAACCGGGAGCCCCCGTGTGTGCAGGGGAACGCCAGGATGCGGATCTACTGGGACAGGAATAGACTGGAGTTCCTGTCAGGAGAGGGGCAGTGTGAGATCTCTGTGCGATATAGGAACAGGAAAGCCCAGTACAAGGTTGGGGAGCTCCCAGTGCACATAAACCTGGCTCGGTTACACACCCTATCAGAGCCAGAGCACCAACCGCCTGTGACGCCACATGACTGAAACTGGACCATATCTCTTTGCTGCCACCACGGTTGTACAATTGCACCAAAACTCGTAAGAAGTGCTTCATGTAAGGAGTCAATGGAAAAGTTACAACCTATCAAGTATGATTGTCCTGTTCATATACATGAATCATCCTTGAATCCGAAGTGATAAATATTGACTCTATCATGGCATCCTACCTGTGTGCTGTATTCCTGAGCAACACCCACAAGGCAGTTTACATCCAGTCAACCAGCCACTTTGAATGGACTCTTCAAGTTGACAGGCCATTAAGGAAACCATTTAGCTCTCTCAATGGGCCACAGAAGAAGCTTGTCCCCATCCCATGAGCCTTCCTGTGGCCGCCTTAGCCAGAATGGCTGCTTCATTGACCCATCGAAGGGCCTGTGACTTGCTCATGTGACCCTGGACTCCATCTTGTGCCTGTAATTTTCCACAAACAAAGACAGAGAGCATCCTCTCCACACGGGTGAAGGTATAAAAGACCCTGGAAGCATCTCTATTTTGCCTCTTTCCTGCTCTGATCTCTGACCTCCCAGTAAAAGGAGCATATTGATTACGGACTGAGGACCTTCCAATCTTTAGGACGTTACCAGAGACTGAACAAGCCAGCAGACCGTAACATCACTGCTACAAACCTGATCCAAGAACTTTGCAATGATGATATGTACATGATTTCTTTGACCATTTTAACTCTCTCCTCTTTCTTATAAATAAACCTTTAGATATTAGCTACTAAAGGATTAGCAGCAGTCCGATTATTGGGTAAGATCTGAGTGATAGATTGACCTGGCTGTATGACCGCTCTCTCAGGATTAGAGGACCTTACATGTGATGAAATTGGTTTTCAGTAACCACTGACTATAGGGTCCAGTGTCCGGGGGTTGAATCCAGGCCTGGAATGCCTAAGGAGGCTGTATTTCTGACTTCGTGTTCGACAGTCAGGAAGGAGCAGGGGTTGGATGGGATGGTGGGAGGCAGTCAGGGAAGGGGTTCCAGAGGCAGTCAGGGGACAAAGAGAAGGGGTGGTTGGATGGGGCAGGGGTCCCGGGGAGCCATCAGGAATGAGAGGAGGGGTTGGATGATGGTAGGGAGCAGGCAGAGGGTCCGGAAGCGGTCAGGGGAAAGGGAGGGGTGGATGGGGCAGGGGTCCCGGGGGCCATCAGGGGGCGAGAAGCAAGGCTACGCATGGCTGGGAAGTCAAAAACACAGTTCCCTTAAAGCAACCCAGCCTTGGGCTCCCACCCAGACAGCCACATCAAATATGATGACTATTGAAAATCTTGTTCATTATATAAAAAGTTCTACCAATCCCAAAGGATCAGACACATCACCCACCAGGTCAGTGAATATTTCAGATCTCACCCAAATCCACGCTTACAGCCAATTCTTATTAACTAAACTAAGATTTATTTAAAAAGAAAAGTGGGAATGTGTATGTTAAAAGATCATTAGAGATACAGGTATGAATAGAATTCTTAGGTCAGTTTCATAGTAGAGATGGTGAGCAAAAAAGTTCTTCCAGAATTAGTTCCATAGGTTATCGTCCAATGTCCAATATCAAGGTGACCCAGACTAAAGTTAGAGACTTCAGTCTTGGAGAAGGATAGCTCAGTGGTTTGAGCATTGGCCTACTTAACTCACTGTTGTGAGTTCAATCCTTAGGGCCACTTAGGGATCTGGGGCAAAAATCAGTACTTAGTCCTGCCTAGTGAAGGCAGGGGTCTGGACTCAATGACCTTTCAAGGTCCCTTCCAGTTCTAGGAAATGGGTATATCTCCTATTATTATAAACTCAGACTTCCCCTGATGACGCTTAAGCAGACCTGAGATACAGGATCAGGGCCCAAGAGTTCTTTTTGCAGTTCTCTGGTAGTCCCTTGACAGTAGGTGAATAATAGGTGAAGTATAGTAGGAATAGTAAGGAAGAAGGTATCAGAGGGGTAGCCATGTTAGTCTGGATCTGTAAAAGCAGCAGAGTCTTGTGGCACCTTATAGACTAACAGACGTGAGCTTTCATGGGTGAATACCCACTTCGTCGGATGAATACCCACAGGCGACAAAGTGGGTATTCACCCACAAAAGCTCATGTCTGTTAGTCTATAAGGTGCCACAGGACTCTTTGCTGCTTAGTAAGGAAGAAGACCTCCTACTTTCTTACACTGCATGGATTAGCATAAGGTAATTGCCCATCTCCCACCATTTACAGGTAGCTTATTACAAATGTCAAAGAGTAGTAAAGACAATGATATTGCTACACCCGAACTTCATCAAAATGTTCATATTCCCTTTTGATCTTTGAATCAACGTCATGGAGTGAGATAGGAACCGTCTGGCTACAAGGCTAACACCTAACAAGATATAAGTAACAATATAGGTTTGCATTTTGAAGCTCTACTCTTTCGGACATGGCTTTGTTAGCTATTTATAAGGAATACCCTAATTACCATTTATACCTCTCCAATATGTCTTTAAAGGTAGAACTTGGGTCAGTTAGCCTGCAAGTTGCTTAACCTTTTCTAGCTCAGTGTCACAGACCCGTATTCTCAGCAACCAGGAGGGGTAGAAATGTCCAGTTTATTTGAAATGGAAGCTGGGATCGTCACCTTGTCAGATAATAGCAGGAGAGAAGGCTCTGAGGAAAACTTCATATACCGCAGAAGCCATGCTGTGATTGGAGATCGAGGACTCAGTCTTTCTTTGGAATGAGCCATGGGGTGGACTGGGGCTCTGAAGAGGGAATTAGTCCAGCCCACCTGTGCCTCATTAAGGGCCCGGCAATGACGCCTGATAGCAGGTATCTGGGACAAGAAGCCGGGGCAGAGCCCCCCGAAGAGCTGCAGTGAGCAGAAGACCCTGGACTGGGAGATGGGTTTGGGACCACTCAGTCTAGGAAGGGCTGGACAGAAAGCTGGGAAGAGTTGCCGAGAGAGGATGCCGAGGGAGAAGGCAAGAGGGTTCCAGCTAGGAAGGGCTGGGAGAGACCTGCTGAGAGCAGGGAGTTGAGTCAAACTTTGTAGACTTTTTATTTTAGACCTTTGCCTTGTGTTTTGAATATCAGGATGTTTTAAAAGCCAGACTGTGATGGGGTGCCTGCCCCACTCTGGGATCTAAGGGGTTAATAAGGCCCTAGGGAGGCAGTGCAGGAGTCAGCCAATCAGAGAAGGGCTGAGAGAATCAGCCAATCAGGGCCCGGCAGGCCCATATAAGAAGAGCTGCAGGGCAGAGCAGCTTCAGTAAGTGACTGGAACTTGAGGAGGGAAGCTCAGGCTCCTAGCAGGAGGAAGGAAAGCCAGTATCCTGGACAGACTGCTGCCAGCAGGGACTGGGGGAGCTAAAGACAGTTCCTGGGTGGGTGCAAGGCTGAGGCCCTGAGGCAAGGGCAAAGAGGGTGCTGGGGGTCGTGGAGAAGTGGCCCAGGGAAATGAATTGAGGAAGTGGACTGGACGCAGTAAGTGGCGGCCATCTACAGGGTTCCTGGGCCGGCACCAGGAGTAGTGGGTGAATCTGGGTCCCTCCCCCCCTCCGCCATTGAGGAAGTGGACAGACAATGGGCTGCAGTGGCCACTGAGGGAAGTGGCTGGACAGCAGACAACAGGTCTCCCAGAAGCAGAAGAGGATGACGTGGTCCTGAGAGTGACATGGGTCCTGGAGCAGAAGTGATGGCGGTGAGACACCACCAGAAGAGAGCACACTGGCTAGCAGGGCTTATCTCCCGGACAGCCAGCAGGAGGCGCCGCAGTGGTGAGTCGCGCCCCGTCACACAGACTCTATGGACAGGTGGTTGAACAGACACCCGTGGGCTTGTCTACACGTAAACCGCTACAGTGAAGATGCTACCTACGTTGATGGGAGAACTTTGCCGGGTAATCCACCTCACCAAGAGGGGTATCTGCGTTGATGGGAAACTGAGGGTGGCCATGCCTGACCATGAGGGTGTGCTTGAGTGGCAGCCAACCCTTTAACAAGCACGGTTTCCTAAAGCTAATTGTTTGGAAGGGTTTTGTCTAGGTCGGCAAGAAATCACCACTGGGCAAACAAAGATTGGGATTGTTATCAGAACTATGGTTAATATGTTTCTGAATACCCTGGCCCACCATCCGGGCACTATGACCACATACTGAAGGATCCCCCAATTATCATAATACATGTTGATTTCATTCTCCCTCTTCCAGAGCAAAAGACCAGCTCGATTCTCACTGAGCTCATCACTAGCCGGGTGTTGTTCTGCAGGCACGCCGGCTCCTTGAAGAATTTCTCCAGGGTGTCTTTGAAGCATCATTTCAGCACCTCAGTCATCTCCCCCCTGACCTCCCATCGGTTCCGCACCTTCAGCATATCAAGATAGATACACGTCCATGGTTGGCTCTTTCACATCATACTGGAGTTCCCCGTTGCGGTAAAAAATGTACACCTCATGTTTCCCGTCTCCAGATTTAAATTACAACATTGTTCCTCTGCATTGGATCAACATCTGGGCCTTGTCGTGTATGCCTGAGGACTCTTTCTTGAACCCCTGCAGAGCAAGGTCCATGCATGTTCTCAGCTCATTGGTAATTTCCCCCTGGGTTTCCAGTCTGCCCTGAACTCTTAGGAGGTTGGCAACACTTAACTGTTCAGGGATGCCTGCTTTGCTTTTCGCTATCCCGTTGGGAAAGAAAAATACCCTAATCCCTATTGCTGTCATCATCCCGGCTCCGCATTGTGGTAGGCCCAGCAATAATTTCTGGCTCACTGGCGACCTCAGAATCACGTCCTTCAAAACCCTGGGCAAGGCCGAGAAGTTCTGCTGAAGCCCGGGGTGGGGTCCATTTGGAGGCAGAATTCCAGGGCATTCTGAATTTCCTGGTGCAGGAAGGAAGGCTCAGCCCTGTGAATGGCTGAAGTCCGTCCTACTTTTCTCAGGAGAGCCTGGATCCTGGTTCCTAGACCTTGGGGCTCAGTTCAGATTCTCTGGCTGTTCGTGTTTCAGCACCTGAAGAGGACACAAGATAAAGTGGTCTCAATTCGGGGTGGTAAGGCTGTTGAATATCACAGGGATATCAGCGTTGATCCTAGATTTGGAGGGGAGACAATGGGAGGAAAGGAAGAAATCTCACCCTACCTATGAGGGTTCACTGAGATCAGAATCCAGCTTGGACCAGATGTTAGAATGACACTTGTGTCACAAGCTAAGAATCCGGCCCTGAGCTCATCACCGAAGATGGATACAAAAATCCCGTCCCAGTGATTCTGGTTTGTTCTTCAATTAGCGAACATTGACAGAAAATCTCTTCATGGTTCCCGCTTTTCCCCTCTTGCTAGTGACTGACAGAAAATCCTCCGTTTCGGAGGGAAGCTGCTGCCCTGCGTGACTCAGTCATGGCCACAGAGGCTGAGGAAATTAATCTATCCAATGATCAACTCTCTCCTCCTGCTCTATGACTGATTCATGGGGACATAGCCCAGCCCTCGTGAAGTGCCCCAGCCTCAGTTTACCCTGCCCCAGCTATCAAACATCAGCTCCTCCCAACTCCATGGAAATTTCTGGCTCCATCCTATACTCCCTTCCCTATTAAAGGGATACTGTCCTGGCCTCCCTGCTGCCAGGGGAAAGGCAGGCTGGGAGAGGGAAATGGGGTCATCACTTCTGAGTGCTTGAAGCACTGGACTGAGCCCCAGGTGATCAGGGTTCCCTTCCTATCTCCATCCTGTGGGTGACCTTTGTGCAGGTCACCTCTCCTGCCTCAGTTTCCTTATCTGTAAACTGGAGACAATGATCCTGACCCTCCTTTGTGACACGCTCTGAGATCTATGGATGAAAAGTTATTATTAGTCAGCAGACACTCCACTGTGACAGCTGGAGCCCTCCCCCGGCCACGGGGTGGACAACGGGGTGCGAGTGACTGTGCCGGGCTGTCCCCTGTTGGGCACCTGGAATGTAACTTGACTAATGAAGTTGCGGCCTGGTTAAAACCCATCCCACACATCCTTGGCGAACAGGCTTATTGCTCCCCTGCCTTCAGGACCAGCGTGTGTCTGAATTCTCAGCGATAAAGTCATGTGTCATTGCAGGATTCCAGCCAGAGTGTTTATGCTTTTCTCTAGCGTCACAGCGCGTTAGTGAACACAACGGAAAGTGAAAGGGAAAATTGTCCCAGCTGGGATGTGTCTGAATCCTTCAGCCCACTGCCCGCTGGAGGAGCTAGAAGAAGCAGGGGAGTTTCGCTGCCATCTGCTGCCCCTAGTAAGTAGCACTGATGTTTCTCACATTTTCCTTTCTCCTGGTTTTTGCTCCAGTTCCCTGCAAAGCCCCAGAGCTGGCACTGGTGTTAAACCCATGAAGGGCCCTTCTGATGATCTCACCTGCGCAGCACAGGGCAGGAAACTCTCCCCCCGGGATCCCGGCATGCAGCCCGCACTTTAGGATGATCCTTTACACAGGCCGGAGCAGGGCCGGCTCTACTGTTTTTGCTGCCCCAAGCAGTGCGCCGAATTGCCGCTGTGGACGGCAGGGGCAGTCCATGTGCCCTTACGGCAGCTCACGCATTTCCGCAGCCACGGCAATTCGGCAGCAGCTTCTGTCTTCAGCTGGAAGACAGAAACTGCGCCGCCATAGATAGCTGAACATAGAAACTGCCGCCGAATTGCCGCCGCTGCGGAAACGCGCGTGACGCCCTAATGGCAGACGGACTGCCCCCGCCATCAGCGGTGGCAATTCGGGGCAAAAACACAGAGACTGCCGCCCCTTGCAGATTGCTGCCCCAAGCACCTGCTTGGCATGATGGTGCCTGGAGCTGGCCCTGGGCTGGAGCTCGGTGAACACAGTTTTGTTTCTTGCAGCAGAGATGAAGCCCCCCTCCTCCCCTGTTTCCTACGGCTGGCACAGCCATCTCCAAAGCAGGTCCTTCCTCCCAGGCAGGAATCACCTCTTCCACTCTGTGGGACCACATCGGGGTGCAAGGTCACATGACACTGACCCCCTCCCCCCCCCCAGGAGCTATGCAGCCCCGCTGAAAAGAGAAGGTGCTGCTCAGCTCCCTGGACTTTGCAGCTGGACACCCCTTCTGGGTCCTAGTGCTGGTTGAGCTCCCTTCTGTGTAATGGGAGCCATCCTTCACCTTGTACAACAGTGAGTGCCCATGGTAGGGCAGGAGGACAGAGACAGTGGGGAAGGAAGGGGGTGGGATGAGGAGGAGCTGGAGCGGTGGGGAAGGGGGCCCAGCATGCGGATCCCCTTGGCAGCACCTGGGGCTCCCCTGTTAAGCAGGTCCATCAAACCCTCACCCTGACAAGCCCCCACTTCCCCTGCATCTGTACCACCCCGATGAGCCCTCCCAGACACCCTCCCCACTGAGCCCCAACCACTTGTACCTGGACCTCCACCCAAATGAACCTCACCTCCCCTGCACCCAGACACCCCCCCGCCGCACTGAGGGGGCGCTGGGTGGAGGGATCTGCGGGGGGAGGTCTCTGGGTGAGGGGGCACTGGGCATAGGGATCTGTGGGGGAGGTCTCTGGGTGAGGGGTCACTGGGAGTAGGGATCTGTGGGGAAGGTGTCTGGGCGGGGGGGCACGGGGCACAGGGATCTGTGGGGGAGGTCTCTGGTTGGGGGGGCACTGGGCATAGGGATCTGTGGGGGTGGTCTCTGGGGTGGGGGCGCGGGGCATAGGGATCTGTGGGGCAGGGCACTGGGCAGGGGGCACTGGGCATAGAGATCTGTGGGGAGGTCTCTGGACAAGGGGGCACCGGGTGTAGGGATCTGTGCAGGAGGTCTCTGAGCAAGGGGGTCCCGGGCATAGGGATCTGTGGGGGAGGTCTATGAGTGACAGGGCGCCGGGCATAGGGATCTGTGGGGGAGGTCTCTGGGTGAGGGGGCCCTGTGCGTAGGGATCTCTGGGGGAGGTCTCTGGGTGAGGGAGCTCTGGCATAAGGGCCGGGCACTGGGCAGGGGGCAGTGTGGAAGGGACACAATGGCAGTGCAGGTCTGGACAGGCCAGTGTGCGTCTAGCAGTTGTGGGTTTGTAAACAGTGCCCTTGTGCTGGGCTGAGTGGGGCCACTCCCACTATGCCTCATTGCCCCAAACTGGCCCCTCACTGTGCAGACCACTCCCATCACATGCCCTATCTCCCCAGTGGAGGCCCACAAATATGTTTGGCGCCGCGCCCACAAAAATTTAATCCAGCCCTGTTCCAGCGTCCCAAGAGTAACATGAGGCAATGTTTACGTAGGAAACGCCTGTTTGGTGTGCAAAGTTCAGAATCAGCCCATTTCTGAGAACAGGAAAATGAAACTAAATTCTTCTCCTCTCTGCAGAAGCAGCCATGGCTGCTGTGAATCCAGCACAACTGCTCCTAGGTGAAGTGACTTGTGAGGTGTGTCTAGATTATTTTAAAGACCCAGTGTCTCTAGATTGTGGGCACCATTTCTGCCAGGCCTGCATCACTCGGTGCTGGGGGGAACTGAGTACAGACTTCCCTTGTCCTGAGTGCAGAGAAACCTTCTCCCAGAGAAACTTCAAACCAAACAGACAGCTAAGGAATAGAAGCTTCCAGAAAACTTACACTGGAGCCAAAAAAACAACCAGAAGTTGAGACAGTGTGTGAAAAACACAAGGAGGATTTAAAAGTCTTCTGCCAAAAGGATCAAACACCCATTTGTTTCCTTTGCCTTCTGTCCTGAGATCACAAAGAATACCCTGCGGTTCCCATAGAGGAGGCTGCTGAAGATTACCAGGTAAGAAATCACGGGATGGTGTAAAGGCTGGAACTGCTGGGAATGGCATTTTAATAAAATAAATTATGGCAAAAACCAGCAGATATGGTTAGATACCCTTATGAACAAGACCATAAGAACCTTTGGTGAGGGACCTTGTCAAAGGCTTTCTGGAAATCTAAGTATACTATGTCCACTGGATCCCCCTTGTCCACGTTTGTTGACCTCTTCAAAGAACTCTAATAGATTAGTAAGACACAATTTCCCTTTACAGAAACCATGTTGACTTTTGCCCAACAGTTTATGTTTTTCTATGTATCTGACAATTTTATTCTTAACTATTGTTTTGACTAATTTGCCCAGTAGTGACATTAGACTTACCAGTCTGTAATTGCCGGGATCACCTCTAGAGCCCTTTTTAAATATTGGCGTTACATTAGCTAACTTCCAGTCACTGGGTACCAAAGCCGATTTAAAGGATAGGTTACAAATCTTAGTTAAGAGTTCCGCAACTTCACATTTGAGTTCTTTCAGAACTCTTGGGTGAATGCCATCTGGTCCCGGTGACTTGTTAATGTTGAGTTTATCAATTAATTCCAAAACCTCCTCTAATAACACTTCAATCTGTGACAGTTCCTCAGATTTGTCACCTACAAAAGCTGGCTCAGGTTTGAGAATCTCCCTAACATCCTCAGCTGTGAAGACTGAAGGAAAGGATCCATTTAGTTTCTCCACAATGACTTTATCATCTTTAAGCGCTCCTTTGGTATCTCGATCATCAAGGGGCCCCACTGGTTGTTTAGCAGGCTTCCTGCTTCTGATGTACTTAAAAAACATTTTATTATTATCTTTGGAGCTTTTGGCTAGCCGTTCTTCAAACTCCTCTTTGCCTTTTCTTATTATACTCTTGCACTTAATTTGGCAGTGTTTATGCTCCTTTCTATTTGCCTCACTAGGATTTGACTTCCACTTTTTAAAGGAAGTCTTTTTATCTCTCACTGCTTCTTTTACATGGTTGTTAAGCCACGGAGGCTCTTTTTTAGTTCTTTTACTGTGTTTCTTAATTTGTGGTATGTCAACTGATGCAGGGTTCTCAGAGGCAACATGGAATAATGGGGTGCCCAGCACTGGCCCTGGGGGATGGTTCTGCAGCCCCACAGATGTCACTGCCAGGACATTTTCCCTGAGACTCAGCCTCACTTTCCTCTTTGTTAATTTCTCCCCATCCCCCCTGCTGCTTTTTCCCCTAAATTCTTTATGTTCAAAAACAGAACCAGAAACAATAGGGCCCCCCAGATGTTGGCCACAGAAAATACTGACCCTAAGACCAGTTCTCCATCCACATCTCACACTGCCCATGAGACCTCCTGTTCTCAGTCATAGCTCTGACCACAGTCCTGCATGTCTGGATGGATCCCGCCACAGCTGGGATGGGCAAATCCCCTCATACAGTGCCCCCCCTCCCCCCCGCAGCTAGGATGTGAAACTCTGGAAAGTCTGGAGGATGCAGCCACATTAGCATTGGCCTCCCCTCCTCAGACACAGTTGGTGGGGACAGAAATTAGGACACCCCAGGTTCATACAGGATTTCATGCAAGACAAATGTCCTGCTTGGATTGGACTTAACTTTACAAGCCCTGCAATGAAGTGGACCTGGGTGGATGGCTCCCTGTTAAATCAAACACTTTGCATCTTTCCCCATGTTAAGTACATCTGAAGTGTTTTTAAACTTCAGCTAATTGTTTATCATGATCTGTATTTATTATTGCTGCACAATAAAGCCTCTAATCAGATATAACAAGTGCCCCTGTGAACTAATGGATGACATAGCGCAACAATGAATTCTATTGCCCATTGCGCTGGGACAGCTTCGGGGTGGCAGGTTTGTATCATTTTTGGTGGTGCTCAGAATGGGTTCAAGTCCCACCTCCTCCACACCTGCCTTGTAAATTGATCTATATTTTTTTAAATAATGTAAAAATGGACTGGAAATAGTATGTTTAACAGTTTCCCTCTACCAGCACTCTTGGATCAATAACCCTCAAAATCAAATACTTTCTAAAATTAAAACTATATCCCCTTCTTTTCTGATGTTCTTCAGGGGGCAGCAAACACTTCGTCATTGTTCAGTGGGGGATGGGACTGCCCAGTACCCGGCCTGGGGCAGGAGTGGTGACTGTGGGTGGGGGTGGGAGGGGCTCACGGTGTCACGACACTCAAACAAACCACAACTGCTCAGGTCCAGGTGGTGTTGGCTGCCATCACATGTGCACCTCCTCCCCTGCTGCTTCCCCTCACTGTAGCCTCACTGGGGGTGCCTGATGGGGCTGCCTCTTGCCAAGCATGGTGCAGGAGTGGTGAATGTGGGTGCAGGGGCAGGGTGTCATGGGTCTGATACTCACCCAAGCCCCAGCTGCTCAGGTCCAGAGTCCAGGAAGCCCCCTCGGCATCGGAGTTGTCTCCCGGTGGGTGCCGGGGGAGGGGGCTGCCATCACATGTGCACCTGCTCCCCTCCTCCCTCCTCAGGCACAGCAGTTGCCTCAGCCTGCTGCCGACGATGATCCCTTTGTTGTAGCCAGCAGCAACAGCGGCCAGCGTGGAGCAGCTGGGCAGCCGCCTGCTGCCCAGGGCGCAGGCAGGGACGTTTCAGAGGAGATATGTGGGGGTGGCAGGCGGGGCCAGGAGATGCTCTGGGGGAGGTGCACGGGGACAGTAGGCAGGGCCATGGCAGAGACCCATGGCAGAGACGTGGCCCCGAACATTGGTGGAGCCAGGCCCCCGGGCCCTGAATATTGCTGGAGCATGGGCACCACTGGCCCATATAACTCATCCTTTCGACTCATTTATGGCTGAGAAGAAATAAAGCTTCACCAAATTTCATGTTATGTGTCTTTAAGTGCCAGCGTCTTTAATACAATTAAGTTAATTTGTGATGATTCAGTAAAGGAATACAACCCTTCTCTATTTCTTTATCAAACTACATTTGTTGTGTCCTTATAACCAAGAACATGAAGAGCCCGGCAGTACATTGAAATCAACAGTGGACACTGACAGTGCATTGCCTGCAAACAATATGTCTAAAGAAAAATAAACTAAAAAATGGAGATTGTAGAAGAGATTTCTATCGATAGGAAGAGAGCATTTGAGGCTGGGGACAGTGTTTTGTTAACTGATGTGAGAAAAAGAAAGGAAGGGTCATATCTTGATTACCAATTATAAAGTAGCTAGAAAGTTAAAAATCATATGAATTAATGCAGACAGAAGCTTAAATAATATTATATAATCTTGTGTGAGTTCACTTAAATATATTGCGTAATTAATTCCATCATTTTTTCACCTATTAATTGTCAAAGGTGTAGTGCAGGAGGCGGGTGTATGTACCCTGACTGCCAGAGAGAACCAGTCAAGACACTAATGAGAGGGGGAGAGAGAGCAGCTGCACATGTGTGTAGTTGTGCTGTTTATGACATATGTACATTGTCACTGAACAACCCAGTCTGACAATTTAATCGTTTATTTTGTTAAGATAAATATTTTGGATTTCTTGAAATTCCACAGTTGAAATACAAATGACGTTATTTAGAGAAGTTAAACCTCAACACAGATTTGAGGGAAGAATCAAAAAATAAATGTAAATAATTCCAGTTCTAAAATTATGTTTAGATATTTGTTTTTGAAATAGAGTTGAAATGAAAATTAAAATATTCTTGTATCTACACCTTGTTACAATAATATTTTCTAAATTAGAATAATCTTTTTTCATTCATATTTTACACTGGTATTTCACAGAGGTACTAAATTTCTGACAGGAGTGAATCACCCCCATGCACCATCATCTGCTACCCCTGGGGCAGGGGATGGGAAAGGTGGGGGCTGGGGGTTCCCAGGTGTCTGGTTTTCGACTGGAACCTCCAGCTGAAAAGGGAAACTGGCAGCGTCCGGTCAGCACAAAAAGTCCAGTTACTGCAGCAATTGGCCTCCCGCACTGGCGGTGGGAAGAGCAGAAGAGCTGGGAGAGGCCAGTCTGTGCCGCGGGGTCACTGTCAGGGACAGAGATTCCCTCCGGCCTGAGCTGAGACCGGGCAGATTATCAGGGGAGCCGCGTTTTTACTCCAGCGACAGGGATGGAAATAAGGGCGGAGTGTCCCGGAGAAGGTGTCAGTGAAAGTGAAGAGATGGGACCCGTCAGTCACATTGTAAAACGAGACCTCGCCCGCCTCATAGTCCAGGAAAATCCCCACCCGGCTGGGCCTAATGCTCACACGGAGGAGGGTCTTGGGGTAGGTACTGGCCCTGTATCCCCCACCCCTCAGCCATACAACCCAGTATCCATTCCTAGGTGTGTACGTGACCTTCCCCTTCCTGCTCACAGATTCCCTACAAACCCCCAGGTCCCAGCCTAACTTGTGTCCCACCTCCACCTCCCAGTAATGCCTCCCACCCGTGAACTGCTCAGTTCCGAGGACACAGAAACAATGATCAAATCTCTCAGGGTTGTTGGGCAGATCCTGGCATTTGTCTCCGCGCCTCACACGTTTCCAATCCTCAGACAGGACGAGCCAGGGATTTGCCGTGTCTGGATCCAGAGTCACGTCCACTGGGGAGAGAGTCACAGAGTCAGTGCTGGGACAATTCTGGGGGCTGGTCACTGGGATCAAAGGAAAATTAACCTGCACCCCTGTTCATCACTGGGGGGAAGGGGTTGTTGCCTGAAAGGAGTCAGGGCCCATCTGCCTGTGAGGAGACAATGAAAGGGCAGGAGAAGTGGGAGAGGGGTGGGAAGGTGTTAGTGGGGACAGGGGTGGGAGGGGACAGGCTGGTGGTGGGAGAGGAAAGGAGAGGGGTAGATGACTGGAGTAGAGGGGAAGGGGCAAAGAGGAGGGGCAGGCACAAGGGCATGGGGGGGGAAGAGGAGCAGGCACCAGGAGGACAGCGGGGGGGAAGGGAAAGTTCCCAGGGGCTGCAGGAGCTAGGGCAGGGGCAGTCACCAGTGGCTGAAGGAGGGCAAGAGGAGCAGCAATGGGGCTGGGGGAGGGGCAGGCACTAGGGAGAACAATGGGCAAAAGGAGATGTTGGGGGTCGAGGGGGGCAAGGTAAGAGGTGAGCACCAGAGGGGCAGGGGGAGGGGAAGGTGATGGGGGACTGAAGAGGGAAAAGGAAGGGGCAGACAAAAGGAGGGAATGGGGGTGGAGTGTGTGTCAGGAGATGGGGGTGGTGAGAGGAGGGGTGGGCACGAGCAAGGCAGGGGATGGGGTAAGTCATGGGTGATGTGGGAAAAGGGGTGTGAAGAGAGTGGAGTCAGAGGGGCAGAGGGTGTGATGGGGGTGGGCACCAGGGAGGAAGGGGGCAAGGGGAGGTGCAGGTGCCACGGGTGCAGGAGGAGTGAGGGAAGGGATGAACACCAGGCGGGTGCGGGGGAATATGGTGCTGGGGGATTGAGGGGTTGAGCAGGCACAGGGAGGGCAGAGGCGGGGAGGAACACGCACCAGGGGGCTGAAAGCAGTGAGCAGAGAGGCAGGGGCAGGTGGCCAGAAGGAGCTGTTCAGAGAGGGGATTGAGGAGGGGCAGGAGCCAGAAGATCAGAGTGGGGCTAGAGGAGGGTGGGCACAGGGGGACGAGGGAAGGGGAAGGTGCCAGGGTTCAGAGAGGGTGGAAAGAGGGATGTGTACCAGGGTGGGCTGAGGGGGGTGAGAAGAGTGGGAGCCAGGACAGCAGAGGAGAATGAGGAGTGGGGACATGAAGGGGCAGAGGGGTGAGGGCAGTGGCAGGCACCAAGAGGGCAGGTGGGGGGCGAGGGGTGGGAGACATGGCAGCAGAGGGGGAAAGGGGAGAGGTTCATACCAAGAGGTAGCAGGGGGTGAAGTGATGGGTGGGCTCCAAGATGCAAAGGATGTTTGGGGGAGAGGGACAGGTGCCAGGATGGCAGGGGGAGAAGGGAGGGGTGAGTTCCAGGGGGGCAGGGATGGGTGGAGGGCAGGGGCACATGCCAGGGAGCCAAAGTGGGTGCAGAGGGGCAGGGACCCACAGGAGCAGAAAGGGGATGAGAAGAAGGGGTGGGTCAAGGGGGAGGCTAGAGGTCGGGGCCAGGTGGGCACAAAACTAAAGGAAGAGTGAGGGAGGAGCGGGAGCCAGGGGGCACAGGGCCATGAGGAAATTGGCAGGTGCCGGGGGGCAGAGGTGTATGGAGGGCAGAGGCACATGCCAGGGTGACAAAGTCAGGGGGAGAGGGGCAGGGGTCCATGGGAGCAGCAGGACTTTGCGTGAGGGGGAGGGGACAGGATAGAGGCAGGGGTCAGGTGGGCACAGGGGTTGAGGGAAGGGTAAGGGAGGATCAGGTGCCAGGGGAGATGAAGGGGGGCAAGCGGGAGGTGAAGGGACCAGGCCCCACCCCTCCCTTCTCCCCCTGTTGCTCTGGGGCCGTGTGTTTGTTACTAAAGCAGGTTGGTGCCGTCCCCACACACACTGATAATCAAATCTCTCAGGATTGTCAGGCAGATCCTGGCGTGAGTCTCTGCATCTCACATGTTTCCAATCCTCAGAAAGGATCCTGCCGCCTCCATATGGGAGAATCTGCACCAGGGGCCAGTCCCAGTTCATACCCGCATCTGCACTAGGGGTTTGCACAGTGGCACTGACATGGCTGAGACACTGCTGTGCCAGGGGCCATAACCCCTCCCCTCACTGAGGTTATGGATCAATAATTACAGGATCATTGGAGCAGAAGAGCTAGACTCTGGGGGGCCTGACCCACTGGGCTGCAGAGTCATCCTCACTACCAAACTCTGGCCCAGTGCCCATGGCAGTGTTAGACACAGGGGGATGTTTTCAGCAGGAGAGATTGAGGGAGCCCCACATCAGACACCTGGAGCGCAGCAGTTCCAACCCTCACCTGAGGCCGCGGGACCCACATTCCAATTCTTTCCCACATCATCCAGGGGGATTGAACCTGGGGCTCCCAGTTGAGGACCCAGCCACTGGGCTAAAGGCTAGAAGGGAAGGGGTGGCACCTTTCTGTGTTCATTGAAACTATTCAGCAAACTTGACATGGACTCAGGAATAATTTCAGTCAACTCAAAATATAATTTTTCAGCAAATAAACTATTTACCACCAAAATTACCCCCAGCTCTATATCAAATGTGTTCCAGCAATTTAGGAGCCCAAATCCCAGTGACTTCCAGGGAGTGACTGTCAACATCCCCAGAAATGCACAAGTACGGGCAGGCCAGGCTCAGGACATTAGTTATGAAACACTCCAGAGCCTCTATTAAATGTGCCCTTGGTAGAAACATTTCCCCTTGGGCTCCCATAGCTCTTTTACTGAAGGCTGCGGGGGAAAAGATATGGCCAGTAGTAATTAGTGACACTAACAAGGAGCTAGTCTGAATGAAATAGAACTTAGAAGAGACTAGCTGAAGATCTTTGTGAATTCAGATGACATCTTTACCTGGTAGCCATGGACTATTTTTCCAGGTGTATAGAAATAGTGTACTTGAAAGATGTAACACACCAGAGTGTTATAGAGCAATTGACGTGCACTTTTGGTCATTTCAGGGTTCCAGAAGAACTTGTGACAGATGGACCACAATTCACTGATGTAGAATTTAATTTATCCAAACAAAATATGATCTTCCTCATGTTACTAGCAGCCCATATTACTCACAAGTGAATGGAGAGGCTGAGAGTTGTACAGACAGCCAAGAATATCCTTCAGCAGGAAGATCCATTCTTTGCTCTACTGAGTTATAGATCAACCCCAATAGCAGCTACTGGGTATAATGTAGCACAACTCCTGATGGGAAGACCCTCCCAATTTCGGAAAACAATCTCTCTCTGATGTTGTCAGACGTAGAGAGTAGCCAAATCAAATAAAGACAAAAAAGAGCTTGCAAACTCTTTTACAACAGATATCATGCAGAAAACTACCAGACCTAGAACCTGGTGACCATGTTTGTGCCAAACTGGATGGAGAAAAAGAATGGAATACTCTAGCTGCTGTAAAGAAAAAGAATTCAACACCCAGATTGTATGTGATCCAGACCAAGAGAGAGAAGAGTTCAACAGAAACTGTCAACATTTACAGTTTGTTCCTCAGAAAGAACAATCAACTGAGGAAACTCTACAGATGGTGGATGCAGAACAAGAAGATGACTCTAGGATTCCAGACAAACCATAGTCAGTCATTAGAACTGATGGGCAGCCAGATGACCAAACTGTTACCTGTTTGGGTTGTGTAATTAGAAGACCAGCACCATTCAGAGACACCTAACAGACTGATCCGCACTGAACTTCAAAGACAGTGCAATAATGGAAATATTATAAATGGTAGGAATGTAGAACTTAAAGGGGGAGATGTAATGGAACACTAAACTGTATTATGCTGTTCATCCCTAGGTAGCGCTGTGTGTAAAATATCATATTTAAGCTGACCTCAGCCATACTTGGCAGAACATTAAAGGATTTTGTGATGAACACATCTGGTGTGTATCTGGCTGAGAGAGAAGCTCTGTAGCCAGCCCATATCTGCCACACAACCATCACACCAATGATGAAAGCCTAGTGTTATTGACTACCTCTGCTATGGCCAGAGTTCTTCTGAACTATGACATGCTGAAGACTATGGGGGATTTTACCCATGACATGAGCTACATAGACAGTTGGAGAATCAAACTCCTGGTCTCTTCATACTTCAGTGGTGAGAATAAAATTATAGCCAAGGGCCTTGCAGATTTCCTTGTGGCAGCAGGGCAGGAAATACCCCCAACCTCACCCTGGCTGCAGAACATAACCAAGTGTCAGCCATGGTCAAGCCTCCCTTTGAATACAGGTTGGCTCTGCGGGTGGGAGGAAATGTATCAAGAGGGCTGGCCCTTTTAGGGGAGTCAGGGACCAGGCGACCTGTGACAGCCTCCTGTAAGGGAGAATGAGACAACCCAGACCAACCTGGAAGTAATTAAATCCCTAGGTGGCTAGTTGACAGCGAAACAGCTAATGAGGCTGATAAAGGGTTAGCAGGGCTCAGCTGAAGGGATCCTAGGGACAGGAAGCTGCTGAGGAGAGAAGCTCCCAGGAGAGCTCACCAGAGCAAGGAGCCTGGAAGGGGAGCTCCTAGAGTAGTGGTCCCCAAACTGTGGGTTGTGACCCACTAGAGGGTGTGGAGGAACTTTTGGGGGGCAGGGCAGGGCCTGGACCAACCCCCATGGGTGGCGGGAAGGGAACCCCACCCAGCCCTGCTCTGTCCCCAGCTCCACTCTGGCCCCACTCTCAGCCCCAGCTGCAGCTCCGGCCCCAGCTTTCTCCACTCACCCTTGGCTCTGCTCCAGGCTGCCACCCAAGCTGCAGCTCCAGCCCCAACCATGGTTCCACCCCCAGCCGAAGCCCCCAGCTCCCGGCCCCAACTGCGGCCCCAGCTGCAACTCGGGCTGCACCAGCAGCTTTGCTCCCGGCTGAAGCCTGCAGCTCTTGGTCTCAACTGCGGCTCCACTCCCAGCCACAGACCCCGGCTCCTGGCCCCAGTTGCAGCCCCATTCCTGGCCCAGCTCCCGACCGCAGCTCCCGGGGTGGGGGCGCAAACGAGATAAGGGAGGGCATGACCAAAAAAGTTTGGAGACCACTTCCATAGTCAGAGGAGCTCCCCTGAGGGGGAGGAGCTGCTAGAGATGACAATGACAGCAGCAGCTGTAGCAGGACAGAACCCTGGAGAGCTGCCCCCGGCTGGAGAAAGTGGATGCAGAGAATAAAGACACAGTCTGAAATGACCCCAGCTCCAGGAGGGAGGGCTGGAGTGATCTGATTCCATGCAGGGCCGCCCAAAGAATTCAGGGGGCCTGGGGCAAAGAAATTTTGGGGGCCCCTTCTATAAAAAAATTGCAATAATATATTCTCCTGGGGGCCCTTGCGGGGCCCACGGCAAATTGCCCCACTTGATCCCCTCCACAGGCGCCCCTGGGAAAAATAAACCTTCCGCATTTCGGCACAAACCCAGTTTTGAGAAAACTTCTTTACAAGGTATCACTGGTTCTCAGCATCAGCTAGTGCTAAAAGGCACTAAAGCTCATTAAAAGGATTGGACAAATATTTTCCATCAAAACTTTTTCTGGATCGAAAACTAGGGGTTTTTAAAAAGCAGAAAAAAATCATGGACAATGTCTGCTTTCCTTCAAAATTTGTTGTGGTTTTTTGAATTGAAAAGCTGAAATTAGTCTGCCAAAACCTGAATATGGTTTGAGATTTCAGAAGTGTGTGGCCAAATATTTGCTGCTTGCTGTTTAAAGAAACAATAAAGAAACCATAAAGAATTCTGCTTAAAACAATCCAAAACTTTTGAACCACCTCAGCTTGTAACCAAACACCTGAGCCCATCGAGGCAGAGATTTTTCCAGGTTTCTGATACTCTGCTGGCTTCCTTGACTCATATCTGTCTCTATAACTTTGGGTTCATTTAGGTTAGAACATAAGGACAGCCATACTGGGTCAAACCAAAGGCCATCCTGCCCAGTATCCTGTCTACTGACAATGGCCAATGCCAAGTGCCCCAGAGGGAGTGAACCTATCAGGTAATGATCAAGTGATCTCGCTCCTGCCATCCATCTCCACTCTCTGAGAAACAGAGGCTAGGGACACCATTCCTTACCCATCCTGGCTAATAGCCATTAATGGACTTAATCTCCATGCATTTATCTGTTTCCTAGAGACTGGCTCCATGTGGTCCCTCACAAACTGGAGATGGTTACTGTGGGTTTTTCTTTACTATAGCTTATGTACATACTCCACGAACTGAGCATTTGAGCTTGTTCCAGAATCTGGGATGAGCCTATGTTGTCAAAACTGAAATGCTCAAAATAGCACATGCATGTGAATGGACACAGGGTGCTAAAATTAAATTAATCCAGGGGTTCTCAAACTGGAGGTCACAAGGTTATTACTGGGGGTCGTGAGCTGTCAGCCTCCACCTCAAACCCCACTTTGCCTCCAGCATTTATAATAGTGTTAAATATATAAAAATGAGTTTTCAATTTATAAAGGGAGGGGGGTCGCATCAGAGGTTTGCTATGTGAAAGGGTCACCAGGACAAAAGTTTGAGAACCACCGAATTAACCCCTCTGAAGCCTCAGGGAATGCAGTGGAGGGGGGTCTCCCTTGGTAGGGTTGGGAAGGATATTGCTCTTCTCATGTGATCCTTCCCCCCAGTGGCTAATTTTAAATGAAGCTACCCTCCCCTGACATGAATCTCCCTATGGCACTGAAATTACATGTAGACTATAATTTGGCATTTGAGAAGTGAAAGGGATGGCAGCCCTAACGGAAAAGCTAACAGCTTGGCTCTTCTGCAAGCCTCAAACTGCTGAATGAGCTTTAGGGTAGGGAAGGCTGTGCCTCCCAAACAGCCTGGCCCTACCCCGTATCCAACCTCCACCCACTTCCTGCCCCCCGACTGCCTCCCTCAGAATCCCTGACCCATCCTGCTCCTTGTCCCCTCACCGTCCCCCAGAGACCTCACCCCTGCTCCCTGTCTGCCCCAACCCCTAGCCACCCCCGGAACGCCCATAATCCAACCCCACCAACCTCTTCCCCCTCCCTGTGCCCTGACTGTCCCCAGGAATCCCTGCCCCTTAGCCAACCCGCCCCGGCCCCAGCCTCTTACCCCCGGCTCCCTCCTCACCTGGAGCCTCAGCGCCTCACTGAACAGCTGCAGCGTGTCTCCGGAGGGGCCCCTGAGCCCCGCCCCGCTCCGAGCCGCATGGGGAGGGGGCGGGGCTGGGAGCTCCATGCTGAACAGAGGGAGCTGAGCTCAGCCCGGAGCTCGCAGCCCCGCCCCCTCACCATGCGGCTCGGAGCGGGGCGGGGCTCAGGGGCCCCTCCGGAGACTCGCTGCGGCGCTGTCTGAGGACGCCGCTTGATGCGCTAAGGCTCCAGGAGGGGAGCGGAGGCAGGATCCTCAGCTGTTCTCTTGGGGGCCCCTGTGGAGCCCGGGGCAAATTGCCCCCTTTGCCCTCCCCTCTGGGCGCCCCTGATTCCATGATGGAAACTAATCCAAGCCCAGCTCTGGGAAGGACTGAGGGCTCCTGATTGAGGACAGTGAGGAGCTGGAGTGAGAGCTGGAGTCTGGAGCAGAGTGAAGGAAAAAAATTTTCTGTGGTTTACTTGGACCCCAGCAGAGGACTTTTCTTTCAGATCTTTTAGACTGTGAGGCGTAATTTAAGGAGAGCTGATGAGAATAAACTGAGGCAAGATACTTGCCCAGACACCCTGAAACGGCTGAGGGTGGTACATGAGGGTGCCACCCCATGATGAGTCTACAAAACTGAAACCCCTTTAACAGAACTGCTGCCCCTTCCCCATGCAGACAGAGCCTTGCTCTCTTCAGTCTGTCTGCGTGGGCCCCTCACCACAGCATCTGACCCCAACAGAGCCTGCATCACAGAGTGGGAACCTAGACCAAACACAGCACAGGGGTTTGGGCACCCACCTGGCTTCCAGTGTCCCTGTCCCAGCTCCCAGGCTGCTCCCCCTCCCCCACAGCCTCCAGCTCCCCCGGACCTCAGGCTGCCTCTGCCCTGTCCTGTTCCCTGGGGGGTGACCCAGGGCCCAGCATGGAGCCATCAGGGTCACTACAATACTGTCTGCCACACCCAGAAGACGCACAGTATGGGCTCAGGGAGTGTCTGGCCCCACAATGAGATCCTCGTGCCCCCTCCCCCAATGTTTGCTGCTGCCCTTGCTGGGCCTTGTCTGTACTCAGACCAGGAGCCCTGTGGGGCCGGCAGCCCCTTGTTCTGTCTCTGCAGTGCCTGGCTCACTCGTGGGCGCTATATCAATAGCAACACTCACTGCCCAGCCCCTAAGGGCTGCATGACAGCATGGGGCCTTCCCCATTTCACACAAGGACCCCGGGGCACAGGGATCCCTGGTTACTCTGCCCCACACGTTCACCCAGTGAGTCCCTGGAGCTGCCAGACACGGGTCCCTGGGGTCAGAGCACAGGCAGTCGAGAGGCACTGACCGGCCAAGGCTGCTGGGGTGGGTGAAAGAAAAGAGTTAATCCCTGCAGGGTGGCACTTTGCTGCCCAGCCCTGGCTGGTCTCTGCCCTCTGGGTGCAGCACAGGGCTTGTGTCTCTGAGCAGGTCCCTGCCCACTCACCCGCCATTTGCCCCAGACACACAGAACCCAGGTGCCGAGGGAAGGAGCAGCCCCAGCAGTGCCACATTGGCCCTGGCACAGGCTGAGCCTGCGAGCGCAGCAGCAGAGGCAGCGGCAGAGAGAGGGGCTCAGCCATTGAGAGCAGCAGCGTCCCCACCCGCAGGGGAGGGGTCAGCGCTGGGACAACAGGCCGGGCTGGGTCAGGGGCTGGGAGCTCTGGCAGAGAGCGCGGTGCCAGCTCCAACAGCCCTGCTGGTGACCCTGGGCCTGGCCAGCCTGGAGCAGCCAGCGAGTCTCTCAGGGCCTGGGACCCTGCCAAGGAAGGGACTTCCGGAAGTGTGTGGGGTGACAGGAGGCTTCCCAGAGGTTGGAGATTCCCTAGAATGAGGCACTGAGGAGCTGGTCTCAGGATTCCTACAGGCTCCGGGGCCTCGGGTGTGAAATGGGCATGGCTGTGCTGTGGGCTAATGGTCATAGACTGTGCTGGGCTGGGGGAAATGAGGTGGGAGGGGAACAGGGCTGGCAGGGGTCTGAAATAACCCAGAAGGAGCATCTGGCCTTCCTGACTCTAGTCTTGCCCTGACATTCTGTTCTGATCGCTGCCCCCTAACTCTGGCTCATCATATAAAAAGCAATGGCTAACATTTTAGGTTGCTTTGCAAAAACTGATGTAAGTATATGAATGTGCAGATGGACATTGTGTAGTATCTTTATCTACCTTCCTTGGCTGGGATGTTTGTGAGTTTGCTAAATATATTAATAAACAATTTGTAAATATAAAAGAGTTCCTACAGTGTGAGTGTTGCAGCTGTGCACATCGGAGTTCCCAGCTATATAATAATTTAAATAACACTGGGGCTGATCTTGGGACAAAAGCCTGTTAACCCTCAGAGTGATAACTGAAAATTCTTAAGTAATCAACACAGACTGGGCCCAGACAAAGAAGGAGTTTAGTCTGTGAAAGACACTTATTGGAACATTGTTGAGGGTGAGATATTACCTGTAATCAGTTTCTTAATGTATTAGGCTTAGGCTTGCGTGTTTTGTTTTATGTTGCGTTGTGACTTACTTTGTTCTGTCTGTTATTACTTGAAACCACTTACATCCTACTTTTTATACTTAATAAAATAACTTTTGTTTATTAATAAACTCAGAGTAAGTGATTAATACCTGGGGAAGCAAATAGCTGTGCATATCTCTCTATTGGTGATATAGAGGATAAAACCATTTATGAATTTTCCCTGTATAAGCTTTATACAGAGTACAACAGATTTATTTGGGGTTTGGATCCCATTAGGAGCTGGGTGTCTGGGTGCTGGAGACAGGTGCTGAGCTGTTTTTAGTTCAAGTCTGCAGCTTTGGGGGCATGGCCCAGACCCTGGGTCTGTGTTGCAGCAGGCTAGTGTGTCTGGCTCAACAAGGCAGGGTTCTGGAGTCCCAAGCTGGCAGGGAAAATGGGCTCAGAGGTAATTTCAGCACATCAGGTGACAGTCCCAAGGGGATCTCTGTAACCGAACTCATCACAGCCCCGTAAAACCCACTGCCATCCTCTTCACTGACTCCACTCCTTGTCCCCACCTTCAGGATCTGCTCTGCCCACCTGACACCTCCTTCTGCTCTCTGTCTACCACCCCCACTCATCTTCTTTCTCCCTTTGTTCCAGGCCTAGTGGGAGCTGGTGGGAGAAGGGAACAAACTCCTGAGCACCATCCAACCACCTCCTCCTCCTTCCTTCCTCAGAACCCTCTGCTCTCACCTGGCTTCCCAGCACCAACTGCCCCCCCACCCCACTCTTGTGCTGCTTTAATTCACACTGACTCACCCAGGCCCTGGGCACTAGCACAGTGCATATGGCCAAGGTCCATGTCCTATGGTAGCACATGAGAACCAAGCTCTGTGATAGTCCCCTGGAGTTACGGGGCTCTGCTCCCCAAGCCCTCCTCTGTCACTGCCCCTCCCTGGCCAGTCCAGTGACCTGTCTGTTATGGGATTAGTGAACGGATGCTCTTGTGGTTGAAGTGCTGACCTAGGAACCAGCAGATCTAGGCCCAGCTTTGCACCAGCAGAGGGCAGTCAGGGCTTGTGGTTCCCGGGAGGGGACCTGAGGGGATATTCTCCTCTTCCCCTTGGAAATAACTTTAAGGACTTGTCTACATGGGCAAAAGCCCTGAGTAGCTAGTGCAGAGCAGCTAGTCAGCACTTGCTGCCTGTGTGGACACTCTTATTCCATACCAAGAGTCCCCTTGTCTCATTTGTGTTACTCCACATTGGAAGAATCTGAATGCAGAATATTCCACACTAGCTATGCTGGGCTCTTCCCCAGGAATTCCCCATCCTGACATGTCCTAAGTGTGGGGAGAGGAGGTTTAAATCCCTTGTTCCTCACCCCAGTGACCCTTCCAGAGCCACCAGCTGCCCCTCTGCCCTCCACCCACTCTGCTATTGCATCCAGCAGGGTTGGATAAGCTCATCGGCTGGATGTTTCTGCCAGAAATAGTCAGCAGTGAAATAAACAATGCATTGACTGGAGGCTATAACACAGCAACAGAGAGCAGGAAAACAATCTGCACCAGATCCCTCCCACCCCCAGCAGGTATCCTAGCGGGGGTGCGAATAACCAAACCCTCAGACTTTCACAGGGGCAATGACATTTTGCCTGACCCCTTAGTTATTGTGAGAGCTGTAAGAGGACTGCGCAAGAACCGAGTATCCAAGAGGAATGAGACTGAGAGGGACTGCAGCAGTATTAGAGTTAGTTACCTGCGTAGCTTCGGGCTCTGATGAGTCCTGAAATAATCAGACATGAGAATTTACAAACTTGAAATACAGACTCGACAAGTCACATACTGTGAAAAACAAACTCCACAAACCAGAAACGGAGCTTACCCAGTTCTGCCAGAGGGTCCATGGGAATGAGAGGGGAGAAGAGGGAAAAAAGAACATAAATGAATCAATAGGAGAGATTCTCAAGTACATAAATGCCCAGTTCTAAACCCAAATTACATTGGCTTCAGTGGGAATTTTGCCTGAGTAAGGACACCAGGATTAGGCTCCTAATCAGTAGTTAGGGCTTCTGCTTTATCGCACCTGATCCTGCAAACCCTCCCCACAGAAATCAATGGGACTGCACCTGTGAGGATCACTCATGTGAGTCAGGGTGACAGAATGGGGACCATAGTGATTAAAGGTCCGGTTCTCTCCCCTGCTCCAGTCACTGTGTGCAGGGATGGTGCAGACTGACAGGAACCAGTCCCTGGATATCAGAGAATTCCCCGGGCTTAGGGAGAGCTCAACTGGAGTAAAGCAGCATAGCTGGCTCCTGTGCCAACTCCCCCCGCCTCCATTCTGGTGTAGGAGGCTTGTTGGGTTAGGAGGAGGTGTGCTGGGGCAGAGCAGAGCACAATCACCAATCTCAGGGACCACAGCCAGCTGGAACAAATTAGAGCAGCCCCTGGAGCAGCCTGAGAATCAGGGAGCCATAACCTGCTCCCTCACTGCCCCACCCCCACTTCAAACAGATCCTGGCACAGCAGAAAATCTGGGTCTCCAGCTCAAAGAACTCTTCCATTATAAGTGTTTCCCTAATGTGGATGATGCAGGAGTGACCCCAAGAGGTGCTGAGCGCCTGCAACTGCTGCTGGCTTCAGTGGGATTGGACCCATGTGCCTGATCCTACAGCTGTTGTGTGTGGAAGCCAACAGGGCTTAGGGAGCCCAATCCTGCTCCAAGCAAACTGACGAGTGTTGGAGCATGTTTGTGGAGAACTCACACGGCTGGTCCTTATTGGTATAAAATAATTGTTGTTCTTGTTACAGGGTGTCTGTAGTGTCAGGGAGTGAAGTTTGTTTGTTTGTATTTACAAGAATTTTCAAGGGTTGATGTGAAAAATAAAACTGTTAATACTCATATTTCAATACCACAATTTTTCCATCCATTAGTTCTGGATAATATCTGGATTTCCTCTTGTTGCGTACGTTACTTGTAACAGTAACATTAATTTTTTACCCTAACATTTCTTTGCACACATAGTTCTGAGTGTTCCTTTTCCAATTTAAAGCATAATCAAAACTAGTAAAAACACACATACCTTTCACTGCCTCGTATTCCGCTGGAAAGTAAAAGACATTGTGAGCTAACAGTGAGTCTCAAAATTTAACGCACAATAGTCAAGCGACATCTTCCTCACTGGTGATATGAATGTTTTGCAAGATTTGTCCATAAGACGCTAAGCAGAGCACAGCACAGGAGCTGGCTTCTTATGGAGGCGGGGACCCAACCTGTCTAGAGTTGCCAACTTTATAATTGAACAAAACCCAACACCTCTTTCCTGAGGCCCCGCCCCTTCCACAAGGCCCTGCCCCGCACTCACTCCATCTCCCCTCTCTCCATTGCTCATTGTCCCCCATCCTCACTCACTTTCACCAGGCTGGGGCAGGGGGTTGGGGTGAGGAAGGGCGATGAGGACTCTGGCTGGGACTAGGGATCAGTTGTCTGGGGTGTTGGAGAGAGCTCTGGGCTGGGGCACAGGTTCCGGTTTGGGCTCCGGGTGGGGCCAGAAATGAGGGATCTAGGGTGTGGGAGAGGGCTTCAGGCTGGGGCAGGGGATTGAGGTGTGGGGCGGGTGAAGGCTCGGGTGGGACCAAGGATGAGGGGCTTGGGGTGTAAGAGGGGGCTCAGGGCTGGGGCAGGGAGTTGGAGTGTGGGGGGTGCAGGGTGCAGGCTCCAGGAGAGAGTCTGAGTGTGGAAGGGTATTCCAGGATGGGACATGGGGTTGGGATGAGGGAGGGGGTGCTGGGTCCTAGTGGTGCTAAGCATGGCTTTCGGAAGCGGTCGCCAGGTCCCTGAAGCACCTAGTTGTATGGGTGGCCAGGGAGGCTTTGTATGCTGCCCTCACAGCCAGAGGCGCTGCCCCTGCAGCTCCCAATGGTTACAATTCCTGGCCAATGGGAGCTGTGGAGCTGGCACTCAGGGCGTGGGCAGCTCACGTAGCTTCCCTGGCTGCCCAGGCGCCTATGTGCCTCAGGGATCTGGAGTCTGCTTCCAGGAGCCTGCCTTAGCCTGGGGTCCCCACTGCGCCACTGACCAGACTTTTAACAGCCCGGTCGGTGGTGCTGACCAGAGCTGCCAGGGTCCCTGTTCAACTGGGTGTTCTCATCAAAAACCAGATTCCTGGCAACCCTAAACCTGTCCTGCCCCAGCTGTTACATTTACTTGTTATACACCTCAGATACTGCACAGATCAACATGGGCCACAGAGCAGGGCTTCCTGGCTCCCCATCACTATGCTCTGTCCTTCCCACACTGATCCCTTCAACCTCCAACCCACCTAACCCTTTTCATCCCCCATCTTCTGCACAGACACACACCTTTAAGCCTCATCCCCTGCAATAACTCCATATACCAGGGCCAGTCTCCTGCCCCACTGCACATTGTTATTTGCTTTCCAGTCGCATCTAGAGGTTGCACTCAGGGCCAGGCCCCACAGCGCTAGATCCCGTATACACACACTCAGGGCCGGGCCCCACAGTGCTAGGTCCCATACACACACACTCAGGGCCGGGCCCCACAGCGCTAGGTCCCGTACACACACACTCAGGGCTGGGCCCCACAGTGCTAGGTCCCGTACACACACACTCAGGGCCGGGCCCCACAGCGCTAGGTCCCGTACACACACACTCAGGGCTGGGCCCCACAGTGCTAGGTCCTGCACACACACTCAGGGCCGGGCCCCACAGCGCTAGGTCCCGTACACACACACTCAGGGCTGGGCCCCACAGTGCTAGGTCCCGTACACACACACTCAGGGCCGGGCCTCATGGCGCTAGGTCCTGTACACACACACACACACACACACTCAGCACTGGAAGGTGACACAATCCCTACTCCAAAGAGTTTACAATCTGGGGTCCTGACCCTGAAAATATTTATGCCCAGGTCTAACTTTACTCAGAAACCTGCCCCTCTTTCCCACCCACCCCTCCAGGTACTGCCCCATCTCCCTCCTCCCCTTTACCTCTGAACTCAGTGAACCCAATCTGCAAACAGTGCTTATGCCTCCAACTGTCTTAGATCCCTTCCAGTCTGATGTCCCTCCTAACAACTGCAGTCAGACGACTCTCACTAGGGTCCCTAATGATCTTCCTGGCCAAATCGCAGTGTCCACGATCTCAGGGATCAGAAATCTCCCTGTGCAATGAATGGGGAGAAGCAGGCACCTTAGAATGGGATCCACAAAACCCAGTGTGCTAGGAGCCATGTAAGCCAGCCAATGGAAGATGGCGACAAGAAGGATATGTGCTAAGTCCCACCCCTTTCAGGAATTTAGAGCCTCTCTCTCAGCAATTCACAGCCAGGAGCCTCTTTTCTGGAGCCAGTGGCTTAGGGACCTCAGTGTGTCTTGTGCAACAGAGCAAGGCACCTGCCGTGCTCCACACAAGATGGCCAAGGGGTTACAGACTGATTCTCAATTAATATTTAATTGAAGTGTAACAACTTGAACAAAAGAGACTGAAGGAGACTCACATCAGAATGTCCCACAGCCCAGTGCTTAGAGCATTCTCCTGAGAGGTGGGAGATCCCCGTTCAAATCCTTTCTCTTCATCTCACAGAGAGGGGGAACCTAAACCAGAGTCTCCCACATCCCAGCTGGGCACCCTAACCCCTGGGCTAAAGGTTATAAGGGAGAGTTGCCTTCTCCCTGTCTCCCACCTCTGATCTGTGTATGAACATAAGAACGGCCATACTGGGTCAGACCAAAGGTCTGTCAAGTCCAGTATCCTGTCTTCTGACAGTGACCAATGCCAGGTGCCCCAAAGGGAATGAACAGACAGGTTATCATCAAGTGATCCATGCCCTGTCACCCAATCCCAGCTTCTGGCAAACGCTGTAGTGTAGTGTTGGGTGGCATATGAGGATCAGACTCCATGGGTGAGATAGATGCTCCTCCACCCATCTTCCCCTAGTTTGTGTGTTGCTCTGGGGCACAGGAGGGAGATAGGTTCCCAGACATCTAGAGTGAGGCAGCATGAGCTCCATGTGCCACGAGGTAGAAATTTAGACACTGAGAGAATTTTTACAGCAGAGATTTATGTATCAAGTCAGTTTAGGCACCTACAGGGATAGAAGTTAGCCAAGTGGGGGGTTGTGGATGACTGAGGCTAAAACTAGGATTGAGATGCCCGTGTATGGAGTTTAGGTGCCTAAATCTCCTTGTAGATCTGGGTCATAATGCACAATTCAATTCCTCTTAACATAGAGTTAAGATTGAGAGGATGAATACTTGTAACTTAAGGGTAAAACACATTACAGAGATCTTGTAATTACCCCTAAAGTGTTATACACCCAGGAAATACAGAACTAAGGTTAAATTTAAAAGAAATTCAAACATGCTGTGGTCTAGAAATGCAGCTAAGGCACCCTAAACAACCTTAATTCTGCCCAGTAGTAACATCATGAGGGGAAAATTGAAAATCACTATGTGCCATTAAATATCAGTTTTATTTAATGTAGAACCCCACATACTGCTCTGCACTGGTCAGACCTGTATGGTTATTGTATGGAGTCACTGCAGGGGGGAGCTGAGGGGGAAATCCTGCCCCCTTCCATATTACAAGGGTATGGAAGGGCCAGAACACAGGAGAATCCCGTCTGAGGATCCTGTTAAATACTGGACAAGTCTCTCTGGGTTCATCTACACTACAAAAAAACCCATCAGCAGTGGATCTCAGAGCCTGGGTCAACTGTCTCAGGCTTGTGGGGCTCACAATATGGGGCTGAAAAAGAGCAGTATAGACATTCCCACTCAGGCTGGCACCTGGGCTCTGAAACCCAGCAAGGCGGGAGTGTCTCAGAGCCTGGATTCCAGCCTGAGCAGGAATGTCCACATTGCTAATATTTAGCCCTGCAGCGCGACCCCCAGTTAGTTGACCCAGGCTCTGAGACTCACAGCCACGGGTGGGTTTTTGCACAGTAGATGTGCCCACAGTCTCCACCAATGAACAGGGGTGGCTCTAGCTTTTATGCTGACCCCAAGCACGGCAGTCGGCGGCACACCTGCGGGAGGTCCCTGGTCCCACAGATTCGGTGGCATGCCTGCAGGAGGTCCGCCGAATTGCCGCTGAAGCCTGGAGCCACCGCTGGGTATCAGGAGGGCTGCGGGAGAAGAGGTGCAGGGGAAGGGGGAGGTGTGGGAGGGCTGGGGGAGGGTACAAGGTGAGAGGTGCGGGTGAAAGGAGAGTACAAGAGGAAGGGGTGCGGCGAAGGAGCGATGGTGGGAGGTACAAGTGGAGGGGCTGAGAGTGGGATGGGGGGCGCAAGGGCTGAGAGGGGCAGGTGCTGACAGCTGCTTCCCCAGCCCCGTGCAGGCAGAGCTGAGAGGGCAGACACTGTCCCCCAGGTGCCCGAGCTGCAGGGGACCCCTGGCGTGGCAGTAACCCCCACTGCCCCGCTCAGCGCCGGGCTCTGCCTCTCCCCCCCAAGAGCAGGCAGCTCGAGGCTGAGGCGGGGGAGATGCGCGGCGGGCTGGGTCTGGCACTCGCCCTGTCAGCACGTGAGCTGGGATCTGCGCCCCCTGCCCAGCCCGGCAGTGCCCTGCACAGCCCACTCGGGCAGGGAAACGCCGCGCCTCCCTGGGGAGACTCAGAGCAGCAGCAGCAGCGGTGGTAGCGGCAGGACCTCCCCTCCCTCCCTGCATCCTGGGCCCCACTTCCCTCCCTCCCCGGCTCCTCACACACTCCGGGAGCCCCTCTCGCCGCCACAGCCCAGGCTCGGCTCCAGTAGCAGGGCTCTGGCCAGGGCTGGCTCCCGGCTTTTTGCGCCTCAAGCAAAAAAAAAAAAAAAAAAGAGGGGGGGGGGGAGCTGGAGTGCTGCCCCTTGAAAAGTGCCGCCCCAAGCACATGCTTGGAGCGCTGGTGCCTAGAGCCGGCCCCGTCAATGAAGCTGACCCAGCTGGGCTGGTGTATTCATGCCCCTGGGCTCAAGGTGCCATTTCTGTAATTCCCGTGGGGTTTATTAGGACAAATGGTCCCTTCCCTTCAGAACCCGTCTGTGTCAGCACGAGCAGCCCCTGAGCTCCCTGCTTGGGCTTTGGTGCCGATATGGAGGGCTGCAGGGCTAAAACCGAGCTAAAAGTTTTAAACTGAGACTCCACAGCATTACAAGTGACTTTCAAATGAATTAAGTTGGCTTGAGTGAGCTAAATCGACTGACATAACATGAAATCTTCAACCCATCTCATTGGTCCCAGACACTGACCTTTCTGCCTCTTCATCTCAGATCGCAGAGCCTCTAGAGGGAGAAAACAGAGAGACATGAGATTACCCCGTCATAGTTATAACGGTAACCCCACAGCTAATGTAATTGTTCCACACACTGACCTTTCTCTCTCTCCATCTCAGATCGCAGAGCCTCTAGAGGGAGAAAATGGAGAGACATGAGATTCCCCCTGTTGTGTTATAACGGTAACCCCACAGCTCATGTAACTGTTCCACACACTGACCTTTCTGTCTCTCCATCTCAGATTGAAGGATCTCTAGGGGGAGAAAAGGGAGAGATGTGAGATTCCCTCTGTTGTATTTATAACAGTAACCCCACAACTAATATAACTGTTCCAGACACTGACCTTCCTGTCTCTTCATCTCAGATCGCAGAGCCTCTAGAGGGAGAAAAGGGAGAGACATGAGATTCCACCTGTCGTATTTATAATGGTAACCCCCAGGGCTGGCTCCAGCTTTTTTGCCGCCCCAAGAGGTGAAGAGGAAAAAAAAGCAAAACAAAACAAAACCGATTGAGCTGCCAACAAAGTTCTGCTGAAGAGGAAGAGAGGGAATAAAGGACCCGCCGCCGAATTGCCACCAAAGACCCATACGTGCTGCCCCAACAATGGATGGAGTGCCGCCCCTTTCTATTGGCCACCTCAGGCACCTGCTTCCTTCGCTGCTGCCTGGAGCCAGCCCTGGTAACCCCACAGCTAATGTAACTGTTCCAGACACTGACCTTTCTGTCTCTCCATCTCAGATCGCAGGATCTCTAGAAGGAGAAAAGGGAGACGTGAGATTTCACCCTGTCGTGTTTGACGATAATGTTAATATCAGTTAATGTAACTGGCCCAGACAGCAGGGTCTCTAGAGAGAGAACAGGGCAAGAGGTCATAAATTCATAGATTCCAAGACCGGAGGAGACCATTGTGATTCACCTAGTCTGACCCCTGTGTAACACAAGCCCATGGGCTTCCCCACAACAATTTCTAGAGAGGATCTTTTAGAAAAAACATCCAAACTTGATTTACAAACTGCCAGTGCTGGAGAATCCACCACAACCCTTGCGAAATTGTTGCAACAGTTAATTAATGGTGAGATTTCACCCTGTCGTGTTTATGAGATAACTCTACTGTCAGTCAATGTAATGGGCCCAGACATTGACCTTTCCTGCTCTCCATATCAGGTCGTAGGGTATCTAGGGAAAGAAAAGGGCGAGAGGTGAGATTTCACCCTATAGTGTTTATGATGCAGTTCCCACTATTCATGTAATTTTTCTGTAATTATGAAAGCGAGGCAGACAGACTGACAAACAGGACACTCAGACAGATCTGTCTCATCATCCCTGCACTCAGCGTCCCTGCTGCCTGGGCCCTGTCACACTCCTGTCTGATCTAGCTGCTCCCCTCTGTGCCCATCCCCTGAACGGCCTCAGCTGTCCCCAGCTCCTGCCTGTGGGGGTGGGAGAGGGAAGTGAGCGATGGGAATGGGGCACTGACCTGGGCTGGATAAGAGACGGGGTTTGGTTGGCTCAATCCTAGGCCAATTCCTGGCCTTGTAGGTGGTACTTGCCCCTGGTCCTAATGATAAGTGATAACAGCTCCTCCTAGGGTCTCGGTAGATGGGGGATGGGGGGAAGAATGGGGGGAAGGTGCCTTTGTTTAGCTGGATGCTCAGGTCAGCAGGATCTCAGGCTGAACAAACCTTAGTGTAGCTAAGAAAACTGCTAACCTGTCCATTTTCACAGCCACTGCTTTGCCCTTCTGCAGCTCCTACTCAGCTAGATGGGTGGGGTGCAAGCACCGACTGGGGGGCAGAATTGGCCCTAAAAACCTCCCTCTCTCCTCCTTTGCTTCCTGTTTTTTTCCTGCAAGCAGCCAAGTTATATATGTCGGCACTCCAAGCCCAGCTCACTGAGCCCCACATGGTGTTTCAATCTGAGCAATGCTGATCCCCGTGGAAAAGTTCAGAATCACATTGAATTGGGATCCTTCAGTGAGATCTGAAGGAATGAAACCTCTTGACACTTCTCAGTTCAGTCAATGTCATAATTTTTTCAGCTCCCTCTTCACCCTCAGCCCGGCTCCCACTGCCTGACACGTCCTCCAAACACTGAATCCCTGTATCTCTTAGGTTTGCCAACCCTCCAGGATTGGCCTGGAATTTCCTGGGATCAGCATCCATGTCCCAGTGACTATTGAAAGCAATCCAGGAGATTTTAATAGGATATTTTTAAAAAATGACATTATGTCATGTTGGGAAAAATATCTCCCGGAATAGGTTCAGTCGAAGTTGGCAACCTTAGTAACTCTACTTTTGTTTTTGTTTTTCAGTCAAGCAAGCAAGCAATTTCTCTCTCTCTCTCTCTCTCTCTCTCTCACCAAATTCCCCCCTCTTGTTACTTCACCTTTCACTCTGTGTTGCCTCCAAAAGCAGTAACCGGCCAGGGGAAGAAGAACAGCCAGGATCACCCCCAGAGCCACCATCCAAGGATTGACTCGTGGGAAAAACAGCTCTGCAAGAGAAAGTGCCATTGACTTGGGAGCAAACGTGTGCAGAATGAAGGCAGGACACTGTGACAGTGGTGACTCTGTGACTAGTTAAAAGACTCTCACAGGGAAATACACAGTGAGATGTGGCTCCTCTGTGCTTTATTATTAAGCCAATGAAAGTCCAAGCTTTAGCCTGGTTACTGAATGTGGTTAATTAATCAGAGGGAGCATGTCAAGGGTAGGGAGGGAATAGGGTGGAGCTCCGCTATGCTACAGCAATCCTCCTGTAGCCAATGCTGAATGTATCAGATATATTTAGGATATAGAGATAAAATATAAATATTAGGGCTGTTGATTAATCACAGTTAACTCACGCAATTAACTCAAAAAAATTAATCGCAATTTTAATCTACTGCTAAACAATAGAATACCAATTGAAATTTATTAAATATTTGTGGGTGTTCTTCTACATTTTCAATTACAACACAGAATACAAAGTGTACAGCACATGTTGTTCACTTTAAGAACACTTTCCCTGCAGATTTGACAAAGCGCAAAGAAGGTACCAATGTGAGATTTCTAAAGATAGCTACAGCACTTGACCCAAGGTTTAAGAATCTGAAGTGCCTTCCAAACTCTGAGAGGGACAAGGTGTGGAGCATGCTTTCAGATGTCTTAAAAGAGCAATACTCCGATGTGGAAACTACTGAACCTGAACCACCAAAAAGGAAAATCAACCTTCTGCTGGTGGCATCTGACTCAGATGATGAAAATGAGCATGTGCTGGTCCATGCTGCTTTGGATTGTTATCGAGCAGAACACGTCATCAGCATGGACGCATGTCCTCTGGAATGGTGGCTGAAGCACGAAGATGAGGTGGGTATTCACACACGAAAGCTCATGCTCCAAAACGTCTGTTAGTCTATAAGGTGCCACAGGATTCTTTGCTATTTTATGAATCTTTAGTGCATCTGGCACGTAAATATTTTGTGATGCTGGCTACAATAGTGCCATGTGAACGGCTGTTCTGTCTTTCAGGTGTCATTGTAAACAAGAAGCAGGCAGCATTATTTCCTGCAAATATAAACAAACTTGTGTGTCTGAGTGGACAAGAAGTAGGACTGAGTAGACTTGTAGACTCTAAAGTTTTACATTGTTTTGTTTTTAATGCAGTTTTTTTGTACATAATTCTACATTTGTAAGTTCAACTTTCATGATGAAGAGATTGCACTTCAGTACTTTTTGTGACCTTCCCCTCTGGTGTTATCTGGACAGATGATCTGCTAGATCGCTCCAATCCTTGACTCTGGGAGCCAGCCTTACTCTGCTCTGCTGTGAGAAGCCCCACTCCTGGGCTGTTCAGGCACAGCTTCTCCCAGCTACTTGCAACCAAATGACACTAGCCATTATCTCTGGTCCCAGAAACAACCCTAGGAACCTCCATCTTGCAGTGTCCAGTTATGCCCGCTGGACTCTGCAAGCTTATATGAGTTCATCAATGTAACAAAGAAATTGATATGTACCGGGCTTGTTATCCCAAGGGGAGTCTCTGACACGTTTCAGACCAAACACACAGCTTCATGTAGAACAAACAAACAGATTTATTAACTATAGATAATAAGGTGATAAGTGCCAGTCAGCATGGATTTGTCAAAAAGAAATTGTGTCAAACCAGCCTGATAGCTTTCTTTGACAGGGTTACAAGCCTTGTGAATAGGGATGAAGTGGTCAACCTGGTATATGTTGACTTTAGTAAGGCTTCTGATACTGTCTCATATGACCTTCTCATAAATAAACTAGGGAAATACAACCTAGATGGAGCTACTATAAGGTGGGTGTATAACTGGTTGGAAAACCGCTCCCAAAGAGTAGTTAGTGGTTCACAGTCAAGCTGGAAGGGCATATCAAGTGGGGTCCCGCAGGGATCAGTTCTGGGTCCGGTTCTGTTCCATATCTTTGTCAATGATTTAGATAATGGTATAGAGAGAACACATATCAAGTTTGCAGATGATACCAAGCTGGGAGGGGTTGCAAGTAGTTTGCAGAATAAGATTGAAATTCAAAATGATCTGGGCAAACTGGAGAAATGGTCTGAAATAAATAGGATGAAATTCAATAAGAACAAATGCAAAGTACTCCACTTAGGAAGAAACAGTCAGGGCTTGGCTACACTTACAAATTTGCAGCGCTGCAGCAGGGTGTGAAAACACACCCTCTGCAGCGCTGCAAATTGCGGCGCTACAAAGCGCCAGTGTAGTCAAAGCCCCAGCGCTGGGAGCCGGGCTCCCAGCGCTGTCCGTTATTCCCCACAGGGAGGTGGAGTACGGACAGCGCTGGGAGAGTTTTCTCCCAGCGCTGGCGCTTTGACTACACTTAGCGCTTCAAAGCGCTGCTGCGGCAGCGCTTTGAAGTTTAAGTGTAGCCATAGCCTCAGTTGCACACATACAAAATGGGAAATGACTGCCTAGGAAGGAGTACTGCAGAAAGGGATCTGGGGGTCATAGCGGATCACAAGCTAAATATGAGTGAACAGTGTAACACTGTTGCAAAAAAAAGTTAACATAATTCTGGGATGTATTAGCAGGAATATCGTAAGCAAGTCATGAGAAGTAATTCTTCCGCTCTACTCTGCGCTGATACGGCCTCAATTGGAGTATTGTGTCCAGTTCTGCGTGTCACATTTCAGGAAGGATGTAGAGAAATTGGAGAAAGTCCAGAGAAGAGCAACAAAAATGGTTAGTGGTCCAGAAAACATGACCCATGAGGGAAGATTGAAAAAACTGGGTTTGTTTAGTTGGGAGAAGAGAATATTGAGAGGGGACATGATAACAGTTTTCAAGTACATAAAAGGTTGTTATAAGGAGGATGAAGAAAAATTCTTCTTCTTAACCTCTGAGGATAGGACAAGAAACAATGGGCTTAAATTGCAGCAAGGGCAGTTTAGATTGAACATTAGGTAAAATGTCCTAACTGTCAGGGTGGTTTAAGCACTGGAATAAATTGCCTAGGGAGTTTGTGGAATCTCCATCATTGGAGATTTTTAAGAGCAGATTGGACAAACACCTGTCAGGGATGGTCCAGATAATACTTAATCCTACCATGAGTGTGGGGGACTGGACTAGATGACCTCTCGAGGTCCCTTCCAGTCCTATGATTCTATAACAATCATGTAAAAGCAGCAAAGAATCCTGTGGGACCTTATAGACTAACAGACGTTTTGCAGCATGAGCTTTCGTGGCTGAATACCCACTTCTTCGGATGCAAGTCTTGCCACAGGATTCTTTGCTGCTTTTACAGATCCAGACTAACACGGCTACCCCTCTGATACTATAACAATCATGTCATTCTGAGCATACCAAGAGGTTATTAAGCAGTGCAGCACTTTGAAATCTCAGATTAATAGTACTTTACAAATGCCATATTCTTATCATTACAGTGATGAAATATTCATTCTGTATTAACAAAGTTATTTGATAGATAATAATATATAAAATATGAAGCTTTTTTTCTAAAAATTAAGCTGCTCTTACATATTATTTTGTTTCTGAATATTTTGGACCTGATCCTTTGTTGCCAGCACTCCCAATGCTCCCACCGACTTGGTTATGCAGAAAGGCAGGATCAGGCCCATTGTGTGACTGTAAAGTGAAAAAACTACAATGGACATTCACCGTGGAGATCAGAATTATGCTAGCCATGGAGCTCTGCGTTTCCTGCCTTCTGTGCAATTAAGTACAAGTTACAACCTGATCCTCAGTTCTGACTCCCGCAAAACTCTCATTTAAGCCAATGGGAGTTTTGTCAGAGTCTGAACTGCAGGTCAGGGCCCGTAGTGCAGCTCTCACACTGATGAGGTATTTTCAGATGTCACCTAAGCAGCAATGCTCAGATCATAACCAGGGCTCTTGTGCTGGTTGTGATGTTATTGATATAATCTGGGACCATACAGAACATGGTTGCAACCAAGGTCCTATAGTGGCACCAAATCTTATGTAAAGGATGTCATATAAGGTGTCTAAGACCAGGTTATGCGTTGCTGGTTATGATTATGCTGTCTGTATGTATCTATCATTTTGTAATTGGAGCTATGAGTATTGGCTCTATACTGTCTGTATTTCAAATTTGTGCTGTGCTTCTGGGAGACATCCCAGACAAGTTGGTGTTAGCTCTGCCTAGCCCGCTTGATGGCCCATTAAGGACCATCAGCTACACAATTGACACATTGAGAGAAGGCAGATACGCCTTGTAACTCAGCAAAATATGCAGGGACTTGCCTATGTGACTCCAGACTCCATTTTTCTGTAATTTTCCACAGTAAGAACAAAGAAGTGTTCTTACACCTGGAAAAGATACTCTAAAAGGCTGATGCCTTATCTCCATCTGGTCTTGAATCCTGCTTCTTACCTCTGGAGGGACTTTGCTACAAACTGAAGCTCTGAACAAAGGACTGATGACCCATCCCAGCAGGGGCTGTACTCCAGAGACTTGATTTCAACCTGCAGTTTACTCCATCACTGCTACAAGCCTGAACTAAGAACTTTGCCATTACTGTATGTAATTGATTCCATTTAACCAATTCTAACTTTCACCTATATCTTTTTTCCTTTTATGAACAAACCTTTAGATTTTAGATTCTAAAGGATTGGCAACAGCGTGATTTGTGGGTAAGATCTGATGTGTATATTGACCTGGGTCTGGGGCTTGGTCTTTTGGGATCGAGAGAACCTGTTTCTTTTATTGGGGTGTTGGTTTTCATAACCATTCATCCCCAGGACGAGTGGGACTGGTGGTGATACTGGGAGACTGGAGTGTCAAAGGGAATTGCTTGTGTGACTTGTGGTTAGCCAGTGGGGTGAAACCAAAGTCCTCTTTGTCTGGCTGGTTTGGTTTGCCTTAGAGGTGGAAAAACCCCAGCCTTGGGCTGTAACTGCCCTGTTTAAGCAATTGGTTCTGAACTGGCACTCTCAGTTGGGTCCCGCCAGAACCGCATCGTCACACTAATCAGGAAAAATTACTTCATTAGCCAGATTTCTTAAAAACACATATCACCCAGCTGCTCTCACTGAGAACAAAGGCGAATTCCCTCCCCCACCCCCACTGAGAACTGTGATGGTCACAGCACACACAGAAGTTAGACACAAACATAAATACTCCTGCTGGAAGGTTGCAGCGTAACACGACTTTATGTCTGAGGGTATGGCTACACTTACAAATCTGCAGCGCTGGTAGTTGCAGCGCTGGTCGTCCAGCTGTGCAGGGCCAGCGCTGGTGTGTGGCCACACTGACAGCTACCAGCGCTGCAGTGTGGCCACATTTGCAACATTTGCAGCGCTGTTGGGAGTGATGAATTATGGGCAGCTATCCCAGCATTCAAGTGGAAGCAACGTGCTTTTCAAAAGAGGGGGGTGTGGGGCAGTGTGACAGGGACCGGGGGGAGGGGAGGGAAGAGAGAGTGGATTTTTGGAACTGACACTGTGCAAAATCAGAAAATTTTCCCACCCCCTTACTGTTAACTGAAAACAGCCTGCATCCAACATACTCTCTTTCCCCCCTCTGCCCCCTCCCCCCGTTTCACTCAAGCAAAGCAAACACTCAACCCCTGTGAATGACTCCTTTTCTCGCTGCTGGTCAAGCAAAACGCAAACACTCAACCCCTGTGAATCACGCAGGGAGGAGGATCTCATTTGATTGTTCACAGATTGATCACAGCAAACAGGAGCTGATAAGCAGCTCCGGTAGAGCAGCTCCGGTAGTAACGGAGCTCCGGAGGTTCACAACAAAACAAAAAGAGGCTGCATAACAAAACAAAGGGAGCAATTTAGTTAAAAGCATTCTGGGATACACCCTTATGCCCTGGAGGCCAATAACAGCGCTGGTGTGTGGCCGCACTTGATGACCAGTGCTGCAGCACCAGCGCTGCAATCCTTATTCCCCATGCTTAGTGAGGTGTACGGCCAGCGCTGCAGCCAGGGAGTTGCAGCGCTGGAAGTGCCCTGCAGGTGTGGCCACTTACTAATTGCAGCGCTGGAAAGCCTCCACCAGCGCTGCAACTCGCAAGTGTAGCCATACCCTTAGAATCCAGAACCTCAACACACAAGAACCCAAACCAGAGGGGAGGCTTCTCCCCAAGGCAGTGGGCACAACTCACCCCACCTTGCTTTATGTTGGCTCGTGTATAGGAACAGTTTGTGAACAGCAGGCTGGGGTGTAAATCCACCTCACACTAGCCTGCTGCCACTAACTATCCATATGGACCCTGCAGCCATGCACTGAAGGTTCCCAGGTGCACGTTGCTCTGTTCCGGTTTCAAAGCAGGGTAGATCAAAGCGCTCTATGGACTTGTTAGTGCATGTAGCAGGGTCCACACAGACAGACAGTGCCCAGCAGGCCAGTGTGAGACAGACTTACACCCCAGCTCCCTGTGCACTAACTGTTCCTGTAGACAAGCCCTGATTCTGCTCACACACTTTCCTACAGAGCCCTTTAATCCCCCCTCTCTTAAAGCAATAGCTTGCAATTCCAACACAGTCCTCTCTATACCACAAGAACAAAGGAGAATTCCCTCCTCCAGCCCCAGTGAGAAGAAGGATGATTGCTGGGTACTGAGCTGTTATGAAAATCTGTCCAATGACATCCCAGCCTGCAAGGTGCTAAACACCCTCAGCTACTACTGGAGTTAAAGGACACGTCTACACTGTAATTAGCACCTGCAGCTGCCCTGTGCCAACTGACGCAGGCTCATGGGGTTCAGGCCAAGGGGCTGTTTAACTGCAGTGTAGATATTTGGGCTCAGGCTGAAGCCCGAGCTCTGGGACCTTCCCACCTCACAAGGGTCTGAAGCCTGGACTCCAGCCCCAGCCCGAAAGTCTACACTGGAATTTAACAGCCCCTTAGCCTGAGGCCCTTAGCCTGAGCCAGCTGGCACAGGTCACCCGTGGGTGTCTAATTGCAGTGTAGATACATCCAAAGAGAACTGAGATTGCTCAGAACTTTACAAGACGTGCTCAGCACCTTGAAGGTTCAGGACAATAAACAGGAGACACAATGATAAATACTCTCTGCCCATGTCTGCAGCATCTCAGTCTACCCATGTGTGGCATGGACGGGCACTGACCTGCAATGGAAATCACTGACTCTCTCTCCTGGTTGAGTCGAGGGTTCCCGACAGAGCAGGACACTTTCTGGTTGGACTCTTCTGTTAGAACAATGGCAATCTCTGTTTGAAACAGGCCATTGGCCTCTGGGGTTATTTCTTCAGAGGCTGATGGTAGGAGCTGCCCCTGGAGATCTCTCCACTGAGCCTTGGGCTCTGGGTACCATCCGGCTGATCGACACACAAGCCGGATCCCTCTGTCCTGATGTCCCTCCACAGAGATGACAGGAGCAGAGCCCAAACCTACAGAAGAAATAAATGAACTTGTGATAATCCTACAGTGACCAGTAATGAGCAAAAAGCTTCATTACACCGTTATCAAAAGCCATTTCCTATTAAACCAATAATTGAATGTGAGTCCACGAGTGCAGCTGGCTGGTTAATCTGGTCAGATTCCTATTTAATATACAGCATGTAGAATTAATGTTAATGTCAGGGCTTTTCTATGCACAAATTTGCTCCAATTTAGCTAAAATGATTTAGTTAATCAAGAGCAAATCCCTGTGTGTACACTCTGAGATCAGGAAGGAATTGACTCAAGATAAATCAATATAAGCCATTTCCAAACTCATTTAATAGTGTCCATGCAGAGGTTTGCACTCGTGCATTGAAACCAGTGCACATGTATGTGTAGACAAGCCTTAAATTAATTCACTAATAAAAATCTTATTATAGGGGAGTCCGGGTTGCCTTGGCAGTGCCTTGTGTCCTTCCAGAATGCAGAAGTGGGTAGCAGAGAACAGGTACCTCCAGAGGTGCTGTAGTGGTTTCCATCTTATACAGTGTTCACAATTTGGTTCAATGGATCTCAGCACCCCCACTATACACACTGTTCCAGTTACCCTGGGTACCTCTGAAAGCCAGGAAATACACTCAGCAAAGCAGAAACACAAACCCTGGATAACAAGGAAATGCAGGGTTAAGGTCACGCCTCCCACACCAGCTCACACGTGAGGTTTTTGTTCCTGATCAGATAAACTGAAATAAAAAAATGAGAACAAGGGTCTTGTACCATAACCAAAGGTGTGAATTCAAACTGATTTCATTACTGCGGGGTCAGTCTGTGAGCAGAGAGGCCCTTAGGGTATTTGGAAATTTCACACAGAGGGAAAAAACCTCCAAGGAAAGACAGAGAAGGGACGGGTGTCTGGAGCCTTCCCGCTCAGATTCTTGCCCAGAAGAGCACAGGCTCCGGAGTGCTCTCCCAGCAGGGACGTGACTCACAAGACTTTGGTCCGACAGACTCATGAGAAATGCCCAAGAGCCAAAGACAAGAACTGAGGTTAATGGGCCTAAGGTGAAATTTATATGTAACTCTCCCTCCCCCCACCAGTGCCTCTGCTGCTGTTCCTTTTAAACAGTCGTAGTCAATATTGGTTCTGTTCCTGCCAGAGGAGAGGAACAGCCATCCCCTGACTCCAGCTGGCTGGGGACTAGCAGGTAAACAAAGGAAAAGTTAATGAGCCCTTGCAGCATGCTCAGTAGGGCATCTCCAAGGGTGGGGGCCAATTCCACTCCCAGGTATAAAGAAAAAAGGTGCCAAACTCTTCAGTCATGGCTCGTCTACACTAGCAGCACTACAACGGCACAGCTGCACTGATGTTGCTGCACCACTGTGGTGCGTCAGGTGAAGATGCTCTATGCCAATGGAAGAGAGCTCTCCCATCGTTATAATAACTCCACCCCTGTGAGAGGCACCGGGGGTGTAGGCAGGAGAAGCTCCCCCACTGACATAGTGCTGTCTTACACCGACCTAAGTTCTGGGGTACTTACGTCACTCAGGGATGTAGGTTATTCACCCCATAACATTATACTGAAGTAAGGGATAGCGTAGACAAGCCCATAGTTCAGCCAGACACAGAGGGCGACAGTCACACCACAGGGGAGGTGAAGATTTTTGCCCTGAGTGTTGATACTCACAGGCCTACTTTTACTCACTGCAGCAAGAAGATACCCACAAGAAGGACATCAGCCTATTCGAAGAGCTGGGTGCTGGCTGCTGGTTCAGCCCAGGGTGAGGTGGTCACATTAATGCCAAATCAGCAGTGTATGTTTTAAATGCACAGGATGTGTGGCCTATGAACCGTTTGGTGCTGAAGAAATCTGATGCTAATTTTGTTGCTGCTGTTTGCAAAGTATTTGCTGTGTGGACGTCATGATAAGATTGTTCTCAGATTTATGAGGAGTCTCAGTTAACCCTCAGCTTGTCCTCTTATGAGCATAAAGATTGTTTTAGTTTGAGCAGCTTTACTACACTGTGGTGTCTTTATTCCAAACTGGAGCAACTCAGGATACAGGCGTCCATGACCATCCAAATGTGCATATTTATCTCATGTGTGTTTATCCAGGGGTGGGAGTTTTGCTGCCAAACTAGACTGAACTCGCTCACTCTTCCTGCAGTGACATGGAATTATAGAGGGTATTTGTGTAACCAAAGTTTGGTAACATTACAAAAGGGAATGATCTTGTTGAAGTTATAAAGTGAACTCTGCATAACACCCACTCTTGGCCGTGATTGGCAGCTCAGGTTACTCAGAGTTGACAGTTGTGCTATGGATGGGAGTGAGTGGCTGGAAGAGTTCCATGTAGAATGTAACATTGTTAGTGCGTTAAAACAATGAGAAACACGAAGTACAAGTGTATCAGAGTTACTGGCTATGACTGTTACTCTGACAGTAGTGATTAGAGGCAGGGGAGGCGGAGTCTTCCCAAAAGTGGGGTGGTCAGGGCCCCCTACCCCCTCTATGGCCCCACACCTGCTCCATCTTTCCAACCCAAGACCCCACCCCCAGCAAAGCCGGAAGCTGGAGTGGGCTGGGAGCTGTGGACCCTCCACCTGCCTAGGGGGGTGGGGAAGGGGCGAGAGCAGGGCCAGTGCTGAAAAGTGTTAGGGCCATGGCCCCCTTGCCCACCTATTCTGGCGCCCCTGATTAGAGGCCCCAGCTGAGACAGGGACCCAGGTGTGTTGGGTTTTGTACACACATCACAGGAGACAGTCGGTGCCCTGAGGAGTTTACAGTCTAAACAGGCAAGACGGACAAAGGGTGAGAGAGGAAACAGAGGCCCAGAGACTTGCCCAAGTCCATGCAGAGCTCAGTAACAAAGGCAGGAATAGCACTGCTCTCCCTTGGCACTCCAGGCATGTCTACACCACAAATTTATGTCGACCTATGTCAGGTCAACTTACAGCCACTGCTATAATTACTGCAGTGGTTCATGTCCACACTACCCACCTTCCATCGGTGGTGCACCTCCTCCACAGGAGCGCTTCCACTCTCTTAAAGGGAGCAGTGAGGGGGGGCTGAGAGCCTGGGCTCTCAGCTCCGCACCCAGCTCCATGTACAGCTCCCCGCTGGGAACCCAGCTGACCCCCAGGCTCCCTGATCTGAGCCAGGCTGCTGTCCAGGCTCCCTGCTCCCTGCAGGAGTCCAGGTGCCGCCTGGGCTACAGGCTCCCTATTGCCTGCCCAGAGCCTGACTGCACTGAGGCTCCCAGCTCCCCACTAGGATCCCCACGCCCGGAGCCTGGGTGTCTCCTGGATGCTCGGCTCCCTGCTGAGAGCCTGGCTGCCCCTCCCCACCACCCTGGGCTCTTGACTCCCTGCTGGGAGCCCAGCTGCATCAAAGCTCCAATTCAGGTGGCCCCTGGGCTCCCAGCAGGGAGCAGGAAGCCTGGAGTCCATGCAGCAGCCCGGATCGTAGCAGGGTCCCTAGGGAGCAGCAGGGTTCCTCTGGGGAGTGAGGATCCTGGCGGCAGCTTGGCTCTGGATGGGAAGACCGGGCACAAGCCCATCTGGGAGTGGGGAGCTCGGAGCCTGGGGGGCAGTTGGGCTCTATTTGGAGCCCCCACCCACCCACAGTGTGACAGCCTGAGCTGTGACCCCAACTTTCTTGTCAATTTCACAGCTCCAGCATGAAACCTTGAAATTGACAAGACAGCCAGCAGTCGATGTAAGTAACCCCACTGTCTGCATGGACACTGCATCTCCCTAACTAAACCAACATAAGCCCTACACCTCTCGTGGAGCTGTAGTACAGCACTTACATCCAAGCAAGGCTCTAGTGTGGACACTGACATAACTAGGTTGATGTAAGCTATCTTACATTGACTCAACTCTGTAGTGTAGACCAGACAACATCCACTGCGCTATCCACTAGGTAACCCTGCCTCTCATTCAGTGCTGTTCTAGCTCGTGTGCATACACTTCATTTTCTCTAATGATGGTGGATGAGCTGCTCCATAAATAATTGGAGATATACCAATCTCCTAGAACTGGAAGGGACCTTGAAAGATCATCAAGTCCAACCCCCTGCCTTCACTAGCAGGACCAATTTTTGCCCCAGATCCCTAAATGGTCCCCTCAAAGATTGAACTAACAACCCTGGGTTTAGCAGGCCAATGCTCAAACCACTGAGCTATCCCTCCCCCTAATTCTGCAGTTTCCTGAGCAGGGACAAGGGACTGGTTCTTCCATTTATAAACACAGATGATGCCTTGTGACGGTGCTGCCCGTGGGAGCCAGCTGAGGTCACTCAATCAGGGTGAACTGCAAACCAAACGGGGCAGACAAACCCCAAATGCTGGTGGTTATTCCAATACTTAGATTTACCAACCAGCACAAAACAGCTTCTACAGTACCTTACTGGTTACTTAGAAGTCCAAACCACGCAGTTCCCTTAAAGTGCCCAGCCTCAGGCCTCCGTCCAGACACACCTGTCAGATATGATGATGACTCCTAAGAATCTTACTTCATCATATAAAAGAAAAGGTTCTTCCAATCCCAAAGGATCAGCCACATACCCAGGTCCAATTATAACTTAGATCTTACCCAAAATACACGCTACAGCCAATTCTTATTAACTAAGCTAAAATTTATTAAAAAAGAAAAGATAGAGAGTGTTGGTTAAAAGATTAATCTACAGACAGACTTGAATTCAATTCTTGAGGTTCAGATACACAGCAGAGATGAGCTTGTAGTTGCCAAAAGTCCTTTGAGAAATAGTCCAGAGGTTATAGTCCAAGTTCCATATCCAGGGTGGCTCCAGTCAATGACTGGGGATCTCAATCCTTGTGGCTTAAGGTTTCCCCCTCTTGAAACCCAAAGCAGATCTGAGATGAAGCAGGATCGTGTCCCAGGCTTCTTATACATTTCCAGCAGCCTTTCAGCCTGAGAAAACAATAGGCTTAACTCCTTCTCCCAAACATCCTGGCAATTAGCACAGAGTAATTTACCCATTAAACAGTTCAGATACAGGTTAGCACAACCTTCAAAGAGACACAGAGACAATAATACTATTTTACTCAAGTATCATCATAAATGTTAATATTCCTTTTTTTTGATCTTTGAATTAAAACTACAGCAATAGACAAGACTTGTTTGCTGACATCACAAGCCCTGAGCAAACATCTCCCCTTCTACCTCTAACAATGCAGACTTGCATTTCAAAGCTCTAGTCATTTACATATCTTCCTAACCGTCCTCAAGGTTCACCCCTGGGTCAGGTCAGTCTGTGAGTTAATTAACTCTTTCTGGCCCTGTCATCTTTCAATGAGATATTGTGTCAGTCATAATGTCACACCCCCAACGCAAAATTGATGCAGGAAGGGATGACACAAACATCACTGAGAGCATCCTAACGAGTCCCCATCCGGGACAATGCATCAGCTACAATATTTTCCTTCCCCTTTATGTGGATTGGATCCATTTCATACTCTTGAAGGGCTAAACTCCAGCGCAGCAACCTGGAGTTGGTACCTTTGGCCTTGTGCAGCCAGACCAGAGGGGCCTGATCACTCAACACAGTGAATTGTTGGTTGTACAAATAGGGCTTAAGCTGCTTGACAGCCCAGACAATGGCATAACATTCCTTCTCAATGGTAGCGTAATTTTGCTCAGTGGGGGACAACTTTTTACTTAAGTACGCCACGGGATGTCTCTTACGCCCTGCCCCCTCTTGCATTAGCACTGCCCCCAGCCCAATATTGGAAGCATCTGTACACAGCAAAAAAGGCTTTTTGAAATCTGGGCTGACTAAAACAGGCTCTTTGGCCAAAGCACTTTTTATGCTTTGAAATCCCTGCTCACAGGCCTCCGTCCATTGCACCCGGTCTGGTTTTTCCTTTTTCGTCAGGTCTGTGATGGGAGCTACAACGTCACTGAATCCCTGAACAAACCTCCTGTAATAGTTGGCCAGACCAATGAACGATTGGACCTGTTTCTTAGTTCTAGGGACAGGCCAGTTCTTAATGGCCTCCACCTTCAAAGGCTCAGGGCGCAGTTGCCCATTGCCCACCCTGTGTCCCAGGTAGGTCACCTCAGCAGCTCCCATTCTGCATTTAGACACCTTAACAGTTAGATTGGCCTCTCTGAGCCGGTGCAGCACAACCCCTGTGTGGTTAAGGTGATCTTGCCACGAACTGCTGAATATGGCCAGGTCGTCTATATAGGCCCTGGCAAAAGACTCTAATCCCCGTAGGACCTCATTTATAAGTCTCATGAAAGTAGCCCCCGAATTACGCATCCCAAAGGGCAACACTTTGAACTCATACAGGCCAGATTCCACTATGAAAGCGGATTTTTCTTGTGCATCAGCATCTAGGGGAATTTGCCAATATCCCCTAGTCAAATCCAGGGTGCTTATAAACTTGGCCCCTCCCAGCGTATCTAACAGATCCTCTATTCTGGGTGTGGGGTAAGGGTCAGGTTGAGTGATAGCATTTAGCTTTCTGTAATCCACACAAAATCTCATGGTTTTATCCTTTTTTGGCACCATCACAATGGGAGAGGCCCAGGGGCTCATAGATTGGGTAATTACCCCCATTGTCAGCATGCTTTTCACCTCTTCCTGGATCTGCCTTTGCATCTCTCCCTTGGCCCTGTACGCTCTGCTGGGAGCTGGGCGGGGACCCACTGTCTGAATGGAGTGTGTCATCCTATCAGTGAGCCCTGGCCTGTTGGAGAATGTTCGCTTGTGGTGTTTTAATAACATTAGCAGCTCCTTCCTTTGAGGGGGGGATAAACCCTCCCCCATCTCAATGCTCTCAAGAGGCGTCTCTTCCTGGCTTTCAGCAACCATGTCAATCAAAGGAACAGACACTGCCTCTTCCTCAGCACAACAGATCATGTTCACATTTACCTCCCTTGCATGGTAGGCCTTCATTCTGTTCACATGCACCGTCTGCACACTTCCCCGGCCATGGGGTTTCCTCACATCATAGGTAACCTCATTAATCCTTTCCACTACCTCCATGGGTCCGGTCCAAACATCCTTCATTTTGTTCCTCCGGACAGGATCTAACACCAACACCCTGTCCCCTATTTCAAACGCTCTCTCCTTAGCATCTCTGTCATACCAGGCTTTCTGAGAATCCTGGCTCTCTTTCAGATTCTGCTCAACCAACTTCATCATCTCTTGCAAACTCTCCTTGAACTGAGCCACATATTCTGCCACTGGCTGCTCTGTCTCCTCCACATTACCTTCCCATGAATCACGGACCAAATCTAGGGGCCCCCGGACCTGCCTCCCATAGAGCAGTTCAAAGGGAGCAAACCCTGTAGACTCTTGGGGCACACTCCTGTATGCATACAATAGATACGGCAGCAGAACATCCCAGTCATTCTGGCGTCTATCCACATACATTTTCAGCATAGACTTCAGGGTTCCATTGAACCTTTCCACTAGGCCATTAGTCTGGGGGTGGTAGGGAGCAGCTTTCAGGTGCTTTACCCCACATAACTCCCACAACTGCCTGAAAACCACAGACATGAAGTTAGACCCACGGTCAGACAGTATTTCCTTGGGAAAACCCACTCTGCTAAAAATAGAGAACAAAGCCACTGCCACTGTCTCAGCTTCAATATTAGCCAAGGCTACAGCCTCAGGATATCTGGTAGCAAAGTCTACCAACACCAGGATGTATTTCTTCCCATTTCTGGAAGGTTTGGGGAATGGCCCCACAATATCCACAGCCACTCTGGCAAAAGCCTCCCCAATAATGGGCAGAGGCTGGAGGGGCACCTTGCTAGGCCCCCTTAACCCCTTACGCTTCTGGCACAATTCACAGCTCCTGCAGTAATCCCTCACCGACCCAAAGAGGTGAGGCCAGTAGAAATTTTGCTCTAGTCTGTTACACGTTTTGCCTACACCCAGATGTCCTGCAAAAGGACCATCATGAGCCAACTTCAACAAATCATTGCGGTAACTCTCAGGTACCACAAGCTGCTTGCGAATTGCCGCTTGGGAATTCTTCCTTCCCCTAGGCGGTTCCCTATACAACAGACCATCCTGCATAAAAAACCTGCCTCTCTCTTTACTAACTGGGATCTGACTCTGAGCTTCATTCCTGGCTTTCTCTAAGGACCCATCACTCTGCTGAGCCACAATGAATTTACTCTGGGTTTCGTTTAAATTCAGAACCATCTCTGATATTTCAGACAAACCCTCGCCTGATCCATCTTGAGAGACACTCTCTGTCTGTTCACCATCCCCCTCACTGCAGTCAGTCAGGGTATCTGCCACAGACCCACAGTTTCTCTGTGACCTGGTCGTCACATTAACTTGGCCAGGCACCCCCAGTATGTTATTTCCTACCAAAACATCAGCCGGAATCAAATCCCGGACAGCAGCCTTCACATCCCCTTTAAAGCCATCCCACTCAAGGTGGATTCTAGCCATTGGCAGGTCCACAGAGTACTCAGATAGGGCCACTATCGTCACATACTCTCCTGGCAACATGTCCTCTGGCTTCACCAGATGTCCCTTGACTATAGTAACATCCGAGCCAGTGTCTCGCCACCCCATGCATTCAACACCATTGACCTTTGCCTCCTTAATAAACCTCTCACTTCCTTGCCAAGCCTCAGTCCTGACATAACTGGTGAGCTCATCACCTCCTCCCAGACCACTGGAGAAGATGAGGTTGGCATTAGCCACTGCTCTGCTTGCACCTGGACTTAAGGTGGAGCTGTTGGGACTTGGTTCAGCCTGGGAGCTCAGGGTAATGGAGTTGGCATTTACTGTGGCTTTTGGGGTTGCTGGCTTTGGGCTGCTCTTTAGGGTCGGGCAATCTGGTCTTATGTGGCCAAACATCCCACAGTGATAGCATTTAACCGGTTTACTCTTGGGGTGAGAGTTCCCACCCTCTGGGCCCCTGTGAGCAACCTTATAAGAGTCAGGGCCAGGTTTACCTTTAAATCCTTCCCTCCTCTTGAACTGGGGAGAATGGTGATTAGTTTTCCCCAGGGCTTTACACCCTTCTCGAGCCCTGTTTTGGGTATGGGCATCCGCAATCTCTGCCGCCCGTAGGACTGACTCAGGGTCCCTATCACACACAGCTGCTCTCACATGGTCAGGCACAATGTCTAAGAACTGTTCCAAAGTTATTAAATCCAGCAGCTTTTCAAAACTCCCATGTGCCTTTGCTCCCATAACCCATTTTTTAACAAAACCCATCAGCTTATGAGCACATTCCACAAAAGTACAATCATTAGACATCTTAAACTTTCTAAACTTAACTCTGTAAGAATCAGGAGTAACCTTGAACCGCCTTAACACAGAATCTTTAAACTGCCCATAGTTCAAGGCTTCTTGTTCCCCCAATTCATTAAATACCTCCCTGGCTTTTCCAGTCAGTCTGGTCAGCAGGACAGGCATTTGCTGATCATCGGGGATCTGGTACAGATTACAGAGGCGTTCAAAGGTACCCAGAAACTCCTCTATATCCTCAGTATCGTTGTAGATGGGACACATCCTCTCCCAGCTTTTCTCCCGGTGGTGGGTAAGTGGAGTACCAGGGGGTGATGACTTTTTCTGCTCTTCCATTACTTGGAGCCGGAGTTTAACTGTCTCCTGTTCCATCTTGTGCGTCTCCTGTTCCATTTTGTGAGTCTCCTGTTGCCTCTGGCGAGCTTTCTCTTCAGCAGCCAATAATTGCAGACGCCTCTCATCAGCCTCCTTCTTTCTTTTAGCAGCTTCTCTTTCTAATTCAGCTATTTTTTGCCTTTCCAGCAATCGAAGATCTGCTAGTTTCTGTTCATGCTCCAGTTGCAATTTATTTGCTGCCTTTCTCATTGTAATTGTTTCTGCAGTTTCTACAGCATCAGGTAAGGGCTGTGCTCCTGCCTCCTGATCACTGGCCGTTAACAGATCTCTCATTTCTTGATTTGTAGCTTTCTTTCTAAAGCTTATCCCCTTTTCTGAACACAAATCTTCCAGGGCTTTTTTGTCAAGACCCTCATATGCTCTTTGCTCACCCATTGCAACCGCTCTTTAACCAACCAAACTCTCAATACCAAAATTCCAATTTGGATAGCGTGGGGTTCTGACCCAAAGCTTAATTGACCTGGTTCTGTGGATCCAAGCCCGACTACGCCACTGTGACGGTGCTGCCCGTGGGAGCCAGCTGAGGTCACTCAATCAGGGTGAACTGCAAACCAAACGGGGCAGACAAACCCCAAATGCTGGTGGTTATTCCAATACTTAGATTTACCAACCAGCACAAAACAGCTTCTACAGTACCTTACTGGTTACTTAGAAGTCCAAACCACGCAGTTCCCTTAAAGTGCCCAGCCTCAGGCCTCCGTCCAGACACACCTGTCAGATATGATGATGATTCCTAAGAATCTTACTTCATCATATAAAAGAAAAGGTTCTTCCAATCCCAAAGGATCAGCCACATACCCAGGTCCAATTATAACTTAGATCTTACCCAAAATACACGCTACAGCCAATTCTTATTAACTAAGCTAAAATTTATTAAAAAAGAAAAGATAGAGAGTGTTGGTTAAAAGATTAATCTACAGACAGACTTGAATTCAATTCTTGAGGTTCAGATACACAGCAGAGATGAGCTTGTAGTTGCCAAAAGTCCTTTGAGAAATAGTCCAGAGGTTATAGTCCAAGTTCCATATCCAGGGTGGCTCCAGTCAATGACTGGGGATCTCAATCCTTGTGGCTTAAGGTTTCCCCTCTTGAAACCCAAAGCAGATCTGAGATGAAGCAGGATCGTGTCCCAGGCTTCTTATACATTTCCAGCAGCCTTTCAGCCTGAGAAAACAATAGGCTTAACTCCTTCTCCCAAACATCCTGGCAATTAGCACAGAGTAATTTACCCATTAAACAGTTCAGATACAGGTTAGCACAACCTTCAAAGAGACACAGAGACAATAATACTATTTTACTCAAGTATCATCATAAATGTTAATATTCCTTTTTTTTGATCTTTGAATTAAAACTACAGCAATAGACAAGACTTGTTTGCTGACATCACAAGCCCTGAGCAAACATCTCCCCTTCTACCTCTAACAATGCAGACTTGCATTTCAAAGCTCTAGTCATTTACATATCTTCCTAACCGTCCTCAAGGTTCACCCCTGGGTCAGGTCAGTCTGTGAGTTAATTAACTCTTTCTGGCCCTGTCATCTTTCAATGAGATATTGTGTCAGTCATAATGTCACATGCCTTTCACTGCACAACGTGCAGCAGGGACAAAGGGTTGAATAAGAAGAACCATTGGAAGGAGCTGAGCACTGCTTAACTGATGGGCAGGAAGGCTAAACTCTTCCACTCCTTTCACTTACAAAGCTAATTTTAGAAACATATTTGTACCCCCCGCTTGGGGTTTAGAGAGCACGGCCCCTTTAAAACCTGTCCTGGGGCACTGGCTTCCTCCAGGCTCCGTGAGGGGTGCTCAACCTCCAGCTCTAACCCAGGCCCCACCCCCACCCCACACCTTCTCCCAAGTCTCCACCCCCACTTCGCCTCTTCCTGCCCCACCCCCTCCCCTGAGCACTCCTGGCCATTGCTCCTCCCCCGCCCTCCCAGCGCCTCCTGCACACCATGGAACACCTGATGGCATTGGGCGGTAGGCGCTGGAAGGGAGGGGGAGGAACTGATTGTCGGGGCCAGCGGATGGGAGGTGCTAGGGGGGAGGGGGTAGATGACTCCCAGTGGGTGCTAAGCATCCGCTAATTTTTTTCCATGGGTGCTCAAGCCCTGGAACACCCATGGAGTTGGCACCTATGGGGAGGAGGGTGGACAGAGGGAGTGCAACAGGGTGTGTGTGTCTGTAGCTCCCAACAAGAGAAGCAGCTGAGAACCTGTCCGAAGCCCGGGAGGGACAGAGCAGCTGACTGGGGACACCCAAGACAGGAGCCAGGAGGAGCACTGTGATGGGAAGGAATCACCTGAGAAGGACAAACCAGAGCTGGACCCAGTATCCTTGTCACCCACAGCTGTATGGGGCCGTGAGTACTGGGGCTTGTGACCTTCCATTGGGAATAAAGAGGGAGGCTGTACCCAGGTAAGTTGGGAGGTTGTCGCTCTGTGAGGCTTTGCAGAGAGCGGCAGAAGAGGGCACCGGAGGGGTTTGCTGGGGAAAGTTCACTGGCACCAAAGATGACCAAGATACCCAAGACTCACCACTGGACTGGAACTCTGCCCAGAACTTCTGAACTCTGAGTAGATGCAGTGCTTGGCATCTACCCTTTTATGTTGTGGTACCACTGGGACCTCGTGTTGGATCTCAGCCTGTTTCATCACCCCCGCCCCCAATATTCCTCCAGTTGTTTTTCTACCTTCGCCCCTCTGTAAATAAATATTTCCCCTTCCCCTTTCCTATATTGGTTGTACTATTCTGGTGTGTGTGCGTTTACCCCAGAGGATTTCAAACAGGTGCCTCTGGGGCTGGGACAACTCGTGCCTGCCGACAGTGTGTGTGTGTGTGGGGGGGGGAGTCAGAGAGAGGGCAGCTGGCTTCAGCATTATTACTAGGTATGCTCAGTACAAGCCAGGCAGCAAATCTCGGTGAGCATGTGACCCCGCATGCTCCCTAATGCATCACCTATGCCCTGGGTTGGAAGTGAGTTATCCTGCTGTGCTCCATTGTGCCCCTGTTCCTGGCTGGAGCCGCTCTGCAGAGCAGACTCCATCGGCCACAGGGGCTCTATAGTTACATATTAGTTCCCAACAGACACTCGTTAATGCAGAATGACGATTGCCCAGCAGGTCCTTGTGCCTTCCCAAACGCAGAGAGCGGCTAAACGTAAATGTCTGAAACCCAAGAGATACAAAGTAACAGCTCACAGCGCCCCAGCCCGGCAACCTTAACTCTGCCTCCTGGGCTGGTAACAGGTGCTGGGCACGGTTCAGTGAGGGCGGTGCCGTAATACATAGGCATGAGGAAGGGCTGTGAGAAGTTGCCATTGCTTGTGTTGTGTTTCTCAGATTTCTAGCATCTCTCTGTTCTCACTCCCACTGCCTCCCCTGTGTTCACAGTCGCTGTAGTGACTGGTGGAGGGATTCATTCGAGCAGGCTGGCAGAGCTGTCACTGTGATATGAGGAGAGGGATCACGTTTGCCACATTTCAGTGCTGAGGTCTGTAGGCTGTGTCAGTAGAAGTGCACAGAGGTGTCTCCTTGCCATGGGGATTGTCAGCAGTCTGGTGTTTGCTGCACCTGACCTAAACCTCACGTCACCATTACAGAACTAGCTACACCTGTTCCCCTTCTGGTCTCTCTGGTTCAGGGCTCAGGCCTCCTGCCTTTAACCATCTGGGGGAGGAGGGGATTCTCCAACTCTCCCACTCTTATACCAGGCTCTGGGCTACAGGACCCTGTGCATCAACCATTATAACCCTGTAGGTGCCAGGCACCAGCCAAGATCAATCCCAGTTGGTGGTGTTGGGGGGGTTGACAGTGCCGGGGAGGGGGGTTGGCGGGGCCGGGGGGCTCGGCCCTCAGCTGTTTTCTTTGGAGTAATATGGCCCTCGCTGCTTTACGAGTTGTGCAGGCCTGTGTTAAACAGTAAACTAGAATCCACCTTAACCAGAGCAGAGCTACTGCCCCACTATAATGAGAAAAATCAGGTGTCATCTCACAGTGACCCCTCTGACTCCACTTATTACCCTGTTGAAGACATCAAAGTATCAGAACAAGTTACTGACCTGCCACCTGCAGTTCCAATAAAGCTTCTTCATAAGACACATTGGATTTAAAAAAACACTTGTACTGCCCATCATCTGAGAGTTGAATATCACGTATTCTCAGGGAAATTCTCCCAGTGGTGATGTCATCTTTCAAGAGCTCAGTTCTTTCTCGATATTCCGGCATCTGCTCACCGTACTGATCCTGCCCATCACGGTACAGGTGCACAACTGGCGAGTACTTGGATCGGAACCACCTCATCTCCATGTTCTCAGCGCTCATCCTAGGGGAGAGGTGGCAGGACAGTACGGCCTTCCCACCTAGGGAGGCAGTGATTGGATGGTCAGGTCCAGCCACTGTGAACTGTGCTGTGAAATTGTACAATAAAAAATGGAAGTTAAACCGGTGAGGAGCTGGGGGTGGCATTAATTCAGCAGTAAGACACACAGTAAGAGAACACCTTGTGTTAGAAGTGAACACCCCATACCCATGCAGTGCCCTAGACATGTCTATGAGTACAGAGAGTCACAGGCTTGGGGTAACTGCACCTCTGACTCCCTCTGTGGCCTGCTCAAGAAATGTTCCCGTAGGTCTCAGACCTCCAGCCATCACCTCTCCCTGGGCAGGGACACACATCCCTCTCCCTCCACACTGGGGTTTTACACTTGCAGCCTCCCTGCAATTCACTGTGGTTTTCCCAGCAGGCCTCACCAAAGACCAGCACCTGCACTGTGCTTTCACTCCCAGGGCAATGAACAGCGTATGCCAGCAGCTACCAGTAACCAAACAGCTCTTCCAAAGCAGAGAACATAGAAGTATAAAAGCTTGACAGAGAAAAGTTACCATAAACCAACTGAAGGTCTGAACATGCTACACATATCCCAAAGGATTCTCATCTGGCACATGGGACGCTCTGGTAGGGTCCAAAGTCTTTCAAACCTTTCTCTAAGGGTTTGTCCACTTGGTTAACAGATCCTGTCAGTTTGTAGCCGAAGATCCCAGGCCTCAAGGATTTGTACCAAAAAATCTTTGTTCTCTTTGGCTTCTATGGACCTGGTCTGAACTAGTCTGTGCAATTCTCCCTAGAGGTGGCACTTCTCTGGAGCTGTTATCTGTCCCAGCAGTAATTGTTCCCCATGGTGTGTAAATCCTGGAGGAGATGGGGTAACCCTCCCCCATGGAGTAGATTACAATCCCGAGCCCACAAAGTTACACATAGCAGGTATAGATACTATTTATAGATGGAGGTAGAAAGATACACAGAACATTCATAAAGTGAATTTGATAGTCCCCTAAATGCCGCATGTGGCTGCAATATCTGTCACACAGAGTTCACATGTGAACTTTAGACAATTTCCTGATTATATCTGAATAGGGCTCAACCCTTCTCTTGGGCCCCTTGGGATAATGGATACTGGAAGGACTGATTCTGTGATACACAAAGATCTTTTCATGGTGCTCCAGTGCAGGCCCCTCCCCAGCTGGTGTAGGGATGGTGTAAGGGCCTGCAAGGTGTAAAGATGTGAAAACAGATAATCATCACCATTCTGCAGGTGGTGGCTTTATAGGCAAGTCAGAGGTAAGATAATGGAGAGTGGGGAGGAGGCAGATAGAAAAAAGCAGGGGGCAGAGAACCAGCCATTGTGAAACTGCACAGAAAGGGGCGGTCTCAGGGCAGAGACTCAGCATCAGGAGACACAGAGAGAGCTGGTTAAATTAGCAGGTTGGAAACCACAGCAGGGGGGAAAACCACAGAACCTGAGTAGCTGTGGAGGCAGCCCCAGGTGTGGAGTGGGTCACGAAATGGGCTGCACCGAGAGCACAGGATGAAGAAACCGGCAAATATCCTCAGATCCCCATTCTGAGATGAGATTTAGCGCTTAGCCCTAGCGCAGTGTGAATGACTTGTGGGTTGTTACTTCATAACTGGAGAGTCAGGGATTCATGACTTGTTTGTGGCTGAAGAGTCTGATTTGTGACTTATATGGTCCAGCAGTGCAGTGCACAGGAATTGGGTAGTGTCCCTTTAAATAGTCTGTGAGCTCTGTAATGGTGCTCACCATGTGCTATGCTTTAGAAGCCACCAGTCAGAGCAGCAGCGTGTGTGTAGTAGGCCTGACGAGATTGCGTATAGATAGTGACTATGGTTCCTGGGGACCCAGCCGTGCCCTGTGGTTTCTCCATGTTGCTGATTGTTGTGTAAAGAGCAAAAGATGCACCAGGCAGCGGATTGAGCAGATGCTGTTCACAAGGCATAACACAAGGCAGTGATGTGAGATGGATGGTGATGACCAACAATAATAGCAATAGGCAGCAAACCCAGTCGAGGAGACTGGAGCTCCTACCTGACACCAGCCTGTGAACCTGTAGAGCGAGGCAGAGAGCGACGTAGCCGGGCAGAGCGGAGCTCACTGTGGAGCCGGGGGAGAACGAGGGAACCTTCCCCGTCATCGTGGCTGGGTCTGGGGAACAGGAGAAATAACAAACCAGACGGCGAGTGAGTGGGATGCAGTGACAGCGCCACAGGGCATGGGGAGGAGGTAAGACATCCTGTACCAGGGAAAGGAACGGAGTCAGAGAAACCGGAGTTGTCTGCACCTTCTCTGACCAGGGTTAGATGACATGGTGGTTAAAATGCCACATTCAGTGGCTGTTGTCTTCATTAGTGCTTGCACCATGGTTACCACCTGTGGAAACCAATGGCAGCAATCCAGGAACATGTTAAGAGACAAAGCCAATGCAGACAAGGCCTGAGAGAGCAGTGGTCAGAGCTGGAAGTGGAGGTGTTGTTTCAATGTTAAATATAAAGTTATTGTTGGGGCAAAGTGGCCCCACCTCCCAGCTACACCTGTCCCAGGTGAGGGCTCTCTGGGAACTCCCTATGTGGCTGTGGTGATTTTGCATGTCAGTGACCCACCCTCATTGTCTCCAGCATTGGTGCAATGTCAGGGATGAATTCCATGAGGCACGACTGTGCCTCCTGGGATCTGCAACATCCAAACTGCTGTGACAGACAAAGAGCTTTAGATAAAGTGTTAGAGTCAATCAGGCTCACCCTGCACCCAACTGTACAACCCCTGCCAGGCTGTGCGGTGGTTTCAAGTCCTCCCAGCCAGGAACCAGACTGTGCCTGGAACTTCCCCTAGACAGGGACAGCCACCAGGGCCTGTGTTGCCCACAGAGTGGCCAGCTCTGGTGTCATAAACAGATAGTTAAGGGTTAAGGTCTCTTTTACCTGTAAAGGGTTAACAAGCTCAGTAACCTGACGGACACCTGACCAGAGGACCAATCAAGGGACAAGATAATTTCAAATCTCTGTGGAGGGAAGTCTTTGTTTGTGTTCTTTGTTTGGGGGGCTGTTCTCTCTTGAGATTAAGAGAGGCCAGACGTACATCCAGGCTCTCCAAGCTTCCTGAAATATTTCCTTCTATTCAGTATAGTGAGTATTAGCAAGGCGGATTAGTTTTGTGATTAATTTCTGTATTTGCAAATGTGTGTTGGCTGGAGAAATCTCTTTATTTCTGTTTGCTGTTACTTTTGATTATCCTGAGAAAAGTGGATAGGGAAGTCTCTCCAGTTTTATAAATTAGACCCTGTATTTTTTCATCCTGGTGTTACAGAGATAGTGTACTTTCCTTCTTTCTTTTAATAAAATCTTTTCTTTTTAGAACCTGATTGATTTCTTCCCTTGTTTGGAATCTCAGGGGAAGAGGAGGGGGGAAGGTGAATCCCTCTTTGTTTGATTCAAGGAGTTTGAATCAAGGTGATCTCTCCCGACGGCTAAGGGAGGGGGAGGTGGGGGAATGGGCTATTTCCCTTTGTGTTAAGATCCAAGGAGTTTGGGACTGTGTTCCCCAGGGAAAGTTTTGGGGGAACAGGGAGTGTGCTAGACACTGGAATTTCTAGCTGGTGGCAGCATAACCAGATCTAAACTAGGATTTAAGTTTAGAGGAGTCCATGCAGGTCCCCATCTTGTGGACGCTAAAGTTCAAAGTGGGGAATAACTTCCCCTAGACAGGGACAGCCACCAGGGCCTGTGTGGCCCACAGAGTGGCCAGCTCTGGCCAGGAAGGGAGCCTGACCAGAGCTCCAGGGTGCAGATTCATGGCCTCCCCCTCTCCCCATGACTCCCACTGACAGAGCTCTAGGGGAGGTGAAGCAACCCTGCCCTGGCAGACACACGTAGTAACAGAACCTGCCCTCTGGGACAATGTCCCTGCAGTCTCGGGAGGAGCTGGGAGGGATTCACTGCATCTGGACCAAGATTTTTATCTTCTCCTCTTTCACCCCCCTCACTCTGGAATGTCACTTTAGTGACGCAGGCCGGAGTTCAGCATTGTGAGCTCAGCATCACAGCGACAGCACCTAACTTTTAGGTGCCTAGGAGATCACAGGGACTCACAAAGCCTGAGTTAGGTGCCCAGGGTCCCATACAATGAACAGGAAGAGGTGGGTGCCCTAGACTGCCATTCACAAAAGCCAGCACACTAGGCAGGGAGCTGCCCAAGCTACCCCAGGGGAGGAGCCAGACAGAGGGGAGTGTGCTAAGCCCCACCCCTCTCTCAGAGATCGGCACCTCACTCTGGGCTGCAGGGAGGCACCTAGCTCTGGTAACGACCAACAGCGGGGGACTGGCTTTGGAGCTGGGCACTTCTGCCATTTTAGCCAGATGCTGGGGGGTGGGGAAGGGAGGAGGTGCTCCTCCCTTGTAGCTTTTAGCCCAGCAGTTAGAGCACTGCCCTGGGGTGTGGCAGGCCCTGGTTTAAGTCCCTCGTCAGGCAGAGTGTGAGAAGTAATTTAAACATGGATCTGCCATCTTGCATGTCAGTGCCTGAATCACTGGGATCCAGCATATCTGCTGTGGGGTCCCTCTGTCTGTCCTGGTGAAGCCATTCCACTGTCTATAAATAATGAGAGGATCACTGCAGTGGGGGACTGGATCCTCAGTCTCCCACATACTGGATTAGGGTTTTAACCACCAGGTTGCAGAATCATACTGGAGCTTGTGCTCTCCCATTTGGACCAGAGAGAGTGAGAGCACCCACATGAGAATAACTCTATAGTCTGGCGGGGTCGTGCCTCAGAAGTGAGGAAGCCCCATATCAACATACCCCACAGCTCAGAGGTTAAGGCCCTTACCTAAGAGGTGACAGATCCTAGGTCACATCCCATCTACCCCCTTAGATACAGGGGGATTTGAACTGGGGGTCTCCCACTGCCCATGTGAGTACCCAAACCACTGGACTAGAGGTTAGAGGGAAGGCCTACACTTTTTGTGAACACTTGCCTAAGGGGCCCAATCCAGCAAGCGGCCGATCACCTATCTTCCCCTGGTTTGTGAATCGCTCTGGGCCCAGGTGGAGATAGGTGTGTGGACACGGAGAGGGAGGCAGCTGGATACATGCCAAGAGGCAGAAACACAGGCCCTGAGGGAACTTTTACTGCAAAAGTTTAGGTGCTGAGTTAGTGTTTAGGCCCCTAGAGGATTTGGCTGGGGTTTTGTGCATCACAATGGACCCTAAAACTGGGACCTAGGCATGGGCGGCAGGTATCAAAGGCCAGGGAAGGCTTTGCCTCTCCAATAGCCCTGTGTGGTCCTGCCCACGCTCTGCCCTCTCTGGTGCTCTGCAGCTCTTCCCCCATGGCCAGAGCTGTGGGCTGGGGCTAGGGACTCTAGGCACCTAGAGCCGGTGCTCGTGCCACCCGCCCACCCGGTGTTCGGGGAGCTGTGCCACCTGCCTACCTGCCTTGCAACATGGGGCTGGAGTGCTTGGGTGCCCGGGGTCCTGGTGGCCGCGGAGGAGGGGGGATGACTCTGAGCTCCTGTGGGAGGGGGGTGGGAGTGTCAGGGCCATGGGAAGAAGTGACGAGCTGGGCTGAAGGCTCACCTCCCCGACTCCAGGTTTCACCCTCTGCCCATGGACTTAGGTGCCAAAAACCTCAGACTAAAGCACTTAACTCCTTTTGTGCATCCAGGCCCTTATAAATAAGGGAGAGGAAAAGAAATACACTCCACCACAATACACACCATCCCCTAAGGAAAATTACAGATGGAAATTACTTGCCAATTACATTTAATATTAGTAACTGTAGCAGATGAGTGAAAGGGAGAACCAGCCCTGTGTCAGCGTCCCTGTCTGTGTTCCAATGAGCAGAGATCTCTGAATTTACATGGACATTTCCACAGCCATGCTTAAATTCAGAGTGAGGAGGCATTGGCTTATCCCTGCGATCACCAGGAACGAGGCCCTTTGGCAGTAACAGCTCACCTAGAGCAGTGGTCCCCAAACTGTGTGGCGAACATTTGTGTGGGGTGTGTGTGCAGTGGGCCCTGGGCCATCCCTCAATAGGGGGCAGGAAGGGAGCGTCACCCAGCCCTGCTCTGCTCCCAGCTCTACTCTGGCCATGGCCCCCGCTGTAGCTCCACTCCCAGCCCCGGCAGCGGCTCTGCTTCCGGCACCACTCCCAGCCCCTGACCTGCCCCCAGTTGTGACCTCAGCCCAGCTCCTGGCCTGGCCACAGCTCCAGCTCCAGCCTGGCCCCCTTACACCTGCGCACGCCCTTCCCGGGAGCTGTGGCCTTGCTGCCGGCCCAGCTTCCAACAGCAGCTCCTTGGGGCAGAGGGGGACATGGAGACGGGTAAGGGGGGTGCGACAGAAAAGTTTTTGGACCACTGCTCTAGAGAAGACGTGCTCTGAGTAAGGAAATCTCAGACAGACCCACCAAACTCCAGAGCACCCTTACCTGCTGCACCTTGGAAAGAAGCTGCCCAGCTGTTTCTGTCTCTGCAGGGGGCTCCCATCCACAGCCATTCTAGGAAGTGCTTGTATCATAAGTGTCCATTTCCCTTGCTGAGGCTGTCTCCCCCATTCCGCACAGGGAGTCCCAGAGCCCAGGGGCTGCAGACTGGACTCTTCATACTTTATTGATTCATTTAATGTATTTTTAGTTGAACTGAGCGTTCTGCCTCCTGCTGCTTCCACCTGCTGCTAAAATGAAAGTAACAAAGTGGTTGGAAAGTTATGATCATAGACTCCCTGGGACAGGCTGATTGCAGAACAGTGATCAAAGTCCCCTAAGATGGGCACACACCCTCAGCAAGCACCGAGATGGCGGGTCTGGTGCCAGCAGTCTCCGTGATCCATGTGAGCCAACCTGGGGCGTGTCAGTTCTGAAATCTGCTTTTCCTGCTCTCCACTGGTCACTATAACAGTAATAAATTCTGTTTGTATGGCACCTTCTGCCAGAGCTTTCTGCTCCTGAGGGAAGATAAAACAGCGCTACCACTTTTGGCCTGAGCAGCTACTCAAAGTTTGGGCTCTGTTGGTTTTCCAGGTGGGAGGAGAAATTGAAGGTGGAATCTGGGACTTTTGGTGCAATCTTGTTTATTCACAAGGAATAGACAAAACTGTTTCCCTGCACACAGAAGGAGCCAAGAATAGGGGACTGTGTCCTTGCTTACAGCACCCAAACCACTCTTCAGCCAGCCCCCCAAAACTTCCTCTGGGTGTTTTCCAGGGTTGTGCTGCCAGCTGCTTGTACAAGCTGTATCTGTCTGTCTGTCTCTGTCTTTCTTCTCCACTCACCTGCCTCTCCCCAAAGACAATACCCTGTGGAGCCTCTGCCAACATATTCAAAATTGCTGGTTGGGCTCATGCCCACCCCCCTTTGTTTGTCATAGGTGGGGTGCTTAGCGGTGTCTTACAGATGGCTGAAACTAAGGGAGGAGTCTCAGCAGTTCAAATAAAGTTAAATCCTAGACCCTGTGGAAAAACAGCATCTGACCTTGTCATGAAAGTCTGTATCATATACATATGCAGAAGAGGCCTGAATTAAGTTTTCACAGGCAACTGTAGTAGTGGCATTTCCTCACTCACAGCTCGACTTTGCAGCCTGAACACTCAGGAGAGTCTCCCTGCTCTCAGTTCAAGTGCCTGACACCGCAGGGCCCCTGGCAGTCAGGAGGTGCAATTGTAGGTAACCTCCTGCTCAGCACCTGCAGTCTTGCCTGAAACATGCTCAGTTGCTCCGTGTGGGTGGCACATGTGCAGTCCAGTCACAGGTAGGAGCTGTGAAAGGCTGGAAAATATTCAGTACAGAGAATTTAGCTGCATGTGTGAACAGTGATTTTTCAGAGGCTTAGGAATTGGCCAGATTTGGGCAGATTTTCACTGGATTGGCACAAGACACATCCCTGACACCAGGTGGACTCCCCTGCCAAATTTTTAGTCCCTGCTCCAAAGTAGGGAGGCAGGAGACCTTCTCAGTGAAAGAGCTGTGAGATTTTTTATTTTTTTCTAGACAAGGTGTAAACGTGCAGGACGCACCCCTGCAGCGCCTCCTGCTGGTGTCTCAGTGTCTCAGGGAATTAGCTCATCCAGCCTCCGGAGCACACTCTGCAGGCCGGTGTCCCGCTTGCCGCTGGCCCCATGTCCCGCCCGTACCCCAGTGCCCTTTTATCTGGGGTGACGCCCCCAGTAATACCCCCACACTCTGCCTCTGGGTCTCCCCTCTCTGGGGAACCCCCCAACCCTCTAATCCCCACCTTGCCTCAGTCTGGGCTACTGCCAGTCATCATCAAGCCCCCACTCCCTGGCACAGACTACAGTGTAAAAGCCACTCAGCATAGGCAAGGTTGAGTCTGGACCTGCTGCCTCTCTCTGTAACCCAGTGCCTCTATAGGGCCTGGGACAAGGCCCTGCAGCCTGGGGAGTTGCCAGCCTGGAGTGCCTCAGCTCCTCTGGCCTTTCTGCAGCCCTGTCTCACTCTAGGCACCCTCAGCTTCCCAGCAGCCATACCGCCTCCCCGGCAGAAGAAGACTGCTGAGCTCCTGGCTCCCAGCCTCCTATATAGGGCCAGCTGAGGTCTGATTGGGCGTGGCCCAGCTGCAGCTGCTTCACCAATCAGCCTATTAGCTGTTTTCCCTGCCACAGCCCTCTCCCCAGGCTGTTTGAAGCCCTTCAGGGCAGGAGTGGGTGACCACCCAGCTACACAAGGGCAATCACAGAATGCAGGGTTGGAAGGGATCTCAGGAAGTCATCAAGTCCAGCCCCCTGCTCTGAGGTAGGACCAAGTGAACCTGGACCATCCCTGTCTGCCGTGTTGTTGTAGTTGTATCCGCCCCAGGATATTAAAGAGACAAGATGAGTGATGTAATATCTCTTATTGGAAGAAGTTGGTCCAATAAAAGATATTACAGCACCCACCTCATCTCTCCAGACCATCCCTGACAGGTGTTTGTCCAACCTGCTCTTAAATACCTCCAATATCAGGGATTCTGCAGCCTCTGCTGGAAGCCTGTTCCAGATCTTAACTGCCCTTAGTGTTAGAATGTTTCTCCTAATATCTAACCTAAATCCCCTTTGCTGCAGATTAAGCCCATTACTTCTTGTTCTACCATCAGTGCACATGGAGAACAATTGGTCAGTGTCTTTTATACCAGCCCGTAACATAGTTGAAGACCATCAAGTCCCCCCTCAGTCTTCTTTTCTCAAGACTAAACATGTCCAGGTTTTTTAAACCTTTCCTCATAGCTCAGGTTTTCTAAACCTTTTATAATTTTTTCCCTGTTCTCATTCTCAGAAATGGCTGAACCATTTTTCCTGAAATTTTCCAGAAATGCTCAGCTGCAGGCAGACACCCAGCATGGAAAATTTTAGTCTTAACTGTTAAAGTGTATCAAAGTTATCAGAAATTGAAAATAGAATCTTACAATGGGAACTGCCAGGCATCCTGACCTGCAGGCATCACTACCTATAGTAATAGCTAGTCCTGATATTCAAGTTTTTCAGCTGCAAATCCTAAAGTGCTTTCACAGGTGGATGAACATTATAATCCCCATATTTCAGAGGGGGAAACTGAGGCACAGAGCAGTTAATGACCTGCCCAAGGTCTTCAGAGCTCCCTGTCCTGGGCAATATTCAGAAGAAAGCCAAGTCTGTATCCATGGAAGAATCTCCACCTATCTCCAAGGCTTTAAGCCTGATAGGGCTTCAGGGCAGGTGTTGCATATTTTAGAGTAAATGTGAGATCTGCTCACCTAAATAAGTGCCCTGATTTCCAGGGCATGGAGCAACAACTCATCTAACTAACTTAAATGGTAGGTGCAAGTACTCAGTACCTTCGAAAGCCAGACCACTTATTTAGATGCCTAAATATGAATGTTGGCTTCAAATTTTTTGTGAATTATTGTCCTTCAAACCCTAGAACCACAGTTTATGTGAAAATCTTTGTCCCTCCCATCTCTGGAAGCAGGAATTGATTTAACCTTCAGACTTGGCATCAATAAAAGAAAACTCCCCTTATCAGCTCCGATAGTGTTTGTTCCCAACGGTCACATTAACTGTCTGTTTCTTGGGAAGTTTTATTGTTAAGTAAAGAAGGAAGCTAAGGTACAAGTAATGATCATCTGGATGGCTCTTTCCCCTCCCCCTTTCCAGCATAGATATTATCTAATCTATCTATCGCTTGACAAAAACTGTGTTAAAGTGGAGTTACAGAGGAGAGGACATATCAGTGACTTTGGGTAAAATGCGTTGCAGGGATGTTGTTGTTAACCACACAACGAGCATTATAAATGCTCAGTTAAAGTTCCACATAAAATAAATCCAAAGATGGTCAGATATGGAAATGTATAGTTAGGGCACCCAACCCACCTTAGCTCAGCCCTCTAGTACCACCATGTAATAACCATCAGAGTCTGACTGAGATGTTTTACTGTTTTTACTGTGGTTCTAAAATACATTAAACTGACTTTTCAAGACAGGTTAGATTCCCCCCGGCACACACACATACACCCCACCTCCAGTGTGTCACTACAGGGCAGAGCTGATATTGAAATTCACTAGGGGTTAATTTCAGCCTCTGTTTAAGTTGGAAATAAAGAGACACTTCCCTGACTTATCATGTGTAAAACACTAGCATATACTGCTCTGATCCCTCGATCTGGCATTAATGCTGCAATCCCTGCAGTTAAAAAAGATCCATTAACCTCAGTGGAAATATGTAGGCGAATTGGTCTGGGAAGTAAATCCCTTGCTGCAGCCGTTTAAACAGAGTAGTGTTCCTGAAGACGTGAGCGTCATGAACCCTTCCCGGCCGTCCCACGTGGATGTTGGTGAAACATCCCTTGTGATCCACCAGTGCTTGCAGCACCATGGAAAAGTACCCCTTGCAGTTTATGTACTGGGTGCCCTGGTGCTCCGGTGCCAAGATAGGGATATGGGTTCCATCTATCGCCCCACCACAGTTAGGGAATCCCATTGCAGCAAAGCCATCCACTATGACCTGCACATTTCCCAGAGTCACTACCTTTGGAAGCAGCAGCTCAGTAATTGCTCTGGCTACTTGCATCACAGCAGCCCCCACAGTAGTTTTGCCCACTCCAAATTGATTCCCGACTGACCGGTAGCTATCTGGCGTTGCAAGCTTCCAGAGGGCTATTGCCACTCGCTTCTCAACTGTGACGGCTGCTCTCATCTTGGTATTCTGGCGTTTCAGGGCAGGGGAAAGCAAGTGACAAAGTTCCATGAAAGTGCCCTTACGCATGCGAAAGTTTCGCAGCCACTGGGAATCATCCCACACCTGCAACACTATGTGGTCCCACCAGTCTGTGCTTGTTTCCCGGGCCCAAAATCGGTGTTCCATGGCTAGAACCTGCCCCATTACCAGCATGATCTCCAACGTGCTGGGGCCTGCGGTTTGAGAGAATTCTGTGTCCATGTCCATGTCCTCATTGCTCTCGTCACCGTGCTGCCATAGCTGCCTCCTCCATGGGCGCCAACTTATATGGGCTCCTGGGGCTTTAGCCCCAGGAATATTCACAGTCAGGGGCTCTGCTCCAGCAATATTTGGAGCTAGGTTTCTCCCCTGCTCTGGGCTGCCAGCAGCCCAGAGCCTTTTAAATCCCAGCCGCGGCCAGGAGTCAGAGGGCTCTGCGCTGCCCGCTGTGGCGGGGAGCCCAGAGCCCTTTAAATCCGAGCCGCGGCCGGGAATCAGAGGGCTCTGGGCTGCCTGCAACCGCGGGGAGCCCAGAACCCTTTAAATCCCAGACGCGGCCAGAAATCAGAGGGCTCTGGGCTGTCTGCTGCGGCGGGGAGCCCAGAGCCCTTTAAATCTCAGCAGCAGCTGGGAGTCAGAGGGCTCTGGGCTGCCTGCAGGGGCGGGGAGCCCAGAGCCCTTTAAATCTCAGCCGCGGCCAGGAGTCAGAGGGCTCTGGGCTGCCAGCTGCGGCGGGGAGCCCAGAGCCCTTGAAATCCCAGCCGCGGCCGGGAGTCAGAGGACTCTGGGCTGCTGGCAGCCGCGGGGAGCCCAGAGCCCTCTGCCTCCCCGCCGCGGCTGGGATTTAAAGGGCTCTGGGCTCCCTGCGGCTGCCAGCAGCCCAGAGCCCTTTGAATCCCAGCCCCGGGCCACTGATTGCCCCCTCCCCCGACCCCGGCCCCAGCTGCCCCCCAGGACCCCCACCCCCTAGCTAAGCACCACTGGTCCTTGTCCCCCGATGCCCCCCGCCCGAGACCCCTGCCCCTAACGGCCCCTTGGGACCTCAGCCCCTATCTCAGCCTCCCTTCACCTTCTCCCCAACTGCCCCTCCTGATACCCCACCCAACTTCCCCAGGACCCTCCTACCTGTCCCCTGATAAACCCCCTGGACTCCCATGCCTATCCAATTGCTGCCTGTCCCCTGACTGCCCCACCGAACCTCTGCCCCATCCAACCCCCTGCTCGTTGTCCCTTGACTGCCCCCCGGAACCCCCTACCTCTTCTCCAACCCCCAAACCGCTTACTGTGCCACTCAGACCAGCGTGTCTGGCTCCGTGCAGCTCCAGACAGTTGCTGCCATGCTCCCCCATGAAGCCCCCAGCCCTCTCCCACCCCCAGCACCTGCCTTCCAGATTTGAACACCTCAAAATTCAGGAGTGCTCAAGCTCGGTTTGGGCAGCTTTTACTTCATTTCTCCCCAATCAGTTTCCCCTGCAAGGTGCCAACTGAAGGTGTTGGAGAACAGAGAGATCGGGTAGCCTCCTAATGCCTGGAAAAGAGACAAAGGCCAGAGGAGGGAGTGTCAGTGCCTGTGCAGACTTCTGGGAAGTGCATGGGGTGGAAGGGGATGCTGTGATGCTTTGGAACAACTCCATACATGCCAGTCAGGACTCTGGGGGAGCCTCCTCTCTTGGAGCATACTGTCTCCAGGGAAAGAAGCTTACACCTTCCTGGGTCTGACCTCGGAGCATTCAGCCCTTCCACATCATGCAGTTTCCACAGCGAGTCTGCCCAGGCTGGTCCTGGGGCAACCAGAGGTCCCTGCACCCAACTCCGCAGTCAGATGTGACTCTCAGCCAGAAAGTAAAACAGAAGGTTTATTAGATGACAGGAACACAGTTTAAACAGAGCTTGTTGGTACAGAAAACAGAACCCCTCTGTCAGGTCCATCTTGGGGGGTGGGGAGCCCAGAACCAAGTTCTGGGTCTCTCCTCATTTCCCCAGCCAGCTCCAAACTGACACTCCCTCCTCTGGCCTCTGTGTCTCTTCCGGACAGGGAGGCCGCCTGATCTCTTTGTCCCAAACACCTTCAGTTGGCATCTTGCAGGGGAAACTGAGGCACCCACACAGTATTCAGAGAAAATATTAAGAACATTCCCACTTCATCACAACAGGTGCAACAAAATATAATACTGTATATAGAAGCAGGCAAGTGCTGCTTCTGACTTTCCACTTTTAATTGACCCTTGTAATCTTGTGGCACTGACACATTGTAGCTTCATTTTATATCGGCTTACAGGGCGGGAGCGGGGGGGCACCACCATTTTGGGCCCCACCAAAAATTATACAAACCTGCCGCCTATGGCCTCCTCCTCACCTGGTTTTTCAGGTCCTGGTTCAGCATAAACTGCATGATAATGCGTGAGGTGTTTACAATGTTCATGACTGCTGACTTGAGCTGAGCAGGGTCCATGCTTGCCGTGGGATGGTGTCTGCACAGGTCACCCAGGAAAAAAGGCATGAAACGGTTGTCTGCTGTTGCTTTCACGGAGGAAGGGGTGAGGCTGTACCCAGAACCACCCGCGACAATGTTTTTTGCCCCATCAGGCGCTGGGATTTTAACCAGAATTCCAATGGGCGGTGGAGACTGTGGGAACTATGGGGTAGCTATGGGATAGCTACCCACAGTGCAACGCTCCAGAAATGGACACTAGCCTTGATACATGGATGCACACCGCCAAATTGATGTGCTTATTGTGGCTGCATGCACTCGACTTTATACAATCGGTTGCCCAAAATCAAATTCTGTAAATTCGGAGTAATTCCGTAGTGTAGACATACCCTCCCATAGTCACTGTGCCCCCAGCCCCTGGGCAGGAGTGCTGGCTGCAGCCCCTCTGCAGCACTTGGGTGAATGGAGAACTGTGCCATGGTCCTCAGGGCTGCAGAAGCCCAGCCTGATCACTCTGTACAGCCTCCCTCGTAGTCTCTAGGGGTTCATTATTTGGGGAGGGGGTTGCTGTGGGTCTCCAGGCCATGGGAGGAGTTTCACCTACAGAGCAGCAGAGGCAGAGCAAGAGTCAGCTCTCAGGGGACTCCATCTTCTTAGCCCTGTGCCTAGGGCAATAAAATGCTGCCTCCTGAATGTAACACAAATACAGTGTGAGCACAATAGCAATTACTCCTGAAACTCAAGTAATAGGGGTGATTTTGTGGTTGCAGGTCATCATTTTATTTTCAGATATTTCAATGCTTTCTTTAATTCAGACCATAACTAAACTATTATAATCTGTAGCGTCTGGTCTGGCATGCAGCAAACTGCAGGTGTTCCACATTACAAACATTTCTCACACATTTTGATTTCTGGTGTCCCACCAGCATCAATAAATGTCACCTTCCCCTCTTCACAGTCTAGACAAATCCGGATCCTGCAGGGGACCTGGCGCAGGGGCAGGGGGGTCAGAGGGGAGGGGAGAGCCTGGAACTTGTTACCTGAAATTGGGCCAGCTAGTAAGCTTAGGGAGGACTAATGACCCACCAGAGTTTGGCAGAAAGCAGCACGTTTATTATACTGATAGCAAAGCTCAAAAGAAGGGGGTGGGGGGTTACACTCACACTCGCATACTCATGCTCCCAGAACAGGCACAGCACTGGAGATGTCAGGATCCTTCAAGGTAAGTGTCCCACAGAGCAGCGATGGACGGTGCAATGAAGGTAAGTCTTCCCGAGGCATGATGGAATGCAACACGGCAAACCACTGGGCAGGTGGTCCGGGCAAAGGGCCTTCACGGGAGGTACAAGCTTATGAGTGCAGTGCTGAGCAAATGGACCCTTCCCCTTTTAAGGACCTGCTCCTCATGGCCTGCGACTAGAGATGACTTGGCTGCATCTGGTTGGTCACACTCTACCTCAGCCGGTGTCCATGCAGTGTCCATGCATTGGCTGTGTGATCACTGCCTAATTAAAGTGCCAGACACCTTGTCTACCTGGGAGATCTTCTGATCTTCCAGCTGCTCAAGCAGCCCATTCATCCCACAGCATTCCAGGGGGGAGGCGGAGGGGGAAAGCCACTTCACAGATATTCAGAGAGGGAGAAGAGACAAAAAGGCAGGGGAGTCGGGGGGGTGGGGAGATGTAACAGATCTTTCGAACCTACATGTTATATAGAGCATATAGATCACTGCTGCTCCTACAACAGAACTGACCGGCTTCCTCCCCTGCCCTGCCCCACAGCTTATCTAAAGCTAGAGAGGCTGATTTCAGGGCCCTGAGTGAGATATTCCTCCCACCCTCCATGTCTCAGGGACACACCCTGAGCCAGGATCCCAGCCACACCCAGAACCAGGGGCAGATTCTTTGACACTGTCTCACCCAGTATCCTGAGAATCCTCTTGGATCATAGAACACAGTGGCAAAAGAGTTGCACAATTCCTGGAGCCATGAGGTTGGCTTCTCTACCTCGCTCACTCAATGTTCTCTATGGGTTGGCAGTGCAGAGGCTGCAGAGTTGAGACCTGATGCAGCCTCCAGGGTCAAAGAGACAGCATGATAGAAATTCCACAGGAGGCAGTCATAGAGCCTGCGCTGTCTGACTGACTGAAGTGGGATATTCCCCCTCACCTCACCCCCGTCTCTTATGTCTCAGAAACACAGTCTGAGCTGGGGTCCCAGCACCCAGATCCAGGGTCAGATTCTCTCTCCAGGGATGGAGCCTGGTGGGAAAGAGAAGATCGAGGTGTCATCCCCAGCATCGATAAATGTCACCTGCCCCTGGTCACAGTCCAGACAAACCCGGATCCTGCTGGGGACCCGGCTCAATGGCAGGGGGGTCACAGGGAAGGTGAGAGCCTGGAACTGACTCCTTCACCCCTCCAAATCCCAGATCCCCCCCTTAGAGTTAAGGCTGATCCGTCCCTTCCTTCTCACAGACTTTCTGGCCAACTCCACAGCCCAGCATCCCCCAGCCCCCACCTCCATCTTCCAGCAATGTCTCCCCGAGGTGAATCCCTCACAGCCCAGCACACAGGGCTCAGTGTCAAATCTCTCAGGGTTGTTGGGTAGTCGCTGCCGTGTGTCTCCCCATCTCACACTTTTCCAATCCTCGGACAGGACAAGTTGAGAATGAGCCGTGACTAGATGCAACCATTTCTCACACTCCCCTGGCTGGGTCAGTCCTGGATCCCAGGGAACTGCCTCTGTCCTGGGCACCTGACACTGAGCAGAGCTGTCACTGCAGTTCCTCAGTCTGCTTAATGGGACAGACTTAATTGGTTTCTCATTTCCTTCCAGAGGCTTTAGCTCCCACCTCCCCCTGCTGGGGCTGCTTCATTCCCAGTGGCAGAGACACAGCCAGGAAGGTTTTAGTGGTGGGGGGGGGCGGGGTTCACCTCAGGGATTTAATGCTATTACCTGCCTCTTCTCCTTCTTTCTCACTAAAACCTTCCTTGCTGTATCTCTAATGCTGGGAATGGAGCATCCTCCACTCCAGGCCAGGGAACAGAGAGGAAAGGGCAGCACTGGGGAAGAGCCAATTAAGACTAGAGAGCAGGAGGCAGCACTGGATGGGGTAGCCCCATCCCCAGCCCAGAGAGAAGGGAGGGGGGTGGTGTCAGAGGGAGAACATCTCCCCCATCCATGAAAGAGTGAAAAGGTCCAATGGGAGAGCCCAGCGCTGCCCAAAGGAAAGGCAGGATGTTTGAGAAGAGCGATGCGGGAGACCCTCTATGCCAGGGTAAAGGAGAGGGATGTGTCAGCCCGCAGGGGAGAGGGCTCTCTACTCATTCCTCTCAATTTAATATTACAATTGTGATTGTTCATGAAAACCCCAGGGTCAGAGTGAAGGGTGTTTGGTTTCTACTCAAGGAGAGTGTTTCTGTGCAACAGCGTGTGCATGAAATCAGCACTAAGGTTGGTGTCAGGAGTGTTTGTGTGACTTCAGCTTGAGATCTCCTCACTATTCAATTCGTTTATTTTTAGGGCTGTGTGTGCCATGGCCGCTGTTGGTTTAGTTTTTAACTTTATCTACAATCTCATGGAGATGTTTTTATGGGAATTTTCTCATAATTTAAAGACAATCTCCACCTGCAAACTCACCCTGTCTATTTGTTCTTAGAGATTCCCCTCGTTTTGTCTCTAGTGTAGATGGCAGAGTGTTGGGGGTGAGGGAGGGTGATGAGGGGAGGAGAAAAGAGATGAGATTTCCTGCTTTCATATTTACAAGAGCATTCCCACTCTGAACTGACCTTACTTGGTTTGAATTTTGACAGAGAAAGAGACAGAGCGGCACAGAGACATACTCAGATATTTAATATAAAAAGATTTGAAACCTTCCTTTTCCTCTTTCATTCAGGCATCTCCCAGCAATGGAACCCACAGCCATTAAGTCTCACAACCACCCTAGTTGATACAATCTGTGAGAGAGATTTACTTTCCTCTCATCATCTTGTCCCTCCCTCCAGACCCCAGCTGCTTTGTCTCATTCACCTATTGCCTTTTGTCAGACCCTAGACCCAGATCCTGCAAAGACTTTAGCATAAATATAACTTTACACTTTGGTCTCTTTGAATTAATGGGATGTTAAGAGTTTGTAAGCCCCTCAGGTTAATTCTCTCAGCATCTCTACAGAGCTCAGCACAATGGGGCCCTCATCCTCCATAGACGGACACACAAATCATAATAAAATCATTTTATAAGTGTGTAGATTTGAGCTGGGAGAAGGTGGCTCAATGGGCCAGATTCACCTTGAACTGCCAAAGGGCTAGAGGGGGGAAGTTTGTGACTCCCCTAGTCAGTGACTGCAGAGACCTGTGCAGACCTTGCACAGGCTAGGGAAGTCCTGAGATCCAGCCAGACCCATACCTCTGTTTCTCTGACTCCCAGGGGCTTTGCTAGTTCTGTAGTTGGGAGAGAAAATCAGTGACCCCCAAATTAAGCCATTTTGCTAAATTTGGAGCTCAGCGTTGTAACCTTTGCTAATGCATGAATTAATGTGAGATGTCCTGTTACACTCAATTTGTCTGCTTTCCACCTTTCATTCAATAGGTATGTCTTCTAATTATGACCCAAGTGGCCAGAGCCCATCCCCTCCCAGTCTCAGAGGCTCATCCCAATTTCCCCTCTAGATCCCTTTAGAGAGAATACTCTTCTGGGAGAAATCACCGAGTCCTTTTCCCACTTCAGGGGAAATTTCCTCTGGTTGCTGAAACTTCCACTTCTCACACCTGTAGAGAAAAACAATCGTGATTATATTTTATTTAGTGGCTCAATATAAGTTCAGCACAGGTCATGGCAGTGCAACTTACCCTGTGAAGGTCCCATTAATATTCTTCAACTCTGGCCTGGAGAGACCAGATCTGGGGATAAAAGGGGAATTGAGTCTCCATGGCCAATTCACCACTTGGCCTCTGTGCTCTGATGGACACAAAGTTCCCATATTAAGTGCTGTAGAAATCTGCCCACTAGGAACTAGACTGAGATACCATCTCCCCCCTCCCCAGTTCATTCCACACAGGTCTCCAAACAGCCCTCAGGTGGGAAAGACTCTTGAGCACTGCGGCCCTGGGCTGAATGGTAACCAGGGCTCCAGCAGTGACAGACCCATATTCCATCCCTATAGTCCAGAGGCAGCCAGTCCTCCAGGGAGGTGACATTTCTGGAATATAACTTAGGTCACTCCTTCCCACTGAATGGATAGTTCCAGAGTCTTCTGTACAAGGGTGAGAACCTCAGGATGAAGTTGATCAGAGAGATTTGTATCCAAAATGTGACTTTCCCCACATGTTTGGCTGTAAAGCCCATCAACGATACCCTCCCCGAGGTGGGGGGACTCATTGGCATGCCCCAGGGTGCACCAGGGTGCATACCCTCTACAGAAGGTAGACTCGTTGACTGGTGGGGAACATCAGTGATGCCCTCCACAGGAGGGAGACTCATTGTTTTTTTGAAAGGGAAACATGAAAAGGTTTAAAAAATGATGGCAAAAGATGGATGGAATGAGGGTATGAGTACAATAAATACTGTGTTGCGATGGTCTGTTCAGACAAAAGGAAGAATAGAGAAGGGAATTGTAATAATGTATTGTGAATATAAAAGGAAATTACAAAAGTTGAAAATACTCTAAAAGACTCTTACATCAGAGCTAAATCAAAAGACAGATTGCAGCCACAAACTGAGCGAGCTTCAAGCAAAAAACAAGGCTCTAAAAGCAAAACTAAAACAAAACAACTCTCCATATGTCTGTCATAAACAGATAGTTAAGGGTTAATGCCTCTTTTACCTGTAAAGGATTAAGAAGTTCACCTAGCCTAGCTGACACCTGACCAGAGGAACCAATGGGGGAACAAGATGTTTCAAAAGGAAGGAGGGAAGTTTCCTTTGTTTAGTCAGTTTCAGTTTCAACTGGAGTGAAAAAGATCAAGGAACCAGCCTCTTATCAGAGTAGTAAGTTTTAGAAAGGAATAAATAGGTTTATGTTTATTTTCTTTTGTGACTTGTCTTGGTGCCATTAAGTGAATTATCAAATTGGGTATTCTTGTGTGTATTAAGATTTTTGCCCAGGAGACCATCCTGTGTTTTCAATCTATTGTCTGTGAGATTAGCTGATATGCTGTCCCCCAGAGATTTTTTTTGTTCTTTCTTTTACCTTTCTTTTCTTTATTTAAAAGCCTTCATTTTGAGAACCTGATTGATTTTTTCCCTGTTTTTTTAGATCCAAGGGAATTGGATCTGGACTCACCAGGGATTGATGGGGGGGAAAAGGGAGGGGGAAGGAGTAATTCTTCCTTGTTTTTGAGATCCAAGGGAATTGGATCTGAACTCACCAGGTAATCGGTGGAGTCTCTCAAGGCTACCCAGGGAAGGGAAGGTTTTAGGGGAAAAGGGAGTGATCCAGGTACTCAGAAATTCTGGATGGTGGCAGCAAGACCAGATCTAAGCTGGTAATTAAGCTTAGAAGAGTCCATGCAGGTCCCCACATCTGTACCCTAAAGTTCAGAGTGGGGGTGAGACCTATGACATGGTGAGCAGCAGAGGGATTTTAAAGGAACCTAGCCAGATATTTTTTTCCTCCTTTGAGATGCTGGAGAAGCAGTGAAGGAGAGATACCCTGAAGGCAAACAGATAGAGGTTTTTCTAACAAGGCTTTGTTAGAAAGGATTTTCAGTTGGGCTTAGCTGGAGGGTAATTAACAGTTTGCAAAAGACAAGTCACAAACCAGTTTTTCTGGTTTCTTTCTCATTCTGAGGAGTCGTTACATTCACAAAAAAGTTACAAGTTGTGGGGTTTTTTTAACCTCAAAAAAAGATAGCTCAGGCAGAGCAGGGAAAAATGTCAAGCAAAGAAAAAAAAAACCATACAACAGCAGCTAGAATTAGCCAAACTCCAGACTGAGGAGAGCCAAAAGGAACATGATAGACAGATGGCCAGAGATGAGACTGCCCACAAAAGAGCTATGGAGGAGAAAGAAAAAGAGAGAGAAAGAGAAGAGAAAGCCAAAGAGGCTGACCTCCAGAGGGCTATGGAGATCCAGAGGGAGGCCCAGAAGCATGCCCTGGAGTTAGCAAGGGCTAAGCAGGATTTACCAGCCAACCCTAACAACCCTTCTCCAGGTACTGCTTCCCATCACAGAAAACTCCCCACCTACAAGGCAGGTGATGATACTGATGCCTTCTTAGAAAATTTTGAAAGGGCCTGCCTTGGGTACAGCATCTCTAGAGACCAGTACATGATAGAGCTGAGGCCACAGCTTAGTGGACCCTTAGCAGAGGTGGCGGCTGAAATGCCTAAGGACAGCATGAACATGAACGATTATAAACTTTTTCAAACCAAGAATCAGAATGGGGCTAACACCTGAGCATGCCCGTCGGCAGTTCAGAGCCCTAAGGTGGAAACCACGTGTCATTTACCCGACACGCCTACCACATTGGAAAAAATTGGGATGCCTGGATATCAGGAGCAAGTGCTGAATCTCTGGAAGCTCCGTCCTTCCTAATGCAAATGGAGCAGTTCTTAGAGGGTGTTCCTGAGGAAATAGAAAGGTACATACTAAATGGGAAGCCCAAAACCGTAACTGAGGTGGGGGAGACTGGAGCCAAATGGGTGGAAGTGGCAGAAAAGAAAAAAACTACTAGCAGTTGGAGCGAATATCAGAGGGGGCAAACCGAAACCAAACCCTATCACCGGGGGCAACCCAAGGCCCCACCTACAACCCAAGGAAAGCCCCAGACACCCTATTGTCCCACCCACCAGTCTTCAGCAACCCACCTCGGCCCAGTGACCAGTCAGCTGGGTGATGTTTTAAATGTAATGAACTGGGACATATAAAGGCCCACTGCCCCAAGAACCCCAACCGATTACAGTTCATTACACCACAATCACACCAAAGATCCCCAGGCCCAGATGCCTCTCAAATACCCTCGGAGCGAAGGGAAACCTTGAGAGTGGGCAGAAAGAAGGTTATTGCATGGAGGGACACTGGGGCACAAGTGTCAGCTATCCCCCAATCCTTAGTGAACCCCAAATTCATCAACCCAGAGGCCCAAGTGACAATTCACCCATTCATGTCAAAATCTTTAAACTTGCCTACAGCTGAGTTGCCTGTCCAATACAAGGGCTGGTCAGGAATGTGGACTTTTGCAGTCTATGACAATTATCCCATCCCCATGCTACTGGGGGAAGACTTGGCCAGCCATGTGAAGCTAGCCAAGAGGGTGGGTATGGTCACACGCAGCCAGGCCAAGCAAGCTTCCACACCCATCCCTGTTCCTGAGCCGTCTACCAGGGCCCCGTCTGTGTTACCAGAGACCCAGACAGAGGTGGTAGAATCGGATCTTCTACACATAAATGCTACAGCCGTAATGAATTGAGTCCCAGAGACGGAACTGGCAAAGCAACCAGCACCAGAACTGTTGCCAGCACTGACTCCAGCACTTGCAAACCCATCTACAACTCCAACGTCATGGGGCACCAGTGGGCCTGAACTAGCAGAAGCAGCAGATAACCCTACCCAAGAGTCTCAGCCAGAGCCTGAAAGATCACATAGTGCACCAGCGGAGAGCAGTTCACAATCCACGAAAACAAATCCATCATCTACATCGCTTCCAGAGGGACCAAGCCCAAGTCCACAGTTCAAGGAGGAACTGATGTCTCCAGCATCAAGGGAACAGTTCCAGGCTGAGCAGGAAGCAGATGACAACCTTCAGAAAGTTTGGGTGGTGGCACGGAGCACCCCATCGCCTCTCAGCTCTTCTAACTGATCCTGGTTTGTTGTAGAGCAAGGACTTTTACACAAGGAGACTCTTTCTGGTGGACATCGGGAAGATTGGCATCCTCAATGACATTTGGTAGTTCCAACTAAGTACCGGGTAAAGCTCTTGAGCATGGGGTAAAAGGGAAGGTCCTTTCATGGCTTGAAAACTGGTTAAAAGACAGGGAACAAAGGGTAGGAATTAATGGTAAATTATTAGAATGGAGAGGGGTAACTAGTGGTGTTCCCTAAGGGTCAGTCCTAGGACCAATCCTATTCAATTTATTCATAAATGATCTGGAGAAAGGGGTAAATAGTGAGGTAGCAAAGTTTGCAGATGATACTAAACTACTCAAGATACTTAAGACCAAAGCAGATTGTGAAAAACTTCAAAAAGAATCTCACAAAACTAAGTGATTGGGCAACAAAATGGCAAATGAAATTTAATGTGAAATTTAATGTAAATGTAAAGTAATGCACATTGGAAAAAATAACCCCAACTATACATACAATATGATGGGGGCTAATTTAGCTACAACGAGTCAGGAAAAAGATCTTGGCATCATCGTGGATAGCTCTCTGAAGATGTCCACGCAGAGCGCAGAGGCGGTCAAAAAAGCAAACAGAATGTTAGGAATCATTAAAAAGGGGATAGAGAATAAGACTGAGAATGTATTATTGCCCTTATATAAATCCATGGTACGCCCACATCTCGAATACTGTGTACAGATGTAGTCTCCTCACCTCAAAAAAGATATTCTAGCACTAGAAAAGCTTCAGAAAAGGGCAACTAAAATGATTAGGGGTTTTAGAAAGGGTCCCATACGAGGCAAGATTAAAGAGGCTAGGCCTCTTCAGCTTGGAAAAGAGGAGACTAAGGGGGGATATGATAGAGGTATATAAAATTATGAGTGATGTGGAGAAAGTGGATAAGGAAAAGTTATTTACTTATTCCCATAATACAAGAACTAGGGGTCACCAAATGAAATTAATAGGTAGCAGGATAAAGGAAGTTCTTATAAAATAAAGAACAAATAAAAGGAAGTTCTTCTTCACAGCGCGCACAGTCAACTTGTGGAACTCCTTACCTGAGAAGGTTGTGAAGACTGGGACTATAACAATGTTTAAAAGAGAACTGGATAAATTCATTGTGGCTAAGTCCATAAATGGCTATTAGCCAGGAAGGGTAAAGAATGGTGTCCCTAGGCTCTGATCATCAGAGGATGGAGATGGATGGCAGGAGAGAGATCACTTGATCATTGCCTGTTAGGTTCACTCCCTCTGGGGCACCTGGCATTGGTCACTGTCGGTAGACAGATACTGGGCTAGATGGACCTTTGGTCTGACCCGGTATGGCCGTTCTTATGTTCTTATCCCAGTGGCCATTCTGGGGTGAACCAAACCAAAGACCGTTTGGGGAAGTCCTTCCACTGGGAGGGAATGGGCAAGGACGTTGTTAATTATGTCTGGTCTTATGAGGTGTGCCAACAAGTGGGAAAGCCCCAAGACCAGGTCAAAGCCCCTCTCCAGCCACTCCCCATTATTGAGGTTCCCTTTCAGCTAGTAGCTGTGGATATTCTGGGTCCTTTTCCAAAAAACACACCCAGAGGAAAACAATACATACTAACTTTCATGGATTTTGCCACCCAATGGCCAGAAGCAGTAGCTCTAAGCAACACCAGGGCTAAAAGTGTGTGCCAGGCATTAGCAGACATTTTTGCCAGGGTAGGTTGGCCCTCCGACATCCTTACGGATTCGGGAACTAATTTCCTGGCAGGAACCTTGAAAAACCTGTGGGAAGCTCATGGGGTGAATCACTTGGTTGCCACCTCTTGCTACCATCAAACCAATGGCCTGGTGGAAAGGTTTAATGGAACTTTGGGGGCCATGATACGTAAATTCGTAAATGAACACTCCAATTGTTGAGACCTAGTGTTACAGCAGTTGCTTTTTGCCTACGGGGCTGTACCACATCCCAGTTTAGGGTTTTCACCATTTGAACTTGTGTATGGCCGCGAGGTTAAGGGGCCATTACAGTTGGTGAAGCAGCAATGGGAGGGGTTTATGCCTTCTCCAGGAACTAACATTCTAGACTTTTTAAGCAACCTACAAAGCACCCTCCGACACTCTTTAGCCCTTGCTAAAGAAAACCTAAAGGACGCTCAGGAAGGGCAAAAGGCCTGGGAGGATAAACATTTCAGAGAACAATCCTTCAAAGTAGGAGACCAAGTCATGGTCTTAAAGGTGCTCCAGGCCCATAAAATGGAAGTGTCATGGGAAGGACAATTCACAGTCCAGGAGCCCTTGGAGCTGTTACCTATCTCATAGCATTCCCCACCTCCAACATAAAGCCTATGGTATACAATGTTAATTCTCTTAGGCCCTTTTATTCCAGAGAATTAAAGGTTTCCCAGTTTACAGCCCAGGGAACAGATGACACGGCATGGACTGAAGGTGTCTGCTACAATGAAAAAAGTGACGGTGGTGTAGAAGAGGCGAACCTCTCCGCGACCCTTGGACGTCTGCAGCAACAGCAGATCAAGGAGCTGTGCACTAGCTTTGCGCCAATGTTCTCAACCACCCCAGGACGGACCCAACGGGCATACCACTCCATTGACACAGGTAATGCTCACCCAATTAGAACCCCACCCTACCGGGTGTCACCTCATGCCCAAAATGTTATAAAACGGAAGATCCAGGACATGCTACAGATGGGTATAATCCGCCCCTCTAACAGTGCATGGGCATCTCCAGTGGTTCTAGTTCCCAAACCAGATGGGAAAATACGCTTTTGTTGTGGACTACCGTAAGCTAAATGCTGTAACTCGTTCGGACAACTATCCAATGCCATGCACTGATGAGCTATTGGAGAAATTGGGACATGCCCAATTCATCTCTACCTTAGACTTAACCAAGTGGTAATGGCAAGTACCACTAGATGAACCCGCCAAGGAAAGGTCAGCCTTCGTCACCCATGCAGGGGTGTATGAATTTAATATGCTTCCTTTCAGACTGCGAAATGCACCCGCCACCTTCCAAAGACTTGTAGATGGTCTCCTAGCGGAACTGGGAGAATCTGAAGTTGCCTACCTCGATGATGTGGACATTTTTTCTGATTCATGGGCAGAACGCCTGGAGCACCTGGAAAAAGTCTTTGAGCGCATCAGGCAGGCAGGACTAACTGTTAAGGCTAAAAAGTGTCAAATAGGCCAAAACAGACTGACCTACCTTGGACACCAGGTGGGTCAAGGAACTATAAATGCCCTACAGGCCAAAGTGGATGCTATCCAAAAGTGGCCTATCCCCAAGTCAAAAAAACCAAGTCCAATCGTTCTTAGGCTTGGCCGGATATTATAGGTGATTTGTATCACACTACACCCAAATCGCTGCCCCACTGACAGACCTAACCAGAAAAACACAGCCAAATGCAGTTAAGTGGACTGATGAGTGTCAGAAGGCCTTTAACCAGCTTAAGGCGACACTCATGTCTGACCCTGTGCTAAGGGCCCCAGACTTTGACAAACCATTCCTAGTAACCACAGATGCATCTGAGAGTGGTGTAGGAGCAGTTTTAATGCAGGAAGGATCGGATCAAGAATTCCATCCTGTTGTGTTTCTCAGCAAGAAACTGTCTGAGAGGGAAAGCCACTGGTCCATCAGTGAAAAAGAATGCTACACCATTGTGAATGCCCTGGAAAAGCTACGCCCATACGTTTGGGGACAGCGCTTCCAGCTACAAACCGACCATGCTGCACTAAAGTGGCTTCATACTGCCAAGGGAAACAACAAAAAACTTCTACGATGGAGTTTAGCTCTCCAAGATTTTAATTTTGAAATTCAACACATTTCAGGGGCTTCTAACAAAGTAGCTAATGCACTCTCCCATGAAAGTTTCCCAGCATTAACTGTTTAAAATTGTCCTTGAAATGTAAAAAATCTTGTAGTTTACATAATTAGTAGTATATGTAAAGGTGCATGTGTGTTTTATTAATCTTTTTATTCTAAAGTTCTAGGAAGAAATCACCGCCAGTGTGGTTCAACACTGTCTGAGATTTGGGGGGCATGTCATAAACAGCTAGTTAAGGGTTAATGCCTCTTTTACCTGTAAAGGGTTAAGAAGTTCACCTAGCCTAGCTGACACCTGACCAGAGGAACCAATGGGGGAACAAGTTGTTTCAAAAAGAAGGAGGGAAGTTTCCATTGTTTAGTCAGTTTCAGTTTCAGCCGGAGTGAAAAAGATCAAGGAACCAGCCTCTTATCAGATTAGTACGTTTTAGAAAGGAATAAATAGGTTTATGTTTATTTTCTTTTGTGACTTGCCTTGGTGCCATTAAGGGAATTATCAAATTGTGTATTCTTGTGTGTATTAAGATTTTTGCCAAGGGGAACATCCCGTGTTTTCAATCTATTGACTGTAAGATTAGTTGATATGCTGTTCCCCAAAGGGTTTTTTTTCTTTCTTTTACCTTTCTTTTCTTTAATTAAAAGCCTTCTTTTAAGAACCTGATTGATTTTTTCCCTGTTTTTTTTAGATCCAAGGGAATTGGATCTGGACTCACCAGGGAATTGGTAGAGGAGTCTCTCAAGGCTACCCAGGGAGGGGAAGGTTTTTGGGGGAAAGGGAGTGATCTAAGTACTCAAAAATTCTGGATGGTGGCAGCGAGACCAGATCTAAGCTGGTAATTAAGCTTAGAAGTGTCCATGCAGGTCCCCACATCTGTACCCTAAAGTTCAGAGTGGGGGTGAGACCTATGACAGTAACCATCTCTGGGTGTGTGTATGCCCCCTTCTTTGGGGCAGTAGAGGAACCTGGTCCCACCCTGACACTGGTAGCAGCCCAGGGCTCTGTACTCAACAGCTAGGGCTGCTCTTTTCTCTTTGCTGCCCTGGGCACATCCTACCTCTCTTCTCAAGTTCCCTTCTAGGCTTTCCTTGCTGCTTTCAGCTTCCTACCTAGTTCTCATTCCAGTTCATAGCCCCGCTAGGCTTTATCACCACTGAAATCTGGTTCTTTTGGGGCCAATACATGGTCCCTCTGAGGTAGGACTCATTCTGTAATCAGTCTGGCTAAGCCCCAGGCTCTGCAGCCCAGGGGAAAGCACTCTCCTTTCCCTGCTACAGACCTGCTCTGCCCAGTCCTGCTCTTATGGGGTTGAGGTGAGTCTTGCCCACATGCTCAGGGTTTAGCTGATCGCTATATTTGGGCTCAGGATGAAATTTTCCTTCAGGGCAGATTGGCAGAGTCCCTGGGGGGGTTTCACCTTCCTCTGCGGTATAGGGCACATGTGGTTCACTTGCTGGAGGTTTCTCTGCACCTTAAAGTCTTTAAAGCATTATTTAAGGACTTCAATAGATCAGACATAGGTTAGAGGTTTATTACAAGAGTGGGTGGGTCAGATTCTGCGGCCTGTATTGTGCAGGAGGTCAGACTAGATGATCATAATGGTCCCTTCTGACTTTAAAGTCTAGGAGTCCTTGAGTTCAGACCTCTCCAGTTCAGACCTGGTTTCCAGTGGAGCTAAGTTCACAAAGGCTCGACTGGCTGCAGTTGGAGTTTTGCTGGTTCTGGTGACTCTGACATTCATCATTCAGAGGCTGACAGGTTTGTTGAGGGGATGGTGAAACCCCATTGCTGATCAGAAGGAGGTCAGAGTCAGGTCTCTAGGAGCTGAAGGTTCGTTTGTCCTGCTGCGGGAACATAAGAACATAAGAAAGGCCGTACCGGGTCAGACCAAAGGTCCATCTAGCCCAGTATCTGTCTACCAAAAGTGGCCAATGCCAGGTGCCCCTGAGGGAGTGAACCTAACAGGCAATGATCAAGTGATCTCTCTCCTGCCATCCATCTCCATCCTCTGACGAACAGAAGCTAGGGACACCATTCTTACCCATCCTGGCTAATAGCCATTTATGGACTTAGCCACCATGAATTTGTCCAGTCCCCTTTTAAACATTGTTATAGGACTAGCCTTCACAACCTCCTCAGGTAAGGAGTTCCACAAGTTGACTGTGCACTGCGTGAAGAAGAACTTCCTTTTATTTGTTTTAAACCTGCTGCCTATTAATTTCATTTGGTGACCCCTAGTTCTTGTATTATGGGAATAAGTAAATAACTTTTCCTTATCCACTTTCTCAACATCACTCATGATTTTATATACCTCTATCATGTCCCCCCTTAGTCTTCTTTTTTCCAAACTGAAGAGTCCTAGCCTCTTTAATCTTTCCTCATATGGGACCCTCTCTAAACCCCTAATCATTTTAGTTGCTCTTTTCTGAACCTTTTCTAGTGCTAGAATATCTTTTTTGAGGTGAGGAGACCACATCTGTACACAGTATTCGAGATGTGGGCGTACCATGGATTTATATCAGGGCAATAATATATTCTCAGTCTTATTTTCTATCCCCTTTTTAATGATTCCTAACATCCTGTTTGCTTTTTTGACCGCCTCTGCACACTGTGTGGACATCTTCAGAGAACTATCCACGATGACACCAAGATCTTTTTCCTGACTCATTGTAGCTAAATTAGCCCCCATCATATTGTATGTATAGTTGGGGTTATTTTTTCCAATGTGCATTACTTTACATTTATCCACATTAAATTTCATTTGCCATTTTGTTGCCCAATCACTTAGTTTTGTGAGATTCTTTTTGAAGTTTTTCACAATCTGCTTTGGTCTTAACTATCTTGAGTAGTTTAGTATCATCTGCAAACTTTGCCACCTCACTGTTTACCCCTTTCTCCAGGTCATTTATGAATAAATTGAATAGGATTGGTCCTAGGACTGACCCTTGGGGAACACCACTAGTTATCCCTCTCCATTCTGAGAATTTACCATTAATTCCTACCCTTTGTTCCCTGTCCTTTAACCAGTTCTCAATCCATGAAAGGACCTTTCATTTTATCCCATGACAGCTTAATTTACGTAAGAGCCTTTGGTGAGGGACCTTGTCAAAGGCTTTCTGGAAATCTAAGTACACTATGTCCACCGGATCCCCCTTGTCCACATGTTTGTTGACCCCTTCAAAGAACTCTAATAGATTAGTAAGACATGATTTCCCTTTACAGAAACTATGTTGACTATTGCTCAAGAGTTTATGTTTTTCTATGTGTCTGACAATTTTATTCTTTACTATTGTTTCAACTAATTTGCCCGGTACCGACGTTAGACTTACCGGTCTGTAATTGCCGGGATCACCCCTAGAGCCCTTTTTAAATATTGGCGTTACATTAGCTAACTTCCAGTCATTGGGTACCGAAGCCGATTTAAAGGACAGGTTACAAACCTTAGTTAATAGTTCTGCAACTTCACATTTGACTTCTTTCAGAACTCTTGGGTGAATGCCATCTGGTCCCGGTGACTTGTTAATGTTGAGTTTATCAATTAATTCCAAAACCTCCTCTAGTGATACTTCAATGTATGACAGTTCCTCAGATTTGTCACCTACAAAAGCCAGCTCAGGTTTGGGAATCTCCCTAACATCCTCAGCCGTGAAGACTGAAGCAAAGAATCCATTTAGTTTCTCCGCAATGACTTTATCATCTTTAAGCGCTCCTTTTGTATTTTCATGGTCAAGGGGCCCCACTGGTTGTTTAGCAGGCTTCCTGCTTCTGATGTACTTAAAAAACATTTTGTTATTACCTTTGGAGTTTTTGGCTAGCCGTTCTTCAAACTCCTCTTTGGCTTTTCTTATTACACTCTTACACTTACGTGGGCAGTGTTTGTGCTCCTTTCTATTTGCCTCACTAGGATTTGACTTCCACTTTTTAAAGGAAGTCTTTTTATCTCTCACTGCTTCTTTTACATGGTTGTTAAGCCATGGTGGTTCTTTTTTTAGTTCTTTTACTGTTTTTCTTAATTTGGGGTATACATTGAAGTTGGGCCTCTATTATGGTGTCTTAAAAAAGGGCCCATGCAACTTGCAGGGATTTCACTTTAGTCACTGTACCTTTTAACTTTTGTCTAACTAACCCCCTCATTTTTGTATAGTTCCCCCTTTTGAAATTAAAGGCCACAGTGTTGGGCAGTTGAGATGTTCTTCCCACCACAGGGATGTTGAATGCTATTGTATTATGGTCACTATTTCCAAGCGGTCCTGCTATAGTTACCTTTTGGACCAGCTCCTGCGCTCCACTCAGGATTAAATCTAGAGTCGCCTCTCCCCTTGTGGGTTCCCGTACCAGCTGCTCCATGAAGCAGTCATTTAAAGTATCGAGAAATTTTATCTCTGCATTTCGTCCTGAAGTGAAATGTTCCCAGTCAATATGGGGATAATTGAAATCCCCCACTATTATTGGGTTCTTAATTTTGATAGCCTCTCTAATTTCCCTTAGCATTTCATCATCACTATTACTGTCCTGGTCTGGTGGTCGATAATAGATCCCTACTGTTATATTTTTACTAGAGCATGACATTTCTATCCATAGAGACTCTATGGAACCTGTGGATTCGCTTAAGATTTTTACTTCATTTGAATCTACACTTTCTTTAACATATGGTGCCACTCCTCCCCCTGCACGGCCTGTTCTGTCCTTCCGATATATTTTGTACCCCAGAATGATTGTGTCCCATTGATTGCTCTCAGTCCACCAGGTTTCTGTGATGCCTATTATATCTATATCCTCCTTTATCACAAGGCACTCTAGTTCACCCATCTTATTATTTAGACTTCTGGCATTTGTGTACAAGCACTTTAAAAACTTGTCCCTGTTTATTAGCCTGCCTTTTTCTGATGTGCCAGATTCTTTTTTATGTGACTGTTTATCATCTGATCCGGCCCTTACATTATACTTCTCATTCCTCTGTTCCTGACTATAACCTGGAGATTCTCTATCATCAGACTCTCCCCTAAGAGAAGTCTGTGTATGATCCACACGCTCCTCTGCAGCAGTCGGCTTTCCCCCATCTCCTAGTTTAAAAACTGCTCTACAACCTTTTTAATGTTTAGTGCCAGCAGTCTGGTTCCACTTTGGTTTAGGTGGAGCCCATCTCTCCTGTATAGGCTCCTCCCATCCCAGAAGTTTCCCCAGTTCCTAATGAACGTGAACCCCTCCTCTCTACACCATCGTCTCATCCATGCATTGAGACTCTGAAGCTCTGCCTGCCTACCTGGCCCTGCGCGTGGAACTGGGAGCATTTCTGAAAATGCCACCATAGAGGTCCTGGATTTCAGTCTCTTCCCTAGCAGCCTAAATTTGGCTTCCAGGACATCTCTCCTACCCTTCCCTATGTCATTGGTACCTACATGTACCACGACCACCGGCTCCTCCCCAGCACTACACATAAGTCTATCTAGATGCCTCGAGAGATCCGCAACCTTCGCACCAGGCAGGCAAGTCACCATATGGTTCTCCCGGTCATCACAGACCCAGCTATCTACATTTCTAATAATCGAATTTCCCATTACTAACACCTGCCTTTTCCTAGAAACTGGAGTTCTCTCCCCCGGAGAGGCAACCTCAGTGTGAGAGGCAACCCCAGCACCATCTGGAAGGAGGGTCCCAACTACGGGAAGGTTTCCCTCTGCTCCCATTGACTGCTCTACTTCCCTGGGAAGTGGAGCTGGAGAGCGGAGATGTTATGTGAATGAGACTGCATGATGGAGTTGGAGACTGAGGGACCAGAGCCTCCTCCCAGAAATGCTCCCAGGAGAACAGGTTTGAGGACATCTCTGGGGAGCCTCTTGCTGGGAAAAAAACAAGAGTGGCACATTGATGGAGATGTCTCTGTCCCAGGGATGGGGGAAGCTCCCAGCCAGGCTATGCAGCAGGGATCCCATTTCTCCCCCAGGAGACCCATATGGCCAAAGAAGAAAATGGCTCTTACCTCCATGGGGGAGCAGGGTTTTCCCTCTCAGCCTCTTTGGTAACTAGCCCTGCCTGGTTTCATAGGATGAGGTGATCTGTCCCCACTGCTCCCTGAGGTGGCTCAGCTTCTGACTGCACCCATCTGGGAGGCTGTCACACCCCCCAGGGCCTAGCAGACAGGTGGGGAGGAGGTTCCTATTCATGTCACCCTCTGAGAGCCCATGGAAGGGCCAAAGGAAGAATAAAGGGCAGGAGGTGAAGCAGGCCCTGAGCCTCTGGCCCATCCTCACCTCCTCAAATGTGGAGCTTCCTGAGCTTCAGTTGGGCAGACAGTCTGCAGCCCTGACACAAAGGTCCTTCTGTGCCATATGGGGCAGGGAGAGCTCTGCCTGGGAGCACAGGGAATGGGATGGGGGTCAGAGCAAGGAAAGAGGGGAGGGGCATGGGAGTGAGGGGAAGAGCTCATGCCCCAGATGAAGGAAGTTTGGGGTCAGAGGGATGGAGCCTGGTCCACAGAGAGGGGAGAGAGTTTCTGTCAGTGACAGGGGCCTCCATTTCCCCTTCCAATAGCCCCCATTTACAGTGAGACAGAGCAGTACCTGCACCACGGAGCAGGAGTTGCTGAACATGGGAGGGGAACCTTTAAGGGCATCAGATGAGGCACAGCCCTTGCAGCGCCTCGGGCACCTGGTGCAAGTGCTGGATGATACGGATCTGGCACATCACCTTGGCTGTGACATCCTCCAGCTGCAGGGGAATGAGAACATCAGAGACTGAGACACTGCCCAGGAATGAGGGAGGATTAAGGGGACCTGGAACCAGCACCATTTCCACCCAGCAGCTGCTCATGTCTGAGTGGTGGATTCACGCTCTCTGATATTACCCAAAACATCTTATGTTCTAAATATCTGCATTTCAGTACATTCCATAGCTATTGCAATATGTTTTTTTTTTTTACGTTCATTTGCTTTTGTAATAGGTTGTTCTGTAGCTGGTATTAGCTTTTTCTGATTTTCTGAAAGACAAAAATCACATTTTCTACCCCTTTTGGGGTGGCATTGATTATTGCTTAAAGATTCCATTCTTTTACAAATACCCTTGCTGATTGCAGGCAAAACAGAGGAATTACCCCCATATTTTCCTGTGTTCTTTTGTGCTGGCAGTTCTCAACTTTCTTTATAAATTAGGTAATTTGCATCAACTCAGGCTTGGCTTTTTGGATTCAAAGCCATCAGCAGAGATGGCTCTGAGCTCAGAGACTCTGTTTTAACAAACAGAGATCTGAAAAAGAAAACACAGCATTTTGCGGCTCTTTTTGGAGCCCTAATAGAATTTTAATTCAGCAACATGTTTCATTTGCATTTCTTTTACCCCTTTCTACAATATACACTGCATATGTCCTAGGGAAAATGCACATTCCTTCTATACTATAACCTTTTTAAAAAAAAATCAGCCATATCAATTTTTACATAACTGTTTCTTTTGTTCTTACAGAGTTTTTATCTACCCTTATCAAAGTGACAGTCTGATTACACAGAGCCATTTTAAGGCTCAGTGTTTTTAACATTGCTTCTTTTTGTTTTGTGCACCTCACCTCTGCTGTTGCTTCAGAGGGTCACTGTTAATTTCTTATTCTTTCACTACGGCTCTTATCTGCTATTGTTACAAAAAAAACCAACCAACACACAGAAAGACTCCAGAATCTCTCCCTATTCTCCTGATTTTGACTGCCCTATTGCAGCCATGATTTGGTCTTTATTTAAAAACATTTTAAATTTTGTAAAGAATCAAGTTACCCCTTAAGGGTTAAATGCTAAATCCCAAAGCCAAACAACACTAATTACCGGTGGTTTTGCAAAAGGGGTTATCAGTTTTGCAACTTTGAATTAAAGAGTCAAATGAATTTTTAGTGGCATTAAAAATAAAAACAAAAACAATTTATCTCACACCTACAAAACAGGAGTTTTACAAACCAGATGTGCTGGTTTAGATTCTTAGAACTTTACATATTTTCACAGACAAATAGATACACACTCATTTTCTTTTCCTTAACATTCCTTTACACTGCTTTGTTTTTACATAGCTGTACATATATTTGGATTATTTACAGACATTCTTCTGGAAAAGGGCCCATTTTCCCTTCAGAATGGCTGCAAAGAAACCAAGAATTCTCTCTCTTTAACATGGTCCTTTTTAACATTTTCACAAAGTTTAACTGCTTAATTCTCTCCAGCCTCTGTAGAGTTAACTTTTCACTCTCTTTCCTTAAATCACTTGTTTATCTCCTAAAATGACACCTTTATCACCTCAGATTTCACCATTTTAAGTATTGTTCCAGGGGTTCATGCCTGCACTTACTGCTTTTCTTACTCCTTACACTATGCCCTTAGGGCTTCCAACCTGTTTTTCAGTTTCTTTATCTGTTGCTTGCCTGCTTTTCTGGGCCTGATCCTGCTTTTTCCAATGAACCGTTTCTGAGTGATATTGTGGTCATTTCACAATTTTGAAAGAAATGTTCAAGGAAAGGGACCAGGAAGGGTGGGGGCTAGTTGAGGATCCCCCGCCCCGCCCCCTCCTTGCTGAATTGGTAGTGGAACACTAAAGAATCAGTTTTTGAGGCAGACAACAAGGGGGAACAGAACAAGGGGCTTTTTGTCCTTTTTACAATGAGATGAGAGTTTAAGGGGGTTGGATCGATCCGGGGTTTGGAGAACGGGGTAAAGGGAAGCGCTCGGTCTGGTGGTGGGAGAGGAGGCTTTTAATAAAGCTTTTAACTTATTATTTCAATATTTGAGAGAGGCGAGTTTTGATTTTGTCCACTTATGATTTGCCTCTTCCCACCACTGCATGAAACAATTAACCTCTTCTTTAGCCAATTTAGTTTTAAGTTGGCCGAGTTTGTCCTTTAAGACGTCAACTCGGTCTTTGTTCCAAGATTTTAGCAGTGGCCACTGAGTTTTGGGATCCCCCTGAGATAGCCTAGACCATTTTTCCAGAAATTTACAGGAGTCTGGACCCTTCTTACAGGAGTCTGAACCCATCCTAAATACATAAAATGAGCCGGCGTTTGTTTAAGGAACTGTCCCGACTTAGACGTCTGGTTACTCATACAGGAGGACTTCACACACCAATCACACAAGAAGGAAATTCGGGTTTGTCAGAGCGATGCCCGGTGCAACACACAAAAAGAGCCCACAGGCTACTGCCTCAATCACCCTTGTTTTCACACCAAGGGTTTTACCCAAAGTGCGGTGCGGCTGTGATTGTGCAGATTCCACTCACTCAGACCACAGGGACAGAAACCCCTTGGTCGGCCGATCCCGGGATGGAGACGGCACCCAGACTCAAACACTCCACAGGAGGACGGATAGACACAGAGACAGGACAGTCCTCAGTCCGGACAAAACACAGAAATAATTACCTGACCAGATTCCTGATGTCAGATCCCGGGATCCCTACCAGAACAGAGTGGGAACCAACAGGTTCGATGGCGTAGACTTCACTGTGGTCGTGCGCCTTTCCATTCTGGTGGAGGACCGCTTGGGCCAAATGCCCAGGTGCTGGCTGCCACAGTCGTCCTACAAAAATGGTCAGGAATCACACAGCCCCAGTAAAGATGGTTGCCATCTCGGTGGGACCTCCAAATTGTCAAAGTTAGACTCAGGACTCACAGTTTGTCAGACCACTCTCTTTTATTAGCACAGCGCTTTGCTAATTACACCCAGATAATGTGAGCATCATGCAAGAGCAAACTATCTTATTTATACAGACTAAAGGGCGAGAACTTAACAAGATAACAAAGGAAGCAGAATCTGATAAGTTTACCTGGGCTAGGCATGCATATCTTATTTCCTTACTAACTATTACCAATCTTCTGTTAATGTTTCACCATTAGCACCATTGTTTATGCCTAATGTTTCTTTTCCTGGCACCTGTATTTCAACATTTCTTATTTCTGCTTAAAGGTACATACAACATTTCTTTAATCCATTCTTATTTTTACAATATAAGTCATTCTACTTTCACACTCCTGATCCCCAGGATGGAGGCTTGTTGACCTCTCTAGTGACTTCCAGTGCCAGTCACCCTCCTTGTTGGGTTAGCTCCTGCCACCTCTCCCTCAGTGCCCCTGACAGCTGTTCCACCTCCAACCCACCTGGGGGCATCGCTCAAGTTTGTAGAACCCTCTCCTCCACCCCGACCTCCATCCCCACCCAGGTAGGGCAGGGAGGGGGAAGGAGGGATTCTGGTAGCAGTGAAGTGGGATGGGGGAAGATTAAGACCTTTCCCCAAGTCACCCCAGTGACAAATGCTGAAGCCACAGGATGGCAGCCCTGGTGAATGGGGCAGGTCAGCAGCCCCTGCTGACTGAATCCTCCCATTCTCTCAAGAGTGGGTCCCGCCCTGCCAGCAGCAGGACAAGCTTCCCCCACCCATGTGCCTCAGAACTGCCTGGCCAGTCATCATCACACATCAGTCCTTGGCCTCCCAGGCGGTCAGTGTTGGGAGCAACTCCGGGTGGTGGCTCGAGTGACATGAACACTAGGCCATGGGGAAATGGGTGCAGCTCTGTGGGGCAGGAAAGGTTCACAGAGGGCACTTAGGGGACTCTCCTCCCCTTCCCAGGTGTGATAGCAGAGTATCACATCCTAAGAACACAAGTCCATGAACTCCAGAAGTCCCCACTCGGCTCTTTGATTTTCTACTTGTGCAGCAAGTAGCCGCAATTTGGGTCAGTGATAATGTGCTTCTGTGGAACAGTGGCTGAGTTCCAGATACTCTGCCATTCCCTGGCCGGGTCTGGAGACATGAGGGGGGCGCATGTGGTCCATATTGGCTCTGGAGTTCACTGTGTCCCCTACCCAGTTCCCAGGTTGGGGCATTCTTTATAAAGCTGCTCACAAGCAATCAGGGAGCTTTGTGAACAGGGGCTGCTAATAGGGAGTTTCGCAAGGGAGTTGGGAAGGGAGCTGGGGTCCCTTGTCGGTCCTACCTGTTCCCCTGTAGTCCCCTTAAAACCTATAATCCAAACCACATTCCAAAACCCCTTTCTTTAAACCACCCTTTCATTAACTAGGAGACAATGCAGGCAGAAGTCCAGCAGCAGAGTGGAGGCTATCCAGTTTATTGTGCTGAGTGTAGCATGTATGATTACCTGCCTTGTGGGTGGGTGGTGTATGTGTGCAGTCGGTGCAAGGAGCTCCTGGCTCTCAGAGACCAAGTACAGACTTTGGAGGCCAGGGTGGTGGAACTGGAGGAGCTAAGAGAGGCAGAGAGGTATGTTGATGAGGCTTTCCGGGACACTGCAGAATTGTCCCACCTCCGCTCAGACAGCCCCTGTGCTGTTGAAGAGGAAGAAAGGCCCAGGGAAGCAGAGCAGTCAATGGGAGCAGAGGGAAACCTTCCCATAGTTGGGACCCTCCTTCCAGATGGTGCTGGGGTTGCCTCTCGCACTGAGGTTACCTCTCTGGGGGAGGGAACTCCAGTTGCTAGGAAAAGGCAGGTTTTAGTAATGGGAGATTCGATCATTAGAAACATAGATAGCTGGGTTTGTGATGACCGGGAGAACCGTATGGTGACTTGCCTGCCTGGTGTGAAGGTTGCGGATCTCTCGAGGCATCTAGACAGACTTATGTGTAGTGCTGGGGAGGAGCCGGTGGTCGTGGTACATGTAGGTACCAATGACATAGGGAAGGGTAGGAGAGATGTGCTGGAAGCCAAATTTAGGCTGCTAGGGAAGAGACTGAAATACAGGACCTCTATGGTGGCATTCTCAGAAATGCTCCCAGTTCCACACCCAGGGACAGGTAGGCAGGCAGAGCTTCAGAGTCTCAATGCATGGATGAGACGATGCTGTAGAGAGGAGGGGTTTACGTTCATTAGGAACTGGGGAAACCTTTGGGATGCAGGGAGCCTACACAGGAGAGATGGGCTCCACCTAAACCAAAGTGGAACCAGACTGCTGGCACTAAACATTAAAAAGGTTGTAGAGCAGTTTTTAAACTAGGAGATGGGGGAAAGCCGACTGCTGCAGAGGAGCATGTGGATCGGACACAGACTTCTCTTAGGGGAGAGTCTGATGATAGGGAATCTCCAGGTTATAGTCAGGAATAGAGGACGGAAGAGGATAATGTAAGGGCCGGATCAGATGATAAACAGTCACATAAAAAAGAATCTGGTACATCAGAAAAGGGCAGACAGATAAACAGGGACAAGTTTTTAAAGTGCTTGTACACAAATGCCAGAAGTCTAAATAATAAGATGGGTGAACTAGAGTGCCTTGTCATAAAGGAGGATATTAATATAATAGGCATCACAGAAACCTGGTGGACTGAGAGCAATCAATGGGTCACTATCATTCTGGGGTACAAAATATATCGGAAGGACAGAACAGGTCGTGCAGGGGGAGCAGTGACACTATATGTGAAAGAAAATGTAGATTCAAATGAAGTAAAAATCTTAAGCGAATCCACATGTTCGATAGAATCTCTATGGATAGAAATTTCATGCTCTAGTAAAAATATAACATTAGGGATCTATTATCGACCACCTGACTAGGACAGTAATAGTGATGATGAAATGCCAAGGGAAATTAGAGAGGCTATCAAAATTAAGAACCCAATAATAGTGGGGGATTTCAATTATCCCCATATTGACTGGGAACATTTCACTTCAGGACGAAATGCAGAAATAAAATGTCTTGATACTTTAAATGACTTCTTCATGGAACGGCTGGTACGGGAACACACAAGGGGAGAGGCAACTCTAGATTTAGTCCTGAGTGGAGCACAGGAGCTGGTCCAAGAGGTAACTATAGCAGGATCGCTTGGAAATAATGATCATAATACAATAGCATTCAACATCCCTAAACCTCAACAGCCCAACACTGCGGCATTTAATTTCAAAAGGGGGAACTATACAAAAATGAGGGGGTTAGTTAAACAAAAGTTAAAAGGTACAGTGATTAAAGTGAAATCCCTGCAAGTTGCATGGGTCCTTTTTAAAGACACCATAATAGAGGCCCAACTTCAATGTATACCCCAAATTAAGAAACACAGTAAAAGAACTAAAAAAGAGCCACCGTGGCTTAACAACCATGTAAAAGAAGCAGTGAGAGATAAAAATACTTCCTTTAAAAAGTGGAAATCAAATCCTAGTGAGGCAAATAGAAAGGAGCACAAACACTGCCAGCTGAAGTGCAAGAGTGTAAAAAGAAAAGCCAAAGAGGAGTTTGAAGAATGGCTAGCCAAAAACTCCAAAAGTAATAACAAAAAGGTTTTTTAAGTACATCAGAAGCAGGAAGCCTGCTAAACAACCAGTGGGGCCCCTTGACGATCGAAATACAAAAGGAATGCTCAAAGATTATAAAGTCATTGCGGAGAAACTAAATGGATTCTTTGCTTCAGTCTTCACGTCTCAGGATGTTAGGGAGATTCCCAAACCTGAGCTGGCTTTTGTAGGTGACAAATCTGAGGAACTGTCACAGATTGAAGTGTCACTAGAGGAGGTTTTGGAATTAATTGATAAACTCAACATTAACAAGTCACCGGGACCAGATGGCATTCACCCAAGAGTTCTGAAAGAACTCAAATGTGAAGTTGCGGAGCTATTAACTAAGGTTTGTAACCTGTCCTTTAAATCGGCTCCGGTACCCAATGACTGGAAGTTAGCTAATGCAATGCCAATATTTAAAAAGGGCTCTAGAGGTGATCCCGGCAATTACAGACCAGTAAGTCTAACGTCGGTACCGGGCAAATTAGTTGAAACAATAGTAAAGAATAAAATTGTCAGACACATAGAAAAACATAAACTGCTGAGCAATAGTCAACATGGTTTCTGTAAAGGGAAATCGTGTCTTACTAATCTATTAGAGTTCTTTGAAGGGGTCAACAAACATGTGGACAAAGGGGATCCGGTGGACATAGTGTTCTTAGATTTCCAGAAAGCCTTCGACAAGGTCCCTCACCAAAGGCTCTTATGTAAATTAAGCTGTCATGGGATAAAAGGGAAGGTCCTTTCATGGACTGAGAACTGGTTAAAAGACAGGGAACAAAGGGTAGGAATTAATGGTAAATTCTCAGAATGGAGAGGGTTAACTAGTGGTGTTCCCCAAGGGTCAGTCCTAGGACCAATCCTATTTAATTTATTCATAAATGATCTGGAGAAAGAGGTAAATAGTGAGGTGGCAAAGTTTGCAGATGATACTAAACTACTCAAGATAGTTAAGACCAAAGCAAATTGTGAAGAACTTCAAAAAGATCTCACAAAACTAAGTGATTGGGCAACGAAATGGCAAATGAAATTTAATGTGGATAAATGTAAAGTAATGCATATTGGAAAAAATAACCCCAACTATACATACAATATGATGGGGGCTAATTTAGCTACAACGAGTCAGGAAAAAGATCTTGGCGTCATCGTAGATAGTTCTCTGAAGATGTCCATGCAGTGCGCAGAGGCGGTCAAAAAAGCAAACAGGATGTTAGGAATGATTAAAAAGGGGATAGAGAATAAGACTGAGAATATATTATTGCGCTTATATAAATCCATGGTATGCCCACATCTTGAATACTGTGTACAGATGTGGTCTCCTCACCTCAAAAAAGATATTCTAGCACTAGAAAAGCTTCAGAAAAGGGCAACTAAAATGATTAGGGGTTTGGAGAGGGTCCCATATGAGGAAAGATTAAAGAGGCTAGGCCTCTTCAGATTGGAAAAGAGGAGACTAAGGGGGGATATGATAGAGGTATATAAAATTATGAGTGACGTGGAGAAAGTGGATAAGGAAAAGTTATTTACTTATTCCCATAGTACAAGAACTAGGAGTCACCAAATAAAATTAATAGGTAGCAGGTTTAAAACAAATAAAAGGAAGTTCTTCTTCACACAGTGCACAGTCAACTTGTGAAACTCCTTGCCTGTGGAGGTTGTGAAGGCCGGGACTATAACAATGTTTAAAAGGGAACTGGATAAATTCATGGTAGCTAAGTCCATAAATGGCTATTAGCCAGGAAGGGTAAAGAATGGTGTCACTAGCCTCTGTTCATCAGAGGATGGAGATGGATGGCAGGGGAGAGATCACTTGATCATTGCCTGTTAGGTTCACTCCCTCTGGGGCACCTGGTATTGGCCACTGTCGGTAGACAGATACTGGGCTAGATGGACCTTTGGTCTGACCCGGTACGGCTGTTCTTATGTTCTTATATTCTTATGTTCTGACTGGCAATGGAATTGGGCAAACCCCACCTCCTTTCTCAGCTTCTACAGGGTGCAGGGAATTAAACAAGGGTCTCATCAAGCAATAGTGACTGACTGACCCAGTGCTCTCCTCTCACACACTTGGGGATCAGCCAGGGGGACAAGGAGCAGAGAGACACCCAGAGCCATAATCCTATATTAACTCACCTACCCGGGATTCTCCGTATGCCACATAGCAATGGCTCCATGTAAGACACTCAAATCATTGCAACAAGCCAGGTTCCAATGTGGGACCTTTAGCACCAGCCTGTCCCACTGGGAGCTGGATGAGAAACTCAGAGCTGGAAATAAGGAGTGGGCTCTTGTCCTGTCTCCAGGAGGCATCCACTGCAGGGACCCTAGCCAGCCCCTGAGCTGTGTCATGCCCTGCCACAGGGTCCTTACCTCCCCAACCCTGGCTGTGTTCTTATAGCCCAGGAGCCTGCTGTCCTGGTGCCAGTCGTGGCACCACAGATCTTCTGCCTCGTGTATGGTCAGCCCTGGAAGAGAGAGAGAGAGAGAGAGAGACACTTTGATCATTCTGGTTGCAGTTTCTGTGTCCTTCCAATCCCATTGGTGGCTGCACAGTGGACTGGAGAAGAACAGAGGCAGAGAGAGACTTGTCCTCCAGTTGGGGTCAGTCTGAGAGAAATTGTCTGGGGTCCCATTATCCACCTGTGGTCACTCTCAGTCCCCTATTGGGTTCCGTGTGCCAGCAGGTTCCTTACCCCTCTGTTGGAGCAGCAGCTGGTACAGCCGGTAAGTCCCCTCCCTGGCCTGCTGGCTGATGTCCTTGTCTGGGTCACTGACAAACAGAGCCAGCTGTGCCACGTGGTGACCCATCCTAGGGAACTCTGCTGAGATCTAATGGAAGGGAGAGGGGAGGGGACTCCATCAGCATTTTCCTGTCAGCTCCCTGTCCCCCCGGGCCAGAAGGCTCCTTCCCCTTAGCCCCTCTGCAAGAGATGCTGGGGGAGAGGAGCCTGAGATTGACCCTTCATTTGCTCTGCTGCCAGGGGAGCCAGGAGCTGCTTTGGGATGCCAAACAGGGGCTGGAGCTTGGTCCCCTTAAAGTCCCAGGGACAACACTTGACCAGGACAAGAAGAACTTGACTCAAGCTTGTCTCATTCCCTGCTCTGACTCTACCTTCCCTGCTACTAAAATCCTTGGTGGGATGTAGGGAGTCACTGAAAGAACAATCCCCCCAAGAATTTCAGAGCATATCAGAGAGAAGGGCTGATTCCCTGGGATCCTCCTGTTTCTCTAGGAAGGAGTGTGTGCCTCTTCTCTGAGAACCATTTCCGGAATCTCATGGGGCGTGATTCTTGAAGGGGTAGGGGGAAGTGGGGGGTTTCAGACTCTCACGCCACAGGACAGCCAGGGGCTCTGTGGTTAGTGCTCAACAGAACCAGGCAGAGCTCTGGCTTGAAGTCCCAGCTCCTTCCTCTGTCCCTCAAGAAAGCAGGACCTGACACTGCATTGCACTGACCTCCCCAGCCAAGGATGCCCCACTGGGGACCCAGCTAAGAGAACAGAGTAGAAAGTGGATCTTCCAGTCTCTCCTCACCAGTCCCCCAAAGAGTTAAGGTAAAATTGGTTCCCACCCTTCCTTATGGGGTTCACCTCCAAGATGTAGTGGAGCCTGTCTGCATCTGGGGACTCTGCCAGCAGGCTCCCCAGCATGGCATCCAGGAGCTCTGGCATGGCTTTGTGCAGAGCCTGCAAAGCATGGGTCAGAGTTAGGGAAACTGGGCCTACGCCTGCCACAGGATGGGAAGAGGGGTCTCTGGGAAGCACTGGTGAGACCCCCAAACATATCCTGGCCTCTTTCATTCACATCCCACTGCAGGCAATTAGCAAGAATTGATGACACCTGGATCTTTAATCCATGAGCTTAGCATGTCTTTGCAGAGGGCCTTGTAGGCAGAAGAGGATGAAATAGCCAAGTTGCTATAAATGGAAGCTGAGCTGCTGAGCAAAACACAGCATAAGAAAGAAAGAAAGAAAGAAAGAAAGAAAGAAAGAAAGAAATCACCCAGGGAGGGGTAATCCATCTTTGATTACACCACCCCTAAATCTGGAGCTCCAGTGAATCAAGGGAGCAGGGACCAAGGACCACTTTGGAAGAGGATGAGGATGTACCTGGATGTTGATGGTGTCCACCTCCGTGCCCAGGGTGAAGACGGAGTGAAGGGCAGCTTACAAGAGGGGAGTCTCTAGGTCAGGCTCAAGTGCAGGTTTCATGGTTCTGGCAAGAGAGAGGAGCTGGTAATAGACTGCGCAGTACGGGGGTGGGACTGTCGCCAACACGGACACGAAACCACAGGGATATAGGCACAGGCTGGCGAGAATGGAAACTGAGGCACTGAGCTAGGGAATGACAAGGCCAAGGCATCACAGACAGACAGTGGCAGGACAGGAATAGCGCCTGTTCCCTGGAGCCTGCTGCCCCTCCTGTATCTGAGCCGGGAGTGAGCCCCTCCCCAAGGCCCCTGGAATGTTAGTGGAGTGAAAAGAACAGCCCAGCCAGGAGAGAGTGAACCTCCCCACCCCACCAGCTCTACCAGAGGAGCCACTCCTGGGAGGGGACTTGGGAGTGGGAGGGACAGTGACTCCCAGCCTTGGGCCTGAGCAGCACTGAGGTTAGGGGAACCAGAGGGGGTGGGAGGGCTGTCTCGGTACCTGAGGTTGCCCACTGCAATCAGCGAGTTGGTGAGGATGGTGCTGGGTGGACAGTCTTTAGGAAGCTCCTCAGTGAGCTCCTGTGAGATGCGAAGGAGACAGAGGAGCATGAGAGATTCTGGCCCTACTGACACCTCCCAATGAGGAGATTACACAGCCAGTGCCCCACATGGCCAGCAGGATCCCCCACTACCTCCTGCTCCTCCCATTTCTTCCTGCCCATCAAACTTGTCCCCCTTCCAGGATTTCTGCTCAGCTCAGTCCCAATCCCCTTCTTTCCTCCTCCTTGTCAAAACTGCCCCCATTCAGCACCATCCCAACTCCCGAGCTGGGACCATGTGATTCCTTGTCCCCCACTCTCAGCTGCCCTCCAGCCCCAGAATTCCCCCACTGCCCAATCTCACAATTTCTCCCTTCTTTCTCCCCAGCCTTCAGCCCCAGCAATCCCTGCCCTCTGCTACCTCCTCCCAGGGCTGGCTCTAGGAATTTTGCCACCCCAAGCAGGGCAGGCAGGCTACCTTCCACGGCTTGCCTGCGAAGGGTCCGCTGGTACCGCAGTTTCGGAGGTGCAGGAGGTCCTCCTAAACCACGGGACCAGCGGACCCTCCGCAGGCAAGCTGCAGAGGGCAGCCTGCCTGCCATCCTCATGGCGCCAGCAGAGCACCCTGTCATAAACAGTTAGTTAAGGGTTAAGGTCTCTTTTACCTGTAAAGGGTTAACAAGCAGTACCTGATGAACACCTGACCAGAGGACCAATCAGGGACAAGATAATTTCAAATCTCTGTGGAGGGAAGTTTTTTTCTGTGGCTTTTGTTTGAGAGGAGTCTCTCTTTGGAGCTAAGGGAGTCCAGACACCTTTTTCAAGTCCTCCAAGATTTCTGCAGTATTGTTCATCTATTCAGGCTAGTAAGTGTTAAAAAAGCAAACTAGTATTATAAGTTTATTTCTACATTTGCAATTGTGTGTTTTGCTCAAGGAATATCTTTATTTCTGTTGCTGTTACTTTGCTTTTACTGAGAAAGAAAGGGGGAGGGAGAAATCTCTCCAGGTTTATAAGTTAGACCCTGTGTATTGTTCCATCCTGGTATTACAGAGGTAGTGTACTTTCTTTTGTTCTTTTAATAAACTCTTTTCTTTTTAGGACTTGATTGATTCTTCTCTTGGTTGCATTTCAAGGGAAGGGGAGGGGGAGGGGAGTCCCTCTTTGTGTTGAGTCAAGGATTTGACTCGGTGTGTAATCTCTCCGGAGCAGGCTGGAGAGGGGGAAGGAGGGGAGGGGAACTGGCTGTTTCTCTCTCTCTGGTAAGATTCAAGGGGTTTGAATCTGGGTTCCCCAGGACAAGTTTGGGGGACAGGCAATGTGTTACCCACTTTAAACTTAACTGGTGGCAGCAGAACCGGATCTAGACTAGGATTAATTTAGAGGAGCCCATGCAGGTCCCCATCTTGGAACCCAAAAGCTCCAAGTGGGGGAGAAGACCTATGACACACTCCCTGTGGCTTCCCGCCCCAAGCATGCGCTTGGCGTGCCAGGGCCTGGAGCCACCCTTGGCTCCTCCAACACCATCCAGCCCCCACCCATTAGCCCGGCAATACCCCTGCCAATCCCATGTCTCTCTCCTCCCTCCAGCTGTTGTAGGACGTGTCTCACTCACCACAATTCTCTCCATCACAGCCGCCTTGCAGCAGCGGGTCTCCAGCATGTCCTGCCCTCTGTCCTGTGCAGCGAGATACGCAGGTATCATAGAATCATAGAATCTCAGGGTTGGAAGGGACCTCAGGAGGTCATCTAGTCCAACCCCCTGCTCAAAGCAGGACCAAACCCAACTAAATCATCCCAGCCAGGGCTTTGTCAAGCCTGACCTTAAAAACCTCTAAGGAAGGAGATTCCACCACCTCCCTAGGTAACCCATTCCAGTTCTTCACCACCCTACTAGTGAAAAAGTTTTTCCTAATGTCCAACCTAAACCTCCCCCTCTTCAACTTGAGACCATTACTCCTTGTTCTGTCATCTTCTACCACTGAGAACAGTCTAGATCCATCCTCTTTGGAACCCCCTTTCAGGTAGTTGAAAGCAGCTATCAAATCCCCCCTCATTCTTCTCTTCTGCAGGTTAAACAATCTCAGTTCCCTCAGCCTCTCCTCATAAGTCATGTGCTCCAGCCCCCTAATCATTTTTGTTGCCCTCCGCTGGACTCTCTCCAATTTATCCACATCCTTCTTGTAGTGTGGGGCACAAAACTGGACACAGTACTCCAAATGAGGCCTCACCAGTGCTGAATAGAGGGGAATGATCACATCCCTTGATCTGCTGGAAATGCCCTTCTTATACAACCCAAAATGCCATTAGCCTTCTTGGCAACAAGGGCACACTGTTGACTCATATTCAGTTTTTCGTCCACCGTAACCCCTAGGTCCTTTTCTGCAGAACTGCTGCCCAGCCATTCGGTCCCTAGTCTGTAGCAGTGCATGGGATTCTTCTGTCCTAAGTGCAGGACTCTGCACTTGTCCTTGTTGAACCTCATCATATTTCTTTTGGCCCAATCCTCTAATTTGTCTAGGTCCCTCTGTATCCTATCCCTACCCTCCAGCGTATCAACCACTCCTCCCAGTTTAGTGTCATCTGCAAACTTGCTAAGGGTGCAGTCCACACCATCCTCCAGATCGTTAATGAAGATATTGAACAAAACCAGCCCCAGCACCGACCCTTGGGGCACTCCACTTGATACCGGCTGCCAACTAGACATGGAACCATTGATCACTACCCGTTGAGCCCGACCATCTAGCCAGTTTTCTATCCACCTTACCGTCCATTCATCCAGCCCAGACTTCTTTAACTTGCTGGCAAGAATACTGTGGAAGACTGTATCAAAGGCTTTGCTAAAGTCCAGAAATAGGTAGATGGCCTGCAGGAACATGAGCTGCTTCCCCTCATCCTGTACCCACCAAGAGTGGGGTACAGCGAGAGAGAACCTGTTAGCTAGGGACCTTCCTGCCCCACCCACACCAGCTCCAGGGCTCAGGCCTCAATGGGGGATTGTGGGGACCCCCCTAGTGTCCAAATCCCCCATGACTCCTACACAAGCAGGATCAGGAATTGGGACAGTGCCTGTTGGGGGAGGAGACCTTGGCTGTTGAGGAACAAACACCCCCATCTTGGGGATCCCAAATCATGGATGTAAAAAGGCCCCATTAGGGGTGGTGGATCATCAGGGACAAACCCTTCCGCAGGGGGTGGGGATGCTGGGAAGGGACAGGACAATCTTGGTTCCAGCCCAGGTGGGGAACATTTGTACCTTTTCTCTGCACTGGAGCTGCTCTCTGATGACCTTGAGAGCAGCTTCATCTGTGGACATGTCCAGCCATTCCTCCTCCTCTGAATCCCTGGGGGTACCTGCACCAGGGAGAGAAGGGAACAGAGTGATGCCTGCTGCAACTTGGGCAAAGGACAGGGGCATGGTGGGGAGAGCAGGATTAAAGACCCCCCCTTCCCACCGCAGGCACCCAGGGCAGATCGGGCCCCACATCTCCCTCTCAGGGATGCCTTCAGCCCCCAACAGCTTCATAAGCCCATAGCAGAGAGCCCCCCTCCACTGTCCAGGACTCCAGGGGAGGTGCCGACTCCCCCAGCCCCAGAGCACCAAGGGACAAAGTGGCAGCAGCTCTTGATGCCCCCACCCCCAGTTCCCCTTGCTGCAGGGGCAGCTGTGTGACTGCTGCTGGTGTCAGTGGGGTTCACATGGCTCAGGCCAGACACCTGGGCTGGGGACACCCCCCCCACCATATCACTGGGAGAGTGGCTGGGCCCAGGGTGTTCACAACCCCGACCTCACCCCTCCCTGAACCCAGCCTGGCTCCTCACCTGGAACAAAGCAGCAGCGACCATCAGCGTCGCTGCTGCCAGAGTCCCAGGTGCTGCTGCTGTCCCATGCTGAGCTGCTGGTGCTGGGACAGGGATCTTCCACCTCCTGGCCTGAGGGGGCTGGAAGGTCCTCAGTGACCGGGCAGGGCGATGCGTCCTGCTGGGAATGAGGGCTGGGCTCCTGGGGCCGCTGCTGCCCACACAACAAGCCCCAGAGCCTCCCTGCCCGGTGTCCCTCCTGGGCTGGGTCCTGTCTGCGAAACCGCATCCTGAGCCAGCTTCATCTGGGCCTGGTCGGGGCCTCTCCCAGCTCGAGGCCTGCGCCGGGAGCTGGTTTTGTTCACCAGAAGGCTGGGCACTTCCGCCTTCTGGCCTGGACGGGAGCTGCTTCCCCACCAGCGGGGACGGAGAGGTGGCTCTGCCTTTTGGGAAGATGGCAGCTGCTTCCCTCAGGGTCTGGGCCACCTGCAGAGCCTTCTTCCCGAACATCCTCAGGAGCCTGGCCATTCTGCAATCGAGCGGGGAGCAGGTGTGAGTCTGGGCTCAAGGCAGCCTTTCACTCATGGGCCTTTTCGGTCCCTCCTCAGCCCTGCTCCAACCAGAGCAGCCCCTTCTCCCCCCACAGGAGTGCAGGGAGTGCAAGCTACACACACTGGCAGGAGTTCATTGCATGAGCTGCTCCCAATGTTCCCCCTCCTAATCCCTGCTGCTGCTGCTGCAGTATCCAGAAAGTCTCATCCTTTTAGAGCAATGAGGTCAGTCCCAAAGACCACTGGTTTCTCTGGACAAGCAGCCCCCTCCTGTCATCCCAGGCCACATTCCCCCACCCAGGCTAGAGAAGGAACAGAACCCAGGGGCAGGACTTCTCCTGGGAAACCATTCCCCACGTCAAAGTCACAAAGACCCTAGGCACAGGAAGACCAGGGCCCTCCTCATGCCCCATTGATTTCCATGCTCAGCAGCTCACAGGGTCTGGCCCAGCTCAGAGACTCTCAGCCTAGGGAAGTGTCCCACAAGTGAAGGACTGGGAGCCCCATTGCTGGGACCTTGCCAAACACAATGGAGACGGCTCTGGAGAATCTTCTGCCCACTCTGAGAATGAGGGGCTCTGGGGGGCTGTTTGCATATGAAATCCCCCTTAGGAGATGTTCTGCGTCTCTCCAGACAGATAGTGGAAGCCACCGAGGAACCCTAATGCCACTCACTTGCTGTAGGTGATGGTATGATGGATGGCAGATGTTCAGGGTCAGCAGATGTCCCTCGCTCTCCTCCTCCCTCTCCAAGCCCAAGGCAGGTTGGAGAGGGTGGTGACCTGAGGAGTTACCCTGCCCAGCCAGAAGGCAGGGTGATGACACTAGGGCAATTGACTGGCTGTGAAAACAAGAGTCTGTCTTATTGCCAGGGGATGGAGAAAGTAAGCTTGCAACAGCGGGGTGCAGAACACTGCCCTAGTGCGGAGGTGACAGCGGCTCCAGGATCCTGACATCCCAGCACTTTACACACCTTCCTGGAGCCTCCCAACACCCCTGGGCTGTAGCCATGGGACCCCAACCCTACTGATGGCAAACGGGCCTCAGCTACCGGCTCAGGGTCACACCGAGTGTCAGAGCCATGGATGGACCCCTTCACTAACCATTGCTGCACACTCCCTCCCACAGCTGGCAATTGCAACCAGACCCTAATGTCCGGCCCCCTGCCTTTGAGAGGGAGAGTCACTCCTTCTTCCATTGCCGCCTATTGATCTGTGGGACTGGGCAAGTTGCTCCCCATCTCTATGACTCTCTGGGACTCACATCCCTGAATGGGCTTTAAAAAGACAATGGTTAAAGTTTGGCCCCAACTCTTTCTTGTTTCTCTACACCAGCCATTTTAGCAAAGTTTAGAATTCTTGATGTTCAACACCTGGAAACATCCCTTTCTCCTTCGCAGACAGCTTGAGCATCCCTTTTCACCCAGGCTCACTGCTGCCTGGAGTTAGAGAACTGACCCTATTCCCATTGCACCTACCCAAGGAGTCACACAGCAAAGCAGTGACAGAGCCAGAAAGAAAAGCTCTGTTAGTTAGAACAGTCCTGACTCCCATTCTAACTAACAGAGAACAACCCCCACGGAGGCAGGGATAGAGCCCAGGAAATAAGGGGTCAACATTTTCATGGAAACCCTTTTCTGTCAGAAAATCCTTTCAGACTAAACCACTTTGTTTCCTGAAATCATAGCAAGTAGGATGAAAATTCTTTGCAAAAATATTTGTTTGCAAAACAAGAGCATCTCCTGTTTGTCACAGTGCATTAAACTGTCTCGTTGTACACAAAGAGGAGACACTGTGATCTAGAAAATTAGATGAGATGCTTCAGTATGAGCTAAGTAGTTGCTGCTCTTAACAATTTCAAAAGAATAAAATACCAATCAAATAGAATATGATGTCATAATCTGATATGGCTTAATGTGATGGGACACATCCTATTCTGCACTGCTACTAGTGACACTCTTCAATGGATCCCCATCATCCACCCATCATGAGGTAGATCGGAGAGGATTGTTATTCATACTTGCCAGAAGGAGAAACTAAGGCTGAGAAAGGAGCAGTGATTTGTCTTAGCTGATGGAGCCAGTCAGTAGCAGAGTTGCTCTCAAATGAGCAACAGACCAACAATTGTTCATAGGAATTCTTCAGCAAGTATTTTAGAAGAAGTGGAATGTTAGAGAGGATCATGAACCGCTCCGAGAAAATGAATGGAGAACAGCAGCAACATTGGTCAAACATATCACTGGTTGTGACTTATTTGCTTGATCATAAAAGAGAACAACAAAGACCAGAGTTTCCTCTCTGTCAATAGCCCCCTCCTCAGCCAATCAAGGTTGAGACTTTGAGGTATGGGAGGCTAAAGGTACTCATCAAATAGCCCACAGAATGGCGGAGGTTACCACCAATGAGATTGCTCTCAGAGCCAGGGCCGGCTCCAGACACCAGCCTACCAAGCACATGCTTGGGGCGGCACCTTGGGACGGGGCGGCACTCGGGGTGGCGGAGACTTGGGCAGTGCGACGCAACACTCAGGGGGGGCGGGGACTTGGGCTGCGTAGTGCGGTGCTTGGGAGGGGCAGGGACTTGGGCGGTGCGATGCGACACTCAGGGGGACAGGGACTTGGGCGGCGCAGTGCGGTGCTCGGGAGGGGGGGGGGATTTGGGCGGCACGACGCGACACTCAGGGGGCGGGGACCTGGGCGGTGCGACACTTTCGGGGGCTGGGACTTGGGCGGCGCCACGCTCGGGAGGGCGGGGACTTGGGATGTGCAACGCAACACTCAGGAGGGAGGGGACTTGGGCGGTGCGACGCGACACGGGGGGGCGGGGACTTGGGCAGTGTGACACAACACTCGGGGGGGCGGGGACTTGGGCGGCGCAGTGCGGTGCTCGGGGGGCGGGGACTTGGGAGACGCGATGCTCGGGGGGGGGGCAGCGCTCTTTGTTTTTGCTTGGGGCGGCAAAAATGTTAGATCCGGCCCTGCTCAGAGCACTATTCCAGCCTCACCTGTCTGTGAGGGCCTCCCACAACCCCCCTGACCCCCGCTGCACACACAGAGCTCCTGGTGGTGGGAGGAGAGCAGAGGAAAAGGACAATGGAAGCAAGAAGAGAAATGTAGGAGGGACAGAGGAAAAGGGAAAACAAAAAGGAGAAACCCCAGTGTCCCCAATGCTTCTAAGGAACAAGTCCTACATTGGGAATACAATGCTGCCACCTCAATCTAGTGTTTTCCATTCCTAGAATTCCGCTGGCACCTGATGGCACAAGTTCCAAACCTCTTGGAGGCTTTTACCTTCTATACAGGGATGTCTGTGTTCTAGCAAAATCAAGAAAAGAAAAGGAGAAAACTCCAAAGAGGGTCCTCCTTGCACTCACGTACGTGAAAGTGAATTCTCTCTCAGTCCTCAAGGAGTGACCTCGAGAAGGAGACGTGCTGAAGCAAAGCCACAGGGATCTCCAAGGTTGCCCCTGGCCTGCCTGGCTGATGTCAAGATCCCTCTGTGAGATCATCGCCTCCCCACCACCTTAGTCCAATAGGCTAAGGTCCTGCCAAAGGCCCTTGTGATGTCACTGCCACACCCACCCCTCCCCTGCAGTGCTGATGTCCTGCCCCTGTCCAGCCATATTGGATGTTTGAGCTGCTGCCCCTCGATCACCCCACTCAATGACTCTTCATTGTGGGGATGACACCGACTACACAGTAGAACATGAGAGGCTCTTCCCCATGCTACGGTCAGTTGTTCATAAATTAGCAAACTTTATGGCCAGAAGAGACAATTAGAGCATGTAATCTGACACCCTGCATATTGCATGCTTTCTGTATAGCATGGTAGCTAGTTTTTCACTAAACACGTTCCAGAAAGGCATCTAGTCTTCATTAGAAGACATCAAGAAATGGGCAATTCCCACCACTTCCCTTTCCAGTTTGTTCCTTTGGTGATTCATCCTCACTGTTGAATATTTGTGCCCTATTTGTGCCCTATTTCTAATATGAATTGGTCTCTTTTGAGTGTCCAGCCACTGGGTCTTGTTATGCTTTTCTCTGCTAGATTAATGAGCCCTTTAATACCTGATATTTTCTCTCCATGAAGTCACTTCAACACTTCAATGACGTCACCTCCTGATTTTTTTGACAATCTAAACAGGCCGAGCTTTTTTAATAGCTCACTAGCATAAGAACATAAGAACATAAGAATGGCCGTACCGGGTCAGACCAAAGGTCCATCTAGCCCAGTATCTGTCTACCGACAGTGGCCAATGCCAGGTGCCCCAGAGGGAGTGAACCTAACAGGCAAGGATCAAGTGATCTCTCTCCTGCCATCCATCTCCATTCTCTGACGAACAGAGGCTAGGGTCACCATTCTAACCCATCTTAGGTAATAGCCATTTATGGACTTAGCCACCATGAATTTATCCAGTCCCCTTTTAAACATTGTTATAGTCCTAGCCTTCACAACATCCTCAGGTAAGGAGTTCCACAAGTTGACTGTGCGCTGCGTAAAGAAGAACTTCCTTTTATTTGGTTTAAACCTGCTGCCTATTAATTTCATTTGGTGACCCCTAGTTCTTGTTTTATGGGAATAAGTAAATAACTTTTCCTTATCCTCTTTCTCAACAACACTCATGATTTTATACACCTCTATCATATCCCCCCTTAGTCTTCTCTTTTCCAAGCTGAAGAGTCCTAGCCTCTTTAATCTTTCCTCGTATGGGACCCTCTCTAAACCCCTAATGATTTTAGTTGCCCTTTTCTGAACCTTTTCTAGTGCTAGAATATCTTTTTTGAGGTGAGGAGACCACATCAGTACAGAGTATTCGAGAATGGGCATACCATGGATTTATATAAGGGCAATAATATATTCTCAGTCTTATTTTCTATCCCCTTTTTAATGATTCCTAGCATCCTGTTTGCTTTTTTGACCGCCTCTGCACTCTGCGTGGACATCTTCAGAGAACTATCCACGATGACTCCAAGATCTTTTTCCTGACTCGTTGTAGCTAAATTATTCCCCATCATGTTGTATGTATAGTTGGGGTTATTTTTTCCAGTGTGCATTACTTTACATTTATCCACATTAAATTTCATTTGCCATTTCGTTGCCCAATCACTTAGGTTTGTGAGATCTTTTTGAAGTTCTTCACAATTTGCTTTGGTCTTAACTATCTTGAGTAGTTTAGTATCATCTGCAAACTTTGCCACCTCACTGTTTACCTCTTTCTCCAGATCATTTATGAATAAATTAAATAGGATTGGTCCTAGGACTGACCCTTGGGGAACACCACTAGTTAACCCTCTCCATTCTGAGAATTTACCATTAATTCCTACCCTTTGTTCCCTGTCCTTTAACCAGTTCTCAATCCATGAAAGGACCTTCCCTTTTATCCCATGACAGCAAAATTTACGTAAGAGCCTTTGGTGAGGGACCTTGTCAAAGGCTTTCTGGAAATCTAAGTACACTAAGTCCACCGGATCCCCCTTGTCCACATGTTTGTTGACCCCTTCAAAGAACTCTAATAGATTAGTAAGATACGATTTCCCTTTACAGAAACCATGTTGACTATTGCTCAACAGTTTATGTTTTTCTATGTGTCTGACAATTTTATTCTTAACTATTGTTTCAACTAATTTGCCCAGTACCGACGTTAGACTTACCGGTCTGTAATTGCCAGGATCACCCCTAGAGCCCTTTTTAAATATTGGCGTAACATTAGCTAACTTCCAGTCATTGGGTACCGAAGCCGATTTAAAGGACAGGTTACAAACCTTAGTTAATAGTTCCGCAACTTCACATTTGAGTTCTTTCAGAACTCTTGGGTGAATGCCATCTGGTCCCGGAACTTGTTAATGTTGAGTTTCTCAATTCATTCCAAAACCTCCTCTAGTGACACTTCAATCTGTGACAGTTCCTCAGATTTGTCACCTACAAAAGCCAGCTCAGGTTTGGGAATCTCCCTAAAATCCTCAGCCGTGAAGACTGAAGCAAAGAATCCATTTAGTTTCTCCGCAATGACTTTATCGTCTTTAAGCGCTCCTTTTGTATTTAGGTCGTCAAAGGGCCCCACTGGTTGTTTAGCGGGCTTCCTGCTTCTGATTACTTAAAAAACATTTTGTTATTACCTTTAGAGTTTTTGGCAAGCCGTTCTTCAAACTCCTCTTTGGCTTTTCTTATTACACTCTAGCACTTAAGTTGGCAGTGTTTGTACTCCTTTCTATTTGCCTCACTAGGATTTGACTTCCACTTTTTAAAGGAAGTCTTTTTATCTCTCACTGCTTCTTTTACATGGTTGTTAAGCCACGGTGGCTCTTTTTTAGTTCTTTTACTGTTTTTCTTAATTTGGGGTATACATTGAAGTTGGGCCTCTATTATGGTGTCTTTAAAACGGGCCCATGCAGCTTGCAGGGATTTCACTTTAGTCAGCGTACATTTTAACTTTTGTCTAACTAATCCCCTCATTTTTGTATAGTTCCCCCTTTTGAAATTAAATGCCACAGTGTTGGGCAGTTGAGGTGTTCTTCCCACCACAGGGATGTTGAATGCTATTGTATTATGGTCATTATTTCCAAGCGGTCCTGCTATAGTTACCTCTTGGACCAGCTCCTGCGCTCCACTCAGGATTAAATCTAGAGTTGCCTCTCCTTGTGGGTTCCGTACCAGCTGCTCCATGAAGCAGTCATTTAAAGTATCGAGAAATTTTATCTCTGCATTTCATCCTGAAGTGAAATGTTCCCAGTCAATATGGGGATAATTGAAATCCCCCACTATTATTGGGTTCTTAATTTTGATAGCCTCTCTAATTTCCCTTAGCATTTCATCATCACTATTACTGTCCTGGTTAGGTGGTCGATAATAGATCCCTAATGTTATATTTTTACTAGAGCATGAAATTTCTATCCATAAAGATTCTATGGAACATGTGGATTCGCTTAAGATTTTTACTTCATTTGAATCTACACTTTCTTTCACATATAGTGTCACTCCTCCCCCTGCACGACCTGTTCTGTCCTTCCGATATATTTTGCACCCTGGAATGATTGTGTCCCATTGATTGCTCTCAGTCCACCAGGTTTCTGTGATGCCTATTATATCAATATCCTCCTTTATCACAAGGCACTCTAGTTCACCCATCTTATTATTTAGACTTCTGGCATTTGTGTACAAGCACTTTAAAAACGTGTCCCTGTTTATTTGTCTGCCCTTTTCTGATGTGCCAGATTCTTTTTTATGTGACTGTTTATCATCTGATCCAGCCCTTACATTATCCTCTTCCGTCCTCTGTTCCTGACTATAACCTGGAGATTCCCTATCATCAGACCCTAAGAGAAGTCTGTGTCCGATCCACATGCTCCTCTGCAGCAGTCGGCTTTCCCCCATCTCCTAGTTTTAAAACTGCTCTACAACCCTTTTTAATGTTTAGTGCCAGCAGTCTGGTTCCACTTTGGTTTAGGTGGAGCCCATCTCTCCTGTATAGGCTCCCTGCATCCCAAAAGTTTCCCCAGTTCCTAATGAACGTAAACCCCTCCTCTCTACAGCATTGTCTCATCCATGCATTGAGACTCTGAAGCTCTGCCTGCCTACCTGTCCCTGCGTGTGGAACTGGGAGCATTTCTGAGAATGCCACCATAGAGGTCCTGTATTTCAGTCTCTTCCCTAGCAGCCTAAATTTGGCTTCCAGGACATCTCTCCTACCCTTCCCTATGTCATTGGTACCTACATGTACCACGACCACCGGCTCCTCCCCAGCACTACACATAAGTCTGTCTAGATGCCTCGAGAGATCCGCAACCTTCACACCAGGCAGGCAAGTCACCATACGGTTCTCCCGGTCATCACAGACCCAGGTATCTACGTTTCTAATAATCAAATCTCCCATTACTAACACCTGCCTTTTCCTAGAAACTGGAGTTCCCTCCCCCGGAGAGGCAACCTCAGTGCGAGAGGCAACCCCAGCACCCTCTGGAAGGAGGGTCCCAACTACGGGAAGGTTCCCTCTGCTCCCATTGACTGCTCTACTTCCCTGAGCCGTTCTTCCTCCTCAACAGCACAGGGGCTGTCTGAGCGGAGGTGGGACAATTCTACAGTGTCCCAGAAAGCCTCATCAACATACCTCTCTGCCTCTCTCAGCTCTTCCAATTCCGCCACCCTGGCCTCCAAAGTCCGTACATGGTCTCTGAGGGCCAGGAGCTCCTTGCACCGACTGCACACATACGCCACCCACCCACAGGGCAGGTAATCATACATGCTACACTCAGTGCAATAAACTCCAGCCCTCATTGCTTTTTGCTGCCCCATCTCCAATATTTCAAAATCTTTTTAAAAGGTGGACGCCAAAACTGGATGCAGTATTGTAGGATCAGTCACCTCCTGCTGTACACTACATATATGACAGACAAAAGCATGGTACAGGTACAAAAACAGACCATGTGATTAGACAGAGAGATAGACAGATAAGACCATTTCTTCTCCTAACACACAACCTCATTTAATCATGATAGATTTCTCTTTGATTATGAATTATGTTAGCTAGTTAGCTAGATAACAAATAACCTATGAAAATTATTGTGCTTCTTTTCCTGTTAATGATTGTGTTTGTCCACATCATGATTTTCTTATAATACTCCTTATTAAACATTATTTAGCAAAGATTTTTTATGACTGTATCTTACTCCATCACTCATTTACAAACAGCTCATCAAAAGTACTCTATGTTTGGACTTTGAGATGTTTTGTCTGGATACATTTTAAACATGCTGTCTTTTGTTTCTCTGAATAAATGGAAGTATCACACATGGGTTCCTGAAAAATCAAGGGGCTAATTCTGAGCTGGTTGAAATTGTCATAGCTCTGTTGAAGTCAATAAATCTCTGAGAATTTACACTAGCTGAGGATCTGGTCCAAAATCTCATGATTATGAAATTAAAACTCACTTTGAATATTCTGTACAAAGGCCCTGATTCTGCAGCCACTTCAGCACATTCTAAACTCTAAACATGAATGGCCCCATTGAAGGTTTAAAGAAAAACTTATACTTAAGTCCCTCTTGGTTATGGGTTAGGGTTATGGATAGGGCTTAAGGCTAACACCAAACTGGTGTCAGACCCTGACACTGTACAAGTTACTCTCCTTTCCCAATCAAATAAAGCCCTGCAATTGGTGCATTGGAATTATTGTCCCTTTCTGGGTTCTGGATTCTTAACATGAAATAACAGTTTATCCCAAAGCCAGAATCTCTGGGTCTTCTTCTCCAAACTCACCAGTCCAGTATGCTGCTTCATCACCAACCTCTCCCTCCTGGACATCCTGCTCACCAGCATGGTCATCCCGATGGTGAGCAATCAGGAGATGAGTTCCTTCCCTAGCTACCATGCCAGGCCTACTTCCACTCCCTGATGGACTGCATGGAGTTCTTCCTCTTTGATGTCATGTCCTTAGACTTCTATATGGCCATCTGATACCTGCTGCAATATGTCACCTTTGTGAGCAATCGTATCTGCTTCTGGCTGGTGGTTGCCTCATGGTGAGGGGTAACATTTGCAAAAGCACTTATGTGACAAGGTTCCATTTTCAAAAAATGCCTAAGTCACTCAGGCCAGATTTTTAAAGGTATTTAGGTGCATTGTGAGATTTTTCAAAAACATCTTATCACTTAACACCCATTGATTTCTATAGGTATTAAGCACCTAGGTTCTTTAGGTAATCCTCCAGAGGCACCTAAATACCTTTATAAATATGGCCGTATTATTTTTATAAGTGCCAAAGTCACTTTTGAAAATAAGACTCAGGTACCTAAATAACTTGGTGGGGGATGATAATTTTATCCAATGGCAGTAATTGGAGGAGAATCTGTGTGTGTGTGTGTGTGTGTGTGTGTGTGTGTGTGTGTGTGTGTGTGTGTGTGTTTATATGAGAAGAAGAGGGAGAATGTATAGCGAGACAATGTATAGCCAGGTCTACACTGGAAAAGTTTTGCTGATTTAGCAATATAAACAAACTCTCCTAAAGTAAATGTACTAGTAGTTTTGCTGGTATTGCTTACACTGGTTCTCTGAGAGAAACAAACCACACCACAGAAGCATCTTTAAGCTAGTTTAACCATGTTTACACTAGGGATTTTACCAGTATAGAAATGTTACCAAAAAAAATCACACTTCCAAGCTGACATTGCTATGATGGTGAAAGTTTATAGTGTAGCTCTGGCTTATGTGTTTCTTTTTGTGAGATTACATTATAAATGCAATGTACTGAGACATTGCTTTCAGTGTGTGTTTGCTAGTCAAGTACACTGCTCACATGTGTGTTGTTGTCAGTGTACATTATTGTGAGTGTATATCTGAGTTGAAATCAATGTGCATGTGGGTTTTCTATTCCTGTGTGTGTCCTTGAGAACATACATGATGTGAATGTACATTATCATGTGTTTATTACTGAAAAATATTGTGTACCTTTTGTGTGTGTTGTCAGTGCTTCTTCTGGAGTGCAAGTGTACATTATTGTTGTGTTTGTGAACACACAAATTTTTGTGTTTATTAACAAAAAATATTGTGTGACTACATGTGTGTTGTGACTGTGGATTATTGTGTGTGTGTTTCTACATGTACCCGATTGTGTATTTATGGGCAAATATTATTTTGTGCATGTGTATGTTTGGAAGTTAACATTAATAATGACTTACCGCTGAGCCTGGTATAAAAATCAAAAGCTGCTGTCTTCCTGCAGCTCCTAAGATGGTGAGATTTTAGTCCATTCAAAGGTCATGCCTACAATGCATCATTTCCTCACATGCCAAGTCCAGCTCATTTCAGGAGTCCTTCAACGTTTTTATTTGCTGTCTTGATAATTTTAAAACAAAATTTGCAATAATTATTTTGAGCCACATTTTCTAATGTCATTTTTATTCTGCATCCTGAAAGAACTCCAGAATTGTGCAAAAAATTACATATTTGGGCTTTTATTTTCAAGGGAGTCTAAGCAAGTTCGTGCAGTAGATAGGAATTCAGAACTTGCTCCAGGCCCAGGTCCTCCAAGGTATTATATACCCAGCTCTCATGGGACTTGGTTTTTGGTTTTGTGTCTGACATACTTGGTGGATCTGAGCAATAGCCAATACTTGGTGCTTCACAGCAGGTGAAAAATCAACTCGTCCAGTGCTGAACATGAAATGTCACTTTTTCCTTATGCTTGGAGGCCAGTTCAGAAGAACTCAGTTCCCATTCAGGCACCAAATTAAATGGTGCCCATGGATGAATTTAATCTGATAATGACGTCAGCCTCATGATAGCCTCTTATAGAAGGAACTGTCATAACTCAACTGTATAGATGATCAGGAAAAAAAGTCCCACTATTCACTGCTCCGCCTATCTAAAATGTTTATATGGCTGCCATGACTGCAGTATCTGAGCCAGGAGTGCTCAAAAACATTCCAATCCAATGTTTTCCAATGGAAAAATTTCAGGGTTCACCAAACAACATTTTCACAGAAAGTTTTCACTTTCCTTGAACATTTTCTGTTTTTCATCTAAAGAAATGAAAACTGGAAAAACAAATATTTTTGGCTGAAAATTGTATTTTTAATTTAATTTAATTTAATGGTTTTTGACAGTTTTCAGACAAAAAAGTTCAGTTCTGAGAAATGTTGGGGATTTTCTTTGACCAAAAAACCACAGAATTTTCATGAGGAAACTAAGTTTCCAACCACCTCTGCTTTAACCACTAACTATTTAATATATTTATCCTCACCTCAACCCTACGAGGCAGGGGCAGTACTATTATATCCATGTTATAAATGAGAACTGTTGTCCAGACACAATGATGTGCCCAAGATCACACAGGAAATCCATGGCAAAACAGGTAGCTGAGCTGGGTCTCTCCGGTTCCAGATTAGCGTCCAAACCACTGGACCATTATTCCCCAGTCACTGCTGTCACGCTGTCTGGAATGGCTCACAACTGTGAGTGCCAGTCTCAGGTCAGACTGTCAGAACACAGGGCAGACACCCCAACCTGGTGGTATATTCTATAATTAGATGTCACCAAGCCAGTAATAAATGTGAACTCCTGGCTCACTATATTAGTATTACCATGGAGTCACAGACAGTTCCCAAGGCTCTCCAGCCAATCTTACCACCCAGATAAACTGGATTTGGGGATAAAAGGTTCTTAAAACAAAAAATCACATTATAGTATGTTCCTCCCAACCTCAAAGGGTCAGTCACTTATCTCAGGTCAGTGGATACTCTAGATTTTACATCAAGGGCAACGCTGGCAGCCAATTTCTCTAGTAAACTAACTAAAGGTTTATTAGCTAATAAAGGAAATGAAAGTTACTGAGAGGTTAGAGCAGGTAAAAGACATTAACAGCTTTGGACAGTCCAAGTTTGTCAGTGCAAAGTGAGAGCAGAGATGTGGTAATCTGCTAGTTTCCCATATGTCTCTCAGGGACACCCAAGATAACTTTGGGGATCTCTGTCTTGCAGCTGGAATGTTCCCTGAAAGTGTCCAAACAACGCCGAGATACAGAACCATTCCCTGGATCAATTCTCATAACTATCTTCCCCGGAAAGCAATCTGGCAAGTGTTTCCATCCCAGCAGGGGTTTTTCCTCTGTTGACTCATGGCAGACTGGGTCTGTGGATTTCCCTTTGTCAAACACACTGACCTGTGCTTTGAAGTTAGCATGTTCTTCATTTACATTTCCAAGGCTCCAATCACATTTGATGAGCAAATGTAATTACCAGGATACATGCGATGTAAATTGCAATGTAACAGCATACAACAATCCTTTATTAGTTTTCATGAAGTTCACACGTCAAGTAAATTCACACTTTTGATCTAGGGCAGTTGTTCCCAAACTGGGGTTCACGAAATGTTACAGGGGTTTCTCGGGAAAAAAATTCCTAATGGCGGATAGAGCTGTCCCTAGGGACCCTGGGCAGCATGGGGTCAGCAGCCCAGATCTCCTGGACTTCCAAGAGCTAAGCAGATCAAAGTGAGCATGTCTATCACACTGAGGAGATTTAAACTTCAAGACTCCTTATAAGAACAACAAAAAATATCCACCTCCCTTTCCATTTTTTAAAATTAAATAGGCAGCTAGTATTGTTTTTAAAATTATTATGAAGAACAAGTTTAAGCTTTGTTGTAATGCGCATTGTTTGCCTGGACAGCTCAAGACCTGAATGCTTGTGTAGGAGGAACTCTGTGAGTTGGCTTCTTAAATACCTTCATGCTGTTTCACATCTGATCCTCCTTGATGAAACCTAAGAGCCTTGTCTTATAACAGGCTTATTCAAAGTGACACAAGCTACAAAAGTCAGATCTTGGAAGAGTGTTGCCGTTTTCATAGTGCAATAAAAATACTGTAATGATAAATAATAATTAATAATAAACAGTGTGTAATAAGCATGTCAAATGTTATATTTCCAAGATCACAGCTTTTATAATTTATACTCAGGTAAAGGAGAAAATCCCTGGAAATATTCATTTTTAGGAGGGGGTTTGCGAGGCTTGACATTTTAGTGAAAGAGGTTCACAGGTTGTTAAAATTTGGGAACCACTGATCTAGGGTTAATTAAGTACAGGGATAGACATAATGTAAAGGGATAGCATTCAACAGGTTACAGATAAATGAAGGCAATATCATTCCCATTTCCTTTGAACTAAATTAACACTCGAGTGAATTAGTACACTTAACATTTCTTTGATAGTCACACGATAGTGATGGTAATCTAGTATGTAGGCCTGTTTATTTGCCTGAGATAGAATTTTGGGTTTTGTTTGCCCACTTGAATTTTGAGGTTTTTAAAATATAATTGTTTGTGTCTTATACCTGTGTCAACATATGTGAACAAGGCCGGAAAAACACTGTGTGTTGCTTCTGCCTACAGCCCAATGGGGTTTTTTAGTACAAAGAGAAAAGATAAGAAATAAAGTTCAAGTGTTGCTGGATATGGTGGGAGTTTGATATACAGTGTATAATTGACAGCTGCCTGACTCCTCTCCCAAGACAAGGTCAAGTTATCAGTTGGGAGGAGCCAGGGAGATGGGGGGAAGCTATAAGGAACAGTAAAAACCAATGAAAAAGGTAACCCTGACCGGTGCATAACCTCCCTCCCTACCCCTCCCATGGGGCAAAAAAGACGTGGTACTGAAGCCCCCAGATTCAAGATCCTCCAAAACGGAATAGGACCATACATTGCAAGCATGGTACCAGGGCCGTACACTGCAGGTATAATTAAGCCCACTACAAAGGAGGAGGGAGAGGAAGCTCTACTGGTTTAAAGAGCTGTGGTTATACTTGCTTGTTAACCCCAAAAACATTGCATTGCCTGCAGTTTGGACTCTGGCTATCTGCTCTCTGTCTGCGTGACAAGAACCAAGGGAGGGTTGGGGAAGCCCTAACAACACACAAGTGCATTGGCCTATTGCTCTGACCTGAGCTGGCCTGTCAGTGTCACAATTGCTACATGACCAGAGGGAGCAACATTACCAAGGTCTGTCTTCACAGGGATAAAAAAACCATGGCTGACCTGGGTCAGCTGACTCGACCTCATGGGGCTCGGGCTCCAGGGCTGAAAAATTGCTGTGCAGACATTTGGACCCAGGCTGGACCCTGAGCTCTGGGATCCTACACAGCAATTTTTAGCCCCACTCCCCAAGCTCTGCAACCCCGAGTCAGCTGACCCAGGCCTGCCGCAGCCATGCACAGGGCTTTTATCCCTGTGTAGACATACCCTAAGGGACTGGGACCCATGACACCCAGGTTATATTCCTCAGAGCTTTTGTGTAACCTCTGGCCAGTAACTTCCTCTCTCTGTACAAATTGAAAAATGAGGATGATGATACTGACCCGGCTTGATAAATCACTCTGAGATCTAAAGCTAAGTTGTATTGTTATCTAGATTGCCAGGATAACCAGGCACAGAGCAGGGCAGAATACCTGAAGAGTGCAGCTGGGTGGGAAATGGGTTTCCCATCCTGCAAGACTTTTCAAGATTTTGAGAGAGACAAAGAAGGTGAGGTAACAGTTTTTATTCGACCAACTTCTGTGGGTGGATGGGACAAGCCTTGATGCATCACAGAGCTCTTCCTCTGGTCTGGAGAAGAGAATCATGGTGTCCAAGATCAGTAGAAGGTGGGTCAGATTGTTATGCATAAGGGGATCACACATGTTGTAGGAGACCACTTAAAATGAAGTGGGCAATTAACATGAAGTGGGCGATTAACATTCTGCAGAACAGGCAGCAGGGCCCATTGACTCCAAAGGAGCTACAGCCAATTTACACCTGCTGGGCGACCAATGTGAATTAAATGTTTTTAAAAAGTCATCCAGCATTACATCTGCAGCTCATTGAGCTGTCTGTAGTAAGAGAAAAATTAATGTAATGGCTGAGGGTATGGCTACACTTGCAGCTGTACAGTGCTAGGAGTTAAACCTGTCTACATACAGCTGAGTAGGGAAAGTGCTGCAGTCTGTCCACACTGACAGCTACCAGCGCACTGTCGTGGCCACATTTGCAGCATCTACAGCGGCATTGGGAGCGGTGCATTATGGGCAGCTATCCCAGCGTTCAAGTGGCTGCAACGTGCTTTTCAAAAGGGAGGGGTGGGGTAGAGTGTGACAGGGAGCATGGGGGAGAGAGAAAGTGAGTTTTTGGAGCCGACACTGTGTCAGCTCCCTGCCTTGCAAGTTCCGACCCCACTCCCTCCTCCACCCCTCTCGCACTCACTGAAAGCAAACAGCAGCTGTTTGTTTTTTTCTCACAGACCAGATAAGCAGCTGCTCACTGAAATGGACCCTTCCCCTCCCCCCCTGTCCCCGCGTGCTGCCTCTCTCTTCAAGCAAACATTAGCTGTGGGCGCCCAAAGGGAGCCCCCTGCCTGCCTCTACTCATTCATAGCAAACAGTAGCTGTGTTTGGTTTTTTGATAAGCAGCTCCCGGATCCCAGAGTTCACAACAAAACAAGGAGAGGAACCTTCACTTAAAAGGATTAGGGGAAGTTTCCGGAGGTCAATCACTGCGTAATAAGGTTACTCCCCGTTTACACTGGAGCACCAGCGTCTCAGCCACTCCGCAGCAGCTGTTAATCCTCTCAGGGAGGTGGAGTACCTGCAGCGCTGTAGCCACGGAGATACAGCACTGTATGTGCCTTGCCAGTGTGGATGGGGAGTGAGTTACGGCGCTGTGGGCGGCTTTATTGTGCTGTAACTCACAAGTGTAGCCAAGGCCTGAGAAAGAAAGAAAGAAAGAAAGAAAGAAAAAGAAAGAAAGAAAGATTCTGGGCCATTCATCCCAACAGAAGTTAAAGATACTTGAAAACTGTGCAACACTGAATTCCTCCAAAGCTTTATCCCCAGTGGGACTGAACCATTCTCCGTCACCAATAAAAGTTACACTTGTAATTAAACCCATGGGGCAAAGCGCTAAGAAAGTGTGGACTGGTTCAGAACTCTTGAATCAGCTTCAGATCAGATTGGCAGGCAAAAAATATGGATTTGTAGCTGTGTAATGGGCTAGATCCCCAGCTGATGTAAATTGACCCCACTCGACGGAAATCAAAGGCCCAGATTCCCAGTTGGAGTAAATAGTCCAGACTACCATGAACTCAATGGAAATGTAACAACTGACACAAGCTTATGACCTGGCCCTTAGTTTTTAGTCTTCACCTCTGGGTACCTCTTGGTGACTGACTTCAAGCAGACAGGGCAGCCTGAGCTGTGGGTTCCTCTAGTGGATGCATCCCAAGAGCTGCTGATAAAATGCAGGAGGAAAAAATCCCTGTTTTATTTTGCAAACACCTTGGGACATGCGTTGGGCCTCTGACCTGCCTTGTTTTTAGCCAAGGCTCCCTCCAGGGATGCTGCCATCATGTGAGATCCAGGGCAGGTGCTGTTCTCCCTCTTTGGGGTTAGAGTCGGGCAGATTGTCAGAGTGGTTTGCTCCAGAGGTGAGATCGGAGCTGGGCTTAAAGCCTGGGAGACTGGATTCAAATATTTAGCCCCAGAGCAGGGAGATCCTGGGCTGTGACCGTGTCTAGACCCTACACAAGCCAGGATCAGCTCTAGAGCTGGGAGGAGTTTTCAGTCTCTGATCCCATTTAGTCCTTCATCTCTCAGCCAAGCCTGTCCAAGGAGGTGAGAAGGGAGCGCTCATCTGTGGAGTGGATCCAGAGGTGAAAGTAAGTTGGTCCGGTCCGGTATGGCATACTGGCAAGAGCCACTACGCTGTGACGGACTGGACCGGCTTCTGCGGCAATGATTTAAAGGGCCTAGGGCTCCAGCCGCTGCGGGGAGCCCCAGGAATCCCCGCTGGAACTCTGGCAGCGGGGCTTGGGCAGGGATTTAAAGGGCACAGATGCCCATAGGGAGGCAGCATTGCACGTGCCTAGAGATTCAAGCATAGCTGCAAAGGGAACTTTTACTTTAAAAAACTTAGAGGCCAAGTGAATTTAGGCACCTACAGGTTTGACAGAGGGTTTGAGCATCACGGTGGTGCCAAAACCAGGACTTAGTGCCTAAAATAGGGACTTAGGAACTTGACTCTTTGGCGTGTTCAGCCCTTCCTCCATATTTGGCCACATTTGAGAGGCTGTGACGGGGTCCCTGGGGTGTAACCTGGACTGTAGGATCACTGAACCCCCTTTCCCACCAACCTGGGGCATCCCTCTCACGCTGTGATACTGACGTCAAGCCACAAACCTCTGGCAGGTGCTGCACTTACACTGACATCCACAGGCAGGGAAACGCCCAACTGAGTTGCATGAATGTTCTCCCAGACAGGGCCGGCTTTAGCAAGTGCATGGCCTGATTCGTACTCATCTGGCAGCACTCCGGGTCTTTGGCGGCATTTCGGCATGGGGTCCTTCACTCAGGCTGGGTCTTTGGTGGCAATCAAGGATCCGCCACCAAAATGCTGCCAGCACGGGGCCCTCTTAGGCGCAGGGCCCGATTCCGGGGAATTGGGCGAATCGGCCAAAAGCCGGCCCTGCTCCCAGACATTCATGAACCATCAATAGGGAGGCTCCAGCCAATTCCCCCACAGCTCCTCAGTCTTGCACCCCAGAACTATGTTGTCCTGAAATGGTCAGAAGCCTGGCCAATATAAGTTAATTACCTAGTCTGCCCCCTCCCTTGATGTGGAGAGGACATGCACTAGCCTTTGTAAACTGAGCTGAGATTTTCCAAGCACTTCAACCAAAACACACAGTTCTAGATTAAATATCGAACAGATTTATTGGCTACAGAAAGATTGATTTTAAGTGGTTATACGTAGCAAATGTAGAGATCAAAGCAGGTTACGTAAGAAATGAAAATAAATTTGCAGGCTAAGTTCTACAAACTAAACAAGATTTGAATCAAGCCGCGTCTCACCCTGACAGATGGTCTAGTTCCTCAATACCCAGGCTGGGACTCTTTTCCAGCCTGGGACCCCCTTCTGTTATAGTTTCTTCCAGCTTGCTGGAAAGATCTTTAGCTGTGATGTGGGGGTCAGTCAGTTCCCACTGGTGAAGCCATCTCCATTGTACACAGTCTCTGGATAGTGGATTCTTTGGTGGGTGTTGATGAGCCATTAACTGATGTCTGGCTACTCCATTGTTGTACCTGAAAGGCTAATTGTGGTGTTCCCAACCTGACAACATATTTTAGTAACACATATAGCCAGGGCCGGCTCTAACATTTTTGCTGCCCCAAGCAAAAACAAAGAGCGCTGCCCCACCCCCGCAAGTGCCGCACCACCGAATCCCTCCCCGAGTGTTGCACCACCCAAGTCCCCGCCCCCCCGAACGTCGCATCGCGCCACCCAAGTCCCCACCCCTGAGCATCGTGCCGCCCAAGTCCCCGCCCCCCAAGTGTCGCGTTGCACCGCCCACGTCCCCGCACCCCAAGCGTCACGCCGCCCAAGTCCCCGCCCCCCCGAGTGTCACGTCGTGCCATGCCGCCCACGCACCCCCCTGCCGCCACGCCGCCCAAGTCCCCGCCCCCGAGTGTCATGTCGTGCCGTGCCGCCCAAGTCCCGCCCACCCCGAGCGCCATGTCGCACCGCCAAGTCTCGCCCCTGAGCATCGCGCGTGCCGCCAAGTCCTCGCCCACCCCGAGTGCCGCATCGCGCGCCCAAGTCCTCGCCCCCGGCGTCGCGTCACGCCGCTCAAGTCCCCGCCCCACTGAGCGCCGTGTCACATCACGCCACCCAAGTCCCGCCCCTGAGCGTCGTGTCGCGTTGTGCCGCCCACTTCCCCCCCCCCCGAGCACCTCACCACCCTGCCCAAGTCCCCGCTCCCCAAGCACCGTGCCACGCTGCCCAAGCCCCCCCCCCACCGCCGCCCAGCCGCACCAAAAAAAAACCTGAGCGCCGCCCCGTCCCAAGGTGCCGCCCCAAGCACGTGCTTGGTAGGCTGGTGTCTGGAGCCGGCTCTGCATATAGCAATAATTCATAACTTCACATACAATAACACATACAACCCAACAGATCAAGACTTTCAAAATGATACCTCACAACACAAACTTTGTACAAAACATATCATAATGATCTGACAGTGGTGAATATGGGGGTTCCAGGGTGCCGCTTTGAGGTACAGAGAGAGGCCTGACGTTCAACTCAATGCATTCCGTCTCTCTGTGTGTAACACAATTGTAACCCTTCTGCCCCTCTGAGTTGGCAGCAACAAGGGCCGGGTTCAGTATCCAGGGGTTCCGTTTCAATAACACAATGCAAAACTGGCTCGAGCCCCCACCCAGTGACCTGGGACAATTACATCCCCCCCACCCGCCCAGGCACCTCTAGGAGGCAATACTTCCCCTCTCGCAAGCACGGAGTCCTAGTGTAGCAAAATCCTTTTAATAAAGGAGGGAAACAATGCGGCATCATGTTGGGGAAACACCACAACAGAATTAATAACACAAACCATGAGCAAAAGACCCACCTCCAAGTACATTTTCCCCTCAGGGTCTTAAGTCCAAATCACCTCAAAGTCCAACAACCTCAAAAGTCTCTGTCCCTGGTCAGTGCCACCCCAGAGTTCAAAAGTTCATCTGCAGAATTTTATCCCCCCAGCCTGGGTGGAAATGTGGGGGGGCACACAGGGTGTAAAGGGGCACCTTACATGGGCTGAGGCCAACTGCTCCGCCTCTCCATGGAGATCTGCTGCAGCCTTCACCACGAATGGCTCTGCTCCGCTCATCCAGCCCTCCCCGCAAACTGCTCTGCTCACTGTTCTGTGAGCCACTCCAACCATCCCACATGCTGCTCTGCTCCACCAGCTGCTCCACTCCACCAGCTATCCCATGAATCACTCCAGCTGTCCCCACAAACTGCTCAGCTCCATCTGCTGCACTCACTGCTCCAATCATCCTGCAAACTGCTCTGTCAGCCACTTAGCAATAGATCTTCAGGATCCCCAACTAGTTAACACAGCACTCAGTGATCTCAGCTAAGTAATTTGAGCTCATTTAGTGGTTTCAGCTTGTAGTAGGAGAACCCCAGTGCTGGTGCACTATTGGCCTAAAGTTATGTCAGCTCAGGAGCCTCTAGCTAGATACCTAATGGAATCAAAATTAGTTCTGCTATTCAACCGGGGGGAGCAGAGAGAGAAAAAAAAAAAAAGAAGGTGCAATTAGTATGCCAACCTTTCAACCAGGACACAGACCCATACAACCTCTCTCAATGCACTGTGTTTTGGAACCCATGTCCCTTGTCTAGCAAGTGCTCCTTAGTTGATGGTGAGACCCTCTGTCATAAAACAGGTTCATAGTCCCTCATTCACATAATCAGGGTAACAACACTTTATTCCTCCTGCCCCAATAACAGAGATATTGGGGATCCCACAGCTGTCAAAGTGACCATTTTAGGCTGCCGTGGGCTATGCTAGGCTGGGTGGGTGTGCCTATGCAAACAAGATCAGCCCCTGAAATTCTTTTCCACACTTGCCATAATTCACCACCAGATGTCAGGGTAGAGCTCATCCTGACTCTGCTTATACAATAATGGTTCAATGCTGCATCTGATCATTTCCAACACTTCAGCGAATATTCTAGCCATCAGCAGGCAAAACTGCACTGATTATGTCAGAAATCTGGAAGCAGGAAATGGGAGACACTTGGGGCCCCTGGCACTGGGTGGGGTGAGCAAATGGGAGACCTTGATGACAGAGTTGGGGGTAAGAGCACCTTTAATCCCCTCTGTGGTGTATTGAGAAGCCACCTACAGCAACGGGAGGGACAATAACTCCTTGTGGGGAAGCCCCTGCCCCAGCCAGTTTGGTTCTGGTGAACAGGCAGGGATTTTGCAGGAGGGCTCCACACACCCTGCCATGATGGTGGACGGTATTTACACCTGTCCGTGAAAGTCTCCCTCTAACTCCTCCCAGCTGTGAGTGATGCAGACTCAGCAGAAATTCTGCCCACAGTTCGAAATCAAGGCAGACTGGGCAGATGAGAGCCTCCTAGAGATGGAGTGGGGCGGGAAGTGGAGGATGGGCTGCAGCAGCCAGAGCACCTGGGAGAGGAACAAGGAGGGGAAATTCAGTCTCATTCGTTCATTTCACAACCATGGGCCTCACCTCATGGAACTAGCTCCAGGCAGAACAGCCCAAAGCACTGAGCCCCGGCACTTTAGGGCCTGTGCACAATTGATTCTGCTTCCCCCGGGATCTTCCCTTAGACTCTCTCCTGTTGCACTGTGTGTTCCAGTGCGACTCACCAGGGGCTCTTGCTTAGGGGACCTGCAGAGACCTGTCACCAGCAGGGTCAGCTCCTCCTTGTGGGAGGGTGGACTGAAGTCCCAGCAGGAATGTAACTGCTGTGCAGTGCAGCTGACATACTCTGGGGGGCAGCACCGCCTGCTGCCACTGGGGAATCCTGGAGGCTGCAATATGCCAGGCTGCTACCAATGCCTGTACCTCACTTAGAGTATGTCTAGTGATCGACGCGATCAATTGATCCCTAAATCGACACCTGTACTCCACCTCAGCAGGAAGAGTAAGCGGAGTTGACTGGGGAGCTGAAGTTGCATATCTTAGATCGATCCTTGCCCCAGTGTAGACCAGCCCTCAGCCTGCAGGCAGCACAGGTAGGAGGCCCAGAGCAGGGCACAGAGGTGGCTGTGGGGCTGTTTCAGCTCATATGAACTGGGAGGTCTCGGGGGCTTGGTGATGCAGGGTTCCCAGAGGCAACCAGGAATAATGGGGAGCCCAGCGCTGGCCCTGGGGGGATGGTTCCCCCCAACCCCACAGATCTCACTGCCAGGATGGTTCCCCTGGGACTCAGCATCACTTTCCCTTTTGTTAATTTCTCCCCATTCCCCCTGCTGCTCTTGCCCCTAAATTCTTTATTTTCAAAAACAGAACCAGAAAAAATACAACCCCCCCCACCCTATGGTGGCCACAGAAAATACTGACCCTAGGACCAGTTCTCCATCCACATCTCACACTGCCCATGAGACCCCCTGTTCTCAGTCATAGCTCTGCCCACAGTCCTGCATGTCTGGACGGGTCTCTCCAGATCTGGGATGGGCAATGTCTGGAGGATGCAGCCACATTAGTACTGTTGTCTCCCTTCCTCAGACGCAGTTGGTGGGGATAGAAATGAGGACACCCCAGGAAGGGGTTCATACAGGATATCATTCAAGGCCGGAGGTGGGCAAACTACGGCCCGTAGGACCTTTCTGCCCGGCCCTTGAGCTTCTGGCCGGGGAGGCTAGCCCCTGGCCCCTCCCCTGCTGTCCCCCCTCCCCCAGTGCTCTGGCCCACTGCTCCTGCCAGGCAGCGTGGCTGGCTCCGGCGGGGCTGTTAGCTCCTGCTGCTTCTCTGAGCAGCATGGTAAGGGGTGGGGGGTTGGGGACAGGGAGTCCTGGGAGGCAGTCAGGGGACAGGGAGCAGGGGGCGGTTGGATGGGGCATAGGTTCTGGGGGGGTAGTCAGGGGACAGGGAGCAGGAGGGGTTGGATGAGTGGGAGGTTCTGAGGGGGTCAGTCAGGGTGGGAAGTGGAAGGGTGTCAGATAGGGGGCGAGGGCCAGGCTGTTTGGGGAGGCACAGCCTTCCCTACCCAGCCCTCCATAAAGTTTTGCAACCCCAATGTGGCCCTCGGGCCAAAAAGTTTGCCCACCCCTGTGCAGGGCAAATGTCCTGCATGGATTGGACTTAACTTTACAACCCCTGCAATGAAGTGGACCTGGGTGGATGGCTTCCTGTTAAATCAAATGCTTTGCATCTTTCCTCATGTTAAATACATCAGAAGTGTTTTTAAACATTAGCCAAGCTAATTGTTTATCGTTATCTGTATTTATTATTGCTGCACAATAAAGCCTCTAATCAGTTATAATAAGCGCCCATGTGAACTAATGGATGACATAGTGCAGCAATGACTTCTATTCACCATTGTGCTGGCACAGTGTCAGGTGTAGTAGGTTTGTATAATTTTTGGTGGTGCCCAGAACGGGCCCATGTCCTGCCATCCCCCCACCCCCACCACACACACATCTGCCTTGTAAGCCGGTCTATATTTTTAAAAATAATGTAAAAATGAACTGGAAGCAGTAAGCGTTTAACGGTTTCCCTCTATTGCACAATATCACTATCCTAAGCAGAGTCAGGATGAGCTCTATCCTGACATCTGGTGGTGAATCATGGCAAGTGTGGAAAAGAACTTAGGGGGCTGATCTTGTTTGCATAGGCACACCCACTCCGCCTAGTATGATCCTGGATGAGCCCCCCAAAATGTAACCCTACTGCCCCTCTGAGTTGGCAGCAACTATGTAGCTCTTGCTAGACAAGGGTCATGGGTTCCAAAACCCAGTGAATTGAGAGAGGTTGGGGACAATTGTGTGTACCTGATGGTCTGGGCCCCTTTTGAGGGCCTGGCACACCAATTGAACCTCCTTCTCCCTCTCCACTGTTGAATAGCAAAGCTAATTTTGATTCCATTAGAAGCCTAGCTAGAGATTGCTGAGCTGAATTCACTTTGGGTATCCTGGGATGGACACAAGATTTCCGTCTCGATCAGCTGAATCAAAAGAGAGCTCCTCCTCTTCCGCCCTAAATCCCATGGCAGAAGTATTTAGGCCCATTCCTGACACCTCTGAGCCACTGGTGGGACCCCCGTGTGATGACACACACAAGTTATTGGACAGTGGAGACCTACAGGTGGAGGATGTCCTGGACACCTTCGATCCTCCACTGTTAGAACTAGAAATGCAGGGGCCTATGCCAGTAGCCGAGGGGACCTCAAAGCAAACCTCTCCATCCGTCGCTCAAGAGGATGTCCCCCCTACCACGGCAACAGAGATTCTCAATAGGCGAGATAGGGTAATAAGACCAGTAAAAAGGTTAACTTATGATGCACCTGGGGTGACTAGTGAGGAGCCAATACATTTAGCACACAGGCTTGTGGAAGCTAAAGTGGGCTCTCTGAGGCCCTTTGGAGGGGACCAGTGCGGGTGTGTGATTTGTCAGGACGACAAATTCTTGGCTAGGGGGAGGATGTAAGCAGAGTCAGGATGAGCTCTACCCTGACATCTGGTGGTAAATTATGGCGTGTGTGGAAAAGAACTTAGGGGGCTGATCTTGTTTGCATAGGCACACCCACTCTGCCTAGTATGAGCCCACGACAGCCCAAAATGGTTACTTTGACAGCTGTGCAATCCCCAATTTCACTGTTATTGGGGCAGGAGGAATAAAGTGTTGTTACCCTGATTATGTGAATGAAGGACTATGAGACTGTTTTTTGACAGAGGGTCTCACCATCAACTAAATAGCACTTGCTAGACAAGGGTTCCAAAACCCAGTGAATTGAGAGAAGGGGGTGGGGGGAAAGGTGTTTGGTAGTATTGGGGCCATCAATTATATTTTTTTCTCCCTCCCCACTGTTGAATAGCAGAGCTAATTTTGATTCTATTAGGAGTCTAACTAGAGACTGCCAAACTGAATTCATTTTGGGTCAATGGTGCACCAGCCCTGGGGCTCCTCTACTACAAATGAAAACTACTGAGCTGAGATCACTGAGTGCTGTTTTAACTAGGGGGGGTAGCCTGAAAGTATATTGCTAAGTGGCTGGCAGAGCAGTTTGCAGGATGATTGGAGCAGCCAGCAGAGTAAAGCTGAATAGTTTCTGGGGATAGCTGGTGGAGTGGAGCAGCTTGTGGGACATTTGGAGCGGCCCACAGAACAGCAAGTGGAGCAGAGTGGAGCAGTTTGCAGGTACAGCTGGTGGAGCAGAGTTGTCCGTGGTGAAGGTTGCAGCAGACCTCCATGGAGAAGGTGGGGCAGTTGGCCTTGGCCCATATAAGGTGCCCCTTTACACCCTGTGTGCCCCCCCATTCCCACCCAGGCGGGGGGGGGGTAAAAACTCTGCAGATGAACTTTTGAACTCTGGGGTGGCACTGATGAGGGACAGAGACTTTTGAGGTTGTTGGACTTTGGGGTGATTTGGACTTAAGACCCTGAATGGAAAAGGACACTGCCAAACTTACTTGGAGGTGGGTTTGTGTTATAAATCCTGTTTGTGGTATCTCTCCAACGTGATGCCACATTGTTTCCCTTCTTTATTAAAAGGATTTTGCTACACTCAGACTCCGTGCTTGTGAGAGGGGAAGTATTGCCTCCTAGACGCGCCCGGGGTGGGGGTGGGTGGGTAGGTAATTGTCCCAGGTCAGTGGGTGGGGGCTCGAGCTGGTTTTGCATTGTGCTATTGAAATGGAACCCCTGGATCCTGAACCCAGCCCTTGTTGCTGCCAACTCAGAGGAGCACAAGGGTTACATAAGAAACATTTATTTAACTAAGAATATCAACTTGATTAATACTGTTTTGAGTACGAAAACAACCCAGCACTCTTGGATCAATAACTCTCAAAAGTAAATACTTTCTAAAACTAACAGAAATTGTAGCCCCTTCTTTTGCGATGTTCTTCAGGAGGCAGCAAACACTTTTCATCATTGTTCAGTGGGGCATGGGGCTGCCCCGTAGCCAGCCTGGGGCAGGAGTGGTGACTGCAGGGGGAGGAGGGCAGGGTGTCATGACACTAACCCAGGCCCCAGCTGCTCAGGTCCAGGAAGCCCCTGGGCTCCCTTGCAGAGGGTGCCAGAGGCAGGGGGCTGCCATCACATATGTGCCTCCACCCCTGCCGCTGCCCCTCACCGTAGCCTCACGGGGTGGGGGTTGGGGCTGCTCCTTGCCAGGCCTGGAGCAGGAATGGTGACTGCAGGTGGTAGGGCAGGGTGTCATGAGTCCAACACTGACCCAAGCCCCAGCTGCTCAGGTCCAGAGTCCAGGAAGCCCCCTCAGAGTCAGAGTCGTCTCCTGGTCAGTGCTGGGGGGGAGGGGGACTTGCCATTACATTTGCGCCTCCTCCTCTCTTCTCTCTGCAGGTGCAGCAGCTGCCTCAGTCTGCCGCTGGTGCCGGTCCCTCTGTTGTGAGGAAGCGCATCATGGAGCGGCAGGACAGCCACCCGCTGCTCAGGGCGCAGGCAGGGATGCTCCAGGGGAGGTGCGTGGGGATGGCAGGCAGGGCTGTGGGAGAGACCCGGCCTCAAACATTGGTGGAGTTGGGCCCCTGCGCTCTGAGTGTTGCTGGAGCCCAGACACCACGGGCCTATATAACTCGTGGCCCTTGCAAAGGATATTTATGCAAGTTTTCAGTTGCAGAAGTTTGGTTTGTATTTATTTACTTCTGAAAAACACCCAAAAGATTCTGTGTGGAGACATCAACTGTTATAGAACCCACATTATAACATTTACTTTGCTTACTATATTTGGGATTATAACAAAAATGTCATAGAGAAGATTCAAATGATAACTCTAGCCTGTGTTCTTGCACATAGGTTGTTAATCCCTGGAAATTGCGGACAGCAGATTTAACCAGGCTCTATCCAGTACCACAGAAGTGATACCAGTTTGTACTGACAGCTACAGATGATTTTTCAAAACAGGTTGAAGAATTTCCACTTCGAACTATAACAGCACATGAGGTGGAGAAGAAGACATGTGAAATTATATATCAACATGGCTGTGCAGCACAGACACTGGTAGATCTAGGTTCTGAATTGAATCATGAGGTAACAGTTTACATTTGGTGTCATTTCCACTATATGGTCAATTACACACTCATGACCATGTGACGGGGGCTGTTAGCAGCTACAAACTGAGCCCTTTGGAAGCCAGCACACTGGTCACTGAGAGCACCCAGGGCACCGGGTGCAGTTACAGTAGAAGGGACTGAGTAGTTTGGGTTTGGAAGGGCAGACGGGATCACTTGCACCTGTAGGGAGCCTGAGGGGGTCACTAGCTCAGTGCTGAGAAGAAAGCAGCAGTATAAAAGACTGAACCAAGGACCAGGAAGGAGGCTCCTCGTAACTGCTGCTATGTTGTGATGCACCATAAAAAATCATAAAGATACTTGGTGGAGGTTCCCTGGCAGACTGTCTGCTGCTTAATTCACACAGGGGTCTGCCAGCCAGGGGTTGCAGGAACTGATGGGGGAGCACATTCATAGTTAGACATTTAAAAATGAACATTGCCTGCAATCTCTTCATGAGACTTCATGCTGTAAATTGTGAGTGACCACACATTTTTATGTCGTCAGATAGTAAAAACCATGTTGTATATTAATCTGTCAACATATTTCCCCATGTAATAACACAATAAGATTGGAAGCACGGTAATTACAAATAATTCAGTGAGAAATAGGGAAAGGAATGCAGGTATTTCTGAAGGAAATTTTAGGGAAAAATGATCTATTTTTAGATTAAAATTTCCCTGTGTTAAAAACTAGGAAGAACAAATAGCTTCAGGAGCCCATGGCACCTAGACACCAGCAGACTGGATAAAAAGCACAAATTAATCCATCAAAAGATAATTTTAGGGTATTTATTTTCAAATAATCAAGGTAAGTTTAGGGCACACTGCATATTGTGAATAAATCTTCAAAACTGAATTACATTGAAAATGTTCATCACACATCATGGTTAAAACAAAAAGTAGTCTTAGCAATGCCATGCAATGTGCCTCCCCTCATACTCTGCTCAGTAGCACTTCAAGAAATTAGGCTCAATCACTAATTTCAAGGAATTAGATCAATTGGTCACTATTTTTACAGAGAATTCCAGAAGGTGGTGGACAGAAACCAGAGGAATTGTGAAGAATTTCCTGGAGCAACTTTCTTTTTTTGGTACTCTAAACCTCACATGACAACAAAAATATCACCCTTTCAACTTATTTGTGGATGAGGTTTGCCAAAAAGCTTCACCAAATTTCATGTTATGTGTCACTAAGTGCCAGCATCTTTAATACAATTAAGTTAATTTGTGAAGATTCAGTAAAGGAATACAACCCTTCTCTATTTCTTTATCAAACTACATTTGTTGTGTCCTTATAAGCAAGAACACGAAGAGCCCGGCAGTACATTGCAATCAATAGTACACACTGACAATAGATTGCCTGCAAATAATATGTCTAAAGAAAAATAAACTAAAAAATGGAGATTGTAGGAGAGATTTCTATCGATAGGAAGAGAGTATTTGAGGTTGGGGACCATGTTTTGTTAATTGGTGTGAGAAAAGGAAAGGAAGGGTCATATTTTGATTACCAATTACATGTAGCTAGAAAGTTAAAAATCACATGAATTAATGCTGACAGAAGTTCAAAGAACATTATATAATCTTGTGTGAGTTAGAATTAATTATGCAATATATTTAAGTTATCATTTGTTCAACTATTAATTGTTAAAGGTGTAGTGCAGGAGGTGGGTGTATGTGCCCTGCCTTCCAGAGAGAACCAGTCAAGACAATAAAGAGAAGGGGAAAGAGAGAGAGAGCAGCTGCACATGTGTGTAGTTGTGATGTTTATGACACATGTACATAGTAACTGAACAACCCAGTCTGACAATTTAATAGTTTATTTTGTTAGGATAAATATTTTGGATTTCTTGAAATTCCAGCTGAAATACAAATGATGTTATTTAGAGATATTAAACGTCAATATAGATTTGAGGGGAAAATAAAAATAAATGTAAATAATTCCATTTCTAAAAATATGTTTAGATGCTTGTTTTTGAAATACTGTTGAAATGTAAATTAAAATATTCTTGTATTTACACCTTGTTACAATAATATTTTCTAAATTAAAATAATCTTTTTTCTTTCATATTTTACACTGAGATTTCACAGGGGTAGAAAATTCTGACCGGAGTGAATGACCCCGTCCACCACCATCTGCTACCGTGGCAACGTGAGGGCTGCACAGAAAGTCCAGTTGCTGCAGTAACTGGCCCCCACCACTGGGGGTGGGAAGAGCAGCAGGGCTGGGAGGGGCCAGTCTGTGCCGCGGGGTCACTGTCAGGGACAGAGATTCCCTCCGGCCTGAGCTGGGACTGGGCAGATTATCAGGGGAGCCGCGTTTGTACCGCCAGCTCTGAAACCAGGATTGAAATAAGGGCGGAGCGTCCCAGAGAAGGTGTCAGTGAAAGTGAAGAGATGGGACCTGTCAGTTACATTGTAAAACGAGACCTCACCCGCCTCATAGTCCAGGAAAATCCCCACCCGGCTGGGCCTGACACTCATGGGGATGGGGGTCAGTGGGGAGGTGAAGGCCTTGTATTCCCCCTGCCACAGCCGCATGACCCAGTATCCATTCCCAGGTGAGAGTGTGACCGTCCCCTTCCTGCTCACAGATTCCCTACAAACCCCCAGGTCCCACTCAGGCTTGTCTTCCACCTCCACCTCCCAGTAATGCCTCCCACCCGCGAACCCCTCAGCGCCCAGAACACAGTAACAATAATCAAATCTCTCAGGGTTGTTAGGCAGATCCTGGCGTTTGTCTCCATGTCTCACACGTTTCTGATCCTTAGACAGGTCGAGCCAGGGATTTGCCGTGTCTGGATCCAGAGTCACGTCCACTGGGGAGAGAGTCACAGAGTCAGGGCCGGGGGCGGGGGCTGGTCACTGGGATCAAAGGGGAATTAACCTGCATCCCCGTTAATCATAGAGGGTGTCATAGGTCTCACCCCCACTTAGAGCTGTTGGGTTCCAAAATGGGGACCTGCATGGACTCCTCTAAACTAAAATCCTAGTTTAGATCTGGTAAAAGCTGCCACCACCCAATAATGTACGTGTATTGGGACACGGTTCTTCCCCAAAATACTTGGGGATCCCAAGAGCCCCAAATCCATGGAGTTCTTACACCTAGGAGAAATAAACCATTCCCCGCTGCTTCCTCCCCCCTCCCTTTTCCTAGGAGAGATACCGGGATCCAACTACAGAGGGATGCCTTCCTTTTCCCTCCTCCCCTTTCCTCTCTCCAGCCTGCTCCAGAGAGATTATACATCCTTGACTCAACACAAAGAGGGACTCATCTCCCCCTCCCCTTCCCTAGTCCTTGGGAAAAATACCTTGATTCAAACTCCTTGAATCTCTACGCAGGGAAGCAGCCCACTTCCCCCCTCCCTCTCTCCTAGCCACTCTGGAGAGATACACACCGATTCAACTTTGTGAATCACCCTCAGGAGGAACTCACTCTTCCCCCCTCCCCTTCCCTTGAATCTTCACAAGAGAAGGAATTAACCAAGCCCAAAGAAAAGATTTATTAAATAATAAAAAGAAAGTAACTGTCTCTGTAATACCAAGATAGAATAATACACAGAGTCTAACCTATAAACCTGGAGCGAATTCCCCCTCCCCTTTTCTTTCTCAGTAAAAGCAAAGTAACAGCAAACAGAAATAAAGGATTTCCTTCAGCAAACACACAATTGCAAATGTAGAAATCAAATTATAAGACTAATCCGCCTTTCTAATTAATACTCACTATTGGATAGTAGGAACTACTCCAGGAGAACTTGGAGACATGACTGGCCTCTCTTAGATCCAAAGAGAGCACGCACAATCCAACAAAGAACACAGACAAAGGCTTCCCTCCACAGAGATTTGAAATTATCCTGTCCCTTGATTGGTCCTCTGGTCAGGTGTTTCTCAGGTTACTGAGCTTGTTAACCCTTTCCAGGTAAAAGAGACCTTAACCCTGATCTGTTTATTTATGACAGAGGGGGAGGGGGGTTGTTGCCTGAGGGGAGTCGGGGCCCCTCTGCCTGTGAGGAGACAATGAGCAGGGAAAGGACAGGAGGAGCGGGGTGGGAGGGGTGAGAAGGTGTCGGGGGAGGCGGGCGAGGGGAGGTGACAGACTGATGCTGGGAAAGGAAGGGGGAGGGGTGGGGCTGGTGTGACAAATAACGAGATGGTGGCTTGGGTGTTGGTGGCTGTGGGGCGAGGGGAGAGCAGGGTCTGTGGGGCAGTGGGTGGTGAGGGGATGGGCACCAGGAAAGAAGGGGGCAAGGGGAGGGTCAGGTGTTGGGGGCAGGAGGAGGGAAGGAAGGGGCAGGCAGCAGGAGGGTGCAGGGGAAGGGAAAGGGCAGGTGCCAGGGGATTGAGCAGAAGGGCAGGCACAGGGAGGGCAGAGGAGGAGGGACAAGCACCGGGGCAGAGAGGGGTGAGAGGCAGGGCAGGTGGGTAGAGGGAGGTGTTAGGAGAGGGATTGGGGAGAGGCAGGTGCCAGGGGGTCAGAGTGGGACTAGAGGAGGGGTGGGCACAGGGGGTGAGGGAAGGGTGCCAGGGGTCAGAGAGGGTGGGGAGAGGGGCAGGTGTCAGGAGGGCTGAGGGGAGTGAGAAGGGTGAAAGTCAGGACAGCAGAGGAGGGTGAGGGGTGGGGTGGGAGACATGGCACAGAGGAGGGAAAGGGGAGAGGTGGATGCCAGGACCGCATCGGCTTCTGCCGCAGGGATTTAAAGGGTTCTCCGGAGAGCCCCGAGCCCTTTAAATCCCAGCCCGCACCTCTGGTGGCCAGGCTGGGGCTGGCATTTAAAGGGCTCCTCCAAGCTCCCTGCCACGGCAGGGAGCCCAGAGGAGCCTTTTAAGTCCCACCCGCCGCTTTAACAGCCAGGCTGGGGCCATCATTTAAAGGGCCCGGAGCTCCACAGCGGCTGGAGCCTCAGGCCCTTTAGTTCACCCCGGGGGCTCCCAGCCACTTCTGCAGCTGGGAGCCCCCTGGGTGATTTAAAGGCCTTGGGACTCCCAGCCACAGCTGGTGCCCCAGGGCCTTTAAATCTTGAGGCCACGTCTCTTCCGGATGAGCCCCTCCCCCCAGGACTCCGGCCCTACCGGTAAATCCTGTGAGTTACTTTCACATCCTAAGTGACTGTCAACATCCCCAAAAAAACAGTTACAGGCAGGCCAGGCTCAGGACATCAGCTGTGAAACACTCCAGATCTGCTGTTTAATTTGCCCTTTGCAGACAAATGCCCCCTGGGCCACTGATCTCACCCCCCACAAATCAGGCTGAACATGGAGACTCGGCTCCAGCCTGAACTCTGCCCAGAGCCATTTGTGCCATGGACGCTGCTAGCGGCACAGACCCTCTGCAGTTGCACCTGGGCATCTCCCAGAGCGGATAATGGTCGCAGAGACCATCTCAGAGCCCCAGGAGCTCAGGTGTCTCCATCTAACGACTGCACCAGCCACCCCCCTCACTCTCGTTAACCAGCCCTGGGACAGACACGCTGGGAACTTTCACACCCAGACTCTGGAGACACTTTGGGTCCTTCTACGCAGCCTGCAGAAGCGAGTCTTGGAACAGGGTGGACAGATTCAGGCTTACGGGGCTCCCTTTTTGGAATTAAAAATAGCCGCATAGATTTTCAGGTTCTGGCTGGAGCTCAGGCTCTGAAGCCCAGGGTGGAGCCAGGTCTGCCCCTCACAGTGCAAGAGGGGACATTGTCTGTGTCCACATCCCCTTCACCCCCTTCCGCGGATGGGGAACAGCAGCCCCAGGGCCCCTCCCTTCACCCCCAGGGCAGGAGAGTGAGAGCCCTCGGCCTCCTGGGCAGCGGGGCCTCCCAGCACAGGTTCCTGGGTGAGCGTGAAAGTGTCTCCACACAGAGAGCTCTGTGCACCCGGCAAACACACAGATGTGCCTGTGGATCAGGATCCGGGATGGTGCTCTCCCCAGGAGTGATGGAAGCTCCCTCAATGTAGAGGGGTCACCCACTCGTGCCAGACCTTCTCCCTGAGCTCCTGTCCCTGCACCCCTGAACCCTCGCTCTCACACTTCCCCTCCTTCCTGAGCCCCTGCCTTCACACCACCTCTTCCCCAACACCCTGATCCCCTGGTCGCTGCTCTCACCCCCTCCCCCGTTGTTGCTCACCCTTACATCTAGTAAAAAGTGGGAGGGAATAGCCCTCCCATTGGTAAAAGTGATTGGCCATGGCTCCTGGCCCCCCTCTTCCAGTGCCTCTTACTCAGCCCCCAACCCCAGGAGGAGAGGAACCTTGGGGAAGTGTCAGTGAGTTCAGTGCTGGGGGTACGAGTGGGGTTTTACACCCCACTGCTGGAGCTCTGTGTATCGAGCGTATGAGGATGTCACGGCAGCCATGTAAGCCCCCCCACTGTCCTGCCAACATGGCTCAGCCCTGACACCTGCTGGAGCATCTTCCTGGGGAGGAACCATCCCTGCGGCCTGTTCAGGCCTTGGCCTCCCTGCGGAGGTGGCCTGTAAGACTGCTGTTAATGTGAGTTATGATGTGAACTCCTGTCCACTGGGAACAGGACTCTCAGCCTGGGCTGAGATTGGTGACTGGGGAGTGAAAGGCCCCAGCTGCAGGGCCAGCTCCAGGGTTTTTGCCATCCCAAGCAGGAAAAAAAAAAACAAAAAAACGTGATTGCGATCTGCGGCTCTACCGCCACCGCTTCTTCGGCGGCAATTCGGCAGCAGGTCCTTCCCGTCGAGAGGGAGTGAGGGACCTGCTGCCGAATTGCTGCCGAAGAGCCGGACGTGCTGCCCCCTTCAGTGTGCCACCCCAAGTGCCAGCTTGCTATGCTGGTGCCTGGAGCCGGCCCTGCCCAGCTGCCCTCACTGCCCCCCCCGAGCCAGCCCAGTGCCACCAGCCATTCAGTGCAATAACAGTGATGCTCACACTTGGTGACAGCCAGTGCCCCCAGCGGGCAGGGCAAGGGTCTGCCCAAGGAGCAATGGGCACAATCTGCAGCAAGGGAGGTTGAGGTTGGAGATGAGGAAACACTTTCTAATTCTCAGGGCTGTGAAGCTCTGGACCTGGCTCTGAGGGAGGCTGTGGGATCCCCATCACTGGAGGTTTGTAAGAAAAGGACAAATCCCTGCCAGGGATGGTCTAGTCCCTGACCTAGCGTGGGGGGCTGAAGTAGGTGACCTCTCGAGGTCCCTTCCAGCCCTGCATTGCTCTGGTTCTAGGTTACAGCAGTTCCTGGGGCTGGGCCCAGGGCCTTGGGGGCTCTAAGTCTGGTGAGTGGCACGTGACAGAGTTAACACTGTTTGTGACCATGGCAGCTGGCAGCTCAGCGTCCCTGCCAGGGGCCTGGACTGGCATGTGGCTGCCTGTACCTGGCTCAGCAGGGTGTTACTGGGCCATGTGGACAGGACCTAGGGCTGGCACCTGTCTATAGGGTTGCCAGGCGTCTGTGTTTTTATTGGGACGCCTGGTCGAAAAGGGACCCTGGCAGCTCTAGTTGGCACCACCGACTGGGACATTAAAAGTTTGGTCAGTGGCGCAGCGGGGGCCCGGGGCTAAGGCAGGCTCCCTGCCTCCCTAGGTCCGTGCAGCTCCTGGAAGTGGCCACCAATTTACTTCCCTGGAGTTTGAAACTTTTCTAGCAGAGAGGAACATTTTACACAGAAGGTCACCCCTATATTACCCTCAAGCCAATGGGGAAATTGAACGGTTTAACAGACGTTTGAAAGAAAGTTTGCAAATGGCTAAACTGGAAGGGCAATTGTGGATACCCTTCACTACCGATTTCTTGCAAGCATTCCGGGCTACCCGACATGCCACAACACAAAGATCACCCGCAGAGTTACTACATGGGAAACAGATGAATACTAAACTGAACATTGCTGGATTGTTAAAGGCATGATGTGAGGCCCCTACCGAGGATGATGAGAGAAAACACAGTTGAACAGAACCAAGCAAAGTATAAAGGGAGTTATAGGATGTTAAGACGGGATGTTAAGGAACCAAAGTTTGAGTGTGGTTCCTTCATTAGAATACGAAAACCTGGAATTTTACGCAAAGGGGACCATAAATTCACACCTCCTCTTAAAATCATAGAGAAGAAGGGACCTTACACCTATCGACTTTCTGATGAGTGGTTTGACAAAGTTCCTCCTCTACCTTGGTGGGTCCTGCACTTATTGGCAGATTTGCTCACCTCAGTGATCTTCCCCATAGTCTGGGTCAACTCCTCCTGTGTCTGATCAGGAGTTGGGAGGTTTGGGGGGAACCGGGGTCCGCCCTCTACTCCGGGTTCCAGCCCAGGGCCCTGTGGATTGCAGCTGTCTAGAGTGCCTCCTGTAACAGCTGCATAACAGCTACAACTCCCTGGGCTACTTCCCCATGGCTTCCTCCAAACACCTTCTTTGTCCTCACCACAGGACCTTCCTCCTGGTGTCTGCTAACGCTTGTACTCCTTAGTCCTCCAGCAGCACAACCTCTCACTCTCAGCTCCTTGCACCTCTTGCTCCCAGCTCCTCACACACACTTCCTCTCCTCTGGCACCCCCTCGGCTGACTGGAGTGAGCTCCTTTTTAAACCCAGGTGCCCTGATTAGCCGGCCTTGATTGGCTGCAGGTGCTCTAATCAGCCAGTCTGTCTTAATTGGTTCTAGCAGGTTCCTGATTACTCTAGTGCAGCCCCTGCTCTGGTCACTCAGGGAATAGAAAACTACTCATCCAGTGACCAGTATATTTGCCCTCTACCAGACTCCTGTACCCCACTGGTTTGGGTCTGTCACATATCCCTCCCCCCTGCTCAACACCAAGGGGTTGGGCAGCTTGGGATGCCAGACAGTGCACACGTGACAAGCCATTAGCATTGCCATGATGGCTTCCTGCTCTGTGATGCACACGGAACTGAAAAGGTTGGAGGGATAAGAACTACCTGGTCATCCTTATGTTCTTCTCCTTGTTCCGCTGCATCCATTGAAGAGGGGCATGGTCGGTCACGAGGACAAATCTGCGTCCGAACAAGTAGTAGCGCAATGGTTCCATGGCCCATTTTACGGCGAGGCACACTCTCTCCACCACTGCATATTTTTGTTCCATCAGAAGGAGTTTCCTACTGAGGTAGAGAATTGGGTGTTCCTCCTCCCCGACCATCTGTGATAGAACGGCCCCCAACCCTACTTCCGATGCATCTATCTGCAGGATAAATTCCTTGGTGAAATCAGGGACTATCAGTACAGGGTTACTGCAGAGGGCAGTCCTTAGGTCTGTGAATGCTTCCTCTGCTGCGTCAGACCATCTTACCACATCAGGTCCACAGGCTTTTACTAGGTCTATCAGGGGGCTTGCCCTTGTGGCAAAGTGGGGGATAAATCGTCGGTAATACCCCACTACACCTAGGAATGCCCGGACTTGTTTCTTGTGACGTAGTCGGGGCCAATTTTGGATGCCCTCCAACTTGTTCACTTGGGGTTTTACCAGACCTTTTCCCACAATGTAGCCAAGATATTTGGCCTCCGTAAATCCTACAGCGCACTTGGCAGGGTTTGCTGTAAGGCCAGCTTGCCTGAAGGTATCAAGGACTGTCTCCACCTTCTCTAGGTGAGTTTCCCAGTCTGGGGTATGAATGACCACATCATCCAAGTAGGCAGAAGCATAACTGTTATGTGGGCATAACAGCTTGTCCATGAGGCGCTGGAAAGTAGCTGGGGCCCCATGTAGTCCAAAAGGGAGGACAGTATATTGAAAAAGACCCTCTGGTGTAGAAAATGCAGTCATTTCCTTTGCGTCTTCCGCAAGGGGAATCTGCCAGTACCCCTTTTTCAAGTCTAGAGTAGTCAAGTACGGGCATTACCCAGACGGTCCACTAGCCAATACTATGCGAGGTATAGGGTACACGTCGAACTGGGATACTTCGTTTAGTCACCGGAAGTTATTGCAAAACCTTGTGGTGCCATCAGGTTTGGGCACCAGCACGACTGGGCTGGACCACTGACTGTGGAATTCTTCGATGATCCCCAACTCCAGCATTTTTTTTACTTCTGCTTTTATTTCCTCCCTTTTGGCTGCTGGCACCTGATAGGGCCTCATTGTTATTCTGGCCCCAGGGTTCGTGACGATGTGGTGATATGTCTCGGTTGTTCGACCCGGTTTTGTCAAGAACACATCTTGGTTCCGGAAGATCATCTCAGACACCTCATTCTTCTGGTCTGGTGTTAAATCGGGAGACACACTCACCTGTGTGGAAGGCTTGTTTTCCTGGGTTAGGTCTTTTTGGACAGTTATGCATGCCTCTTGTGCATGCCAGGGTTTCAGAAGGTTGATGTGATAAATCTGTTCTTGTTTTCGGCGTCCTGGCTGCCATACCTTGTAGGTTACTTCCTCCAACCACCTCATAGGGCCCCTGCCATTGGGCCCGAAGCTTGCTTTCTGCCGTGGGTACCAACACCATCACCCGATCCCCTGGTTGGAACTGTCGGACTTTTGCCTGGCGATTGTAATAGGTTCTCTGGGCCTCCTGTGCCTTTTCCAAATGTTCCCGTACAATAGGGGTGACACGGGCTATCCGGTCTTGCATCTGTATTACATGTTCTATTATATTTCTCTCCTCATTGGGTTCCTCTTCCCAGATCTCTTTGGCGATGTCTAGTATGCCATGGGGGTGATGCCCGTATAATAACTCGAAGGGGAAAAACCCAGTTGAGGCCTGAGGTACCTCCCGGATAGCGAACATAAGGTAGGATAGTAGGGTGTCCCAATCCTTCCCGTCCTGACTTACCACGTTCCTTATCATAGCCTTGAGGGTTCGGCTACCAATCCATCAGTCTGCGGATGGTAGACTGAAGTTCTCAGGGTATGTATGTGGAGCAGCATACAGAGGTCCTTCATTAGCTTTGACATAAATGAGGTTCCCTGGTCTGTTAATATCTCCTTTGGTAGCCCCACTCTGGCAAAGATCCTCACCAGTTCTTTGGCTATTGTTTTAGAGGCTGTGTTCCACAGGGGGACGGCTTCTGGGTAGTGAGTAGCATAGTCCAAAACAACAAGTATATATTGGTGGCCCTGAGCCGTCTTCTCCAGGGGTCCCACTAGGTCCATGGCTATTCGCTCAAAGGGGACCTCTATGATGGGAAAGGGTACTAAAGGTGCCCTCAGGTGGGAACGGGGACTGTGCAGCTGACACTCCAGGTAGGATGCACAGTACCTCCGCACTTCTTCATTTACTCCGGGCCAGAAGAACCGTCGTAGGACTCGTGCCAGGGTCTTCTCTACCCCCAAATGCCCCCCAAAAAGATGATTATAAGCAAGACTTAATACAGTGTTCTGGTGGTTTTGAGGTACTAGGATCTGCTGTACATATGTGGGGTTAGTGAGACCCCCACAAGGTGGATTAGGGAGCATGGGTCTGCCCAGTTCCCCAGGTTACACTGCATAGGCTCCTCAGCATTGGGACACTGTGCAGCTATATGTCCCCACTCCCTGCAGGCATAACATCTCTATGGGGCCTTAGGCATTCCCCGGTCTCTTGGTTTGGGCAGTCTAATATCACAATCTTCTTCCCCCTCAGTGTTCCGACTCTTTGTGGCTTCTAGTGGGCCTTCAGCCCCTCTCTCTTTCCACCTGGGCTGTCCTGGTTGCCCAGTCACCCGAGCTCTAGGGCTTGGTGCTGCTAGTTTAACCCGGGGTGTCTCTTCCTTAACTGGTTGGGTCAGCTCCCTCGCTGTCCTTCGCCTCTCTACCAGTGCGACAACCTCATCATAGGTGGAGGGTTCGTTCTGGCTTACCCAAGCACAAAGGTCTGGCGGTAACCCCCTCGTGTATTGGTCGATGACCAGAAACTCTAGTGTCTCTTCCGGACTCCGGGATTCCGTTCGCAACCACTTTCGTGCGAGATGGATGAGGTCATACAATTGGGACAGCGGGGTTTTGTTTTCCTGGTACCTCCACTCGTGATACCGCTGGGCCCGCACTGTAGTTGTTACCCCAGATCTGGCCAGGATCTCTGCTTTCAGCTGGGGTAGTCTGCTGCAGCCTCTTCAGGTAGATCATAGTAGGCCTTCTGGGCCTCCCCACACAGGAATGGGGCAAGGATGCCAGACCACTGATCTCGAGGCCAGGCCTCCCGTAGGGCTGTCCTCTCAAAGGCCAGAAGGTATGCCTCTACATCATCCTCCCGCGTCATTTTCTGCAGCCAATGGCTGGCCCGTATGATCTACGTCCCATCATGGCCGCGGTTCAGCTCTGCAAGGGTCTTTACCTGGATTACCAGTTCCCGCAACATAGCTCGGTCTTGAGAAGCCTGGTCCATCAGCAGGCGATTAGTCTCTTGCTGCAGCCGCATTGCCTCCTGTTGGGCGGCTGCCTGGACACGGGTAGCCTCCTGCTGGGCCGTTGTAGCTTGTATCAATGTCCGTACTAAGTCATCCATTGTGGTGAAAAAAAAAATTAACCCTCTCCTTTTTTTTTTAAAATCACCCTCCTTCTTCCGCTGCGCTGTGCACACCAAATCCCACCCCTGAAACCAGTTGTGACAAAGTTCTTCCTCTACCTTGGTGGGTCCTGCGCTTATTGGCAGATTTGCTCACCTCAGTGATCTTCCCCATAGTCTGGGTCAACTCCTCCTGTGTCTGATCAGGAGTTGGGAGGTTTGGGGGGAACTGGGGTCCGCCCTCTACTCCGGGTTCCAGCCCAGGGCCCTGTGGATTGCAGCTGTCTAGAGTGCCTCCTGTAACAGCTGCATAACAGCTACAACTCCCTGGGCTACTTCCCCATGGCCTCCTCCAAACACCTTCTTTATGCTCACCACAGGGCCTTCCTCCTGGTGTCTGCTAACGCTTGTACTCCTTAGTCCTCCAGCAGCACACCCACACCCACACCCTCTCAGCGCCTTGTGCCTCTTGCTCCCAGCTCCTCACACGCACTTCCTCTCCTCTGGCACCCCCTCGCCTGACTGGAGTGAGCTCCTTTTTAAACCCAGGTGCCCTGATTAGCCTGCCTTGATTGGCTGCAGGTGTTCTAATCAGCCTGTCTGTCTTAATTGGTTCTAGCAGGTTCCTGATTACTCTAGTGCAGCCCCTGCTCTGGTCACTCAGGGAATAGAAAACTACTCATCCAGTGAGCAGAATATTTGCCCTCTACCAGACTCCTGTACCCCACTGGTTTGGGTCTGTCACAACGGGTATGGAATGCTTATGTTGCTCCTGCCTATGCACCAAGAGGAGATTATGTCATCACCCAGTCTGCATTGGATGACTTCACCATAGTATCCACACAACAAGACATTGCACTGGAACTGGGGCTTGAGAGACGGCCTGTCAGACCCAGATGACCACCTATCTGGACTAGAAACTATGTTATGTAATATCTACAGTGTTTCAGTGTAATATTTCTGCCAACAGTATAGTGTCTTGTTTCATATTTATTCCTGTGGTTAGAACACCAATGTTTACTTTAATTGGGAGAGTTTCTTAAGAGAGGAGGGAATGTGGTGTTTAGATGCTGTTGTAATTATTAGAACTGGGAGCACTGGCTGTGGGGAGTCTGAAAGGACAGGAAACAGGAAGGAGGGAGGGGAGGAGTTGAGGAGGCTGAGTGAGAGCTACCGAGGGTGCAGCAACAGCTTGGTAAAGAGGTTTCCATTTTAAAAATAAAGTCCTGCTGAAGTTTGTTAGTACCTTGCCTGGTCACTACAACACCTCTCATGCACCCCCTACACCTCCCCAACCCCCTGCCCCAGCCCTGAGTCCTCTCCCGCCCCCAAGCTCCCTCCTGGAGCCCACACTACTCATTCCCACCAACACCCCAACACCCTGCCACAGCCCAGAGCCCCTCCTTCACCCCAAACCCCTCATCCCTGGCTCCACCCCAGAGCCCGCATCCCCAGCCAGAGACTTAACCCCCACTCCACACCCCAAACCAATGCCCCAGCCCAGTGAAAGTGACTGAGGGTGGGGGAGAGCAAGCGACAGAGGGAGGGGGGATGGAACGGGCCTTGGAGAAGAGGAAGGGCAGGGGCAGAACCTCAGGGCAGGGATGTTCAGTTTTGGGAGATTAGAAAGTTGGCAACCTGACCTGTCCAGGTTTTCCCAGGATTGTTCCTTTGTCCATGTCACTCTCCTGGGAAATCTGTGAGTCTGCTCAGGACATTACAAATCCCAGGTGTGTCAGTGGCTGTAGCGGGGGAGCTGCGGGGTGGTGGTGCCTATGCAAAGGGACCTCTGGGTCCAGAGTGCCTGGGACCTGCAGAGACGGGCCAGCTTGAAATAGTGAGTAAGATCGGGAGCACCCAGTCACCACCGTGCAGGTACCAGCTGTGGGGATCATCACTGGGGGCAGCAGGGTAGATCTGGTGCCATTTCCCGCTGGGTGAGGTTGGTACTTGGGGCAGTCCAGGAGCAGGAGCCTCTGGGGGCTGGTGCCTTCTCCTGGGATTCGGATGGGGAGACAGTGCCCAGGTGAGGGGACAGATGGTGTACATGAAGCAGGCAGATTTCCTGTTTTGTTGCACCTCAAAGGTGGCAACCCTAACAGGACCCCCAGCGGTGTTTGTGTAACTGCTCTGGGTGCCCCCCTCCCTCCCAGCTCTGTGTGTAGGATACCCCGGAGTGCATGGACCCCTGGGCCAGTGGTGCTGCAATACATGTGCAGGGCCCCCTGGGCTCTCTGATCCCTGCTGGAGCTGCCCAGACTCTCCCAGCATGCACCAGGGCACACACAGTCAGGCTGCAGGCTGGGAGCAAACACATACACACACACAGCTCAGCCATGACTGTGACACACAAAAGTTGCTGCGGGGGCACAATTTGTTGCAACTGGGTCAGGGGAGCATCACAAGCTGGTTATAAAAACCAGTCTGCCCTTGCAGTGGGGACAGGGCCTTCCTCCCCCCAGATCCAGGGGACATTGAACAGCTCCTGTCTGGGCCTGTTACGCTAGAAGGAAACTGTGGGCTAAAGCCGGGTCTGAGCATAGAAAGCCTGCTGCTGGGAAGAGAGAACTGAGCAGTTCAATGCAAATGATGGCCAGCTAAGAATGTCCATCCTGCAGAGCCCAGGCACCGCCCTGCAAAGGTGACACCAGGGGGCAGCATTTCATCACCAATCAGCCCTTTCCCAAAGGGGGCACGTCCCTGTTCTGCAATGAACCTGGGGTGTCACCTGCCGCTTTCCATGGGCCCCCAGTGACATTGCTGTGTCCAGCCTATTGAATGTCATAGGAAAATGCTCTGTGTAGGGAAGGGAGCAGAGAGCTCCCAGGGGGAGGTGGGTGTCATCATGGATAAAACATCAGTGTTATGTACAGTACCTGCGTAGAGCTGGGCGCTTCTCCACCCTGCAACCAAACACAGACAGAGGGGTGAGAACTCCCCTGAACACCAACACGCTGAGCAGGAGACAATGTCACACAGGGTGATACTGGGGGGAATGGAACTTACTGAGCTCAGCCTGGAGTTTGTCTAAAAATAAAACCAAGAGAAATGAGTTAATAGCACATAAAGTGACCAGATGTCCCCATTTTATAGGGACAGTCCTGATATTTGGGACTTTGTCTTACACAGGCGCCTATTGCCCCCCATCCCCTATCCCGATTTTTCACACTTAGTGTCTGGTCACCCTAATATCACATTATCTTGCAGAGGAGAAGTGAGTCAAAAAGACTTTAAAGCAAATAAGTCCTTAGACTCAGCCTGGAGGCTACGTCAGCAACCAGAGTCTGGCACCTCCTGAGCAGCAAAGGAATTAGCAACGGAGAAATATTGTAACCCCACCTGGCCAGGTGCAGGAGACTGTTACAGCCAAACAGGGATCCCTCAGCAAGTGGAAAATATTAACCCTGTGAAGCCTGCAGAAAGGAGCATACAGTACATCGGGTGAAGTGCATGATGGAAATTAGGAGGCTAAATGGAATTAGCAGAGTGAATGTCCAGAGAGATAAAACAAATACCAGGGAAATATTTCAGTCCATCAGAATCAGGAAGCCTGTGAGAGAATCGGCACGGGGGAAAGGGAGCAATTGAGGAGGGCAAGGACAATGCTGAGAGACTGACTGGTTTCTTCGCATCAGTTTTCACCACAGAGAAGGTTGGGGAGAGACCTGCCCTGGAGCTGCTCTGTTCAGGAAATGAATATCAGGGATTGAGGTGTGAAGAGGAGATATTGGAACAACTGATAAGTTAAAGAGCCAGCAGCCACCAAGAGCAGTGTAGATCCCTTCCAGGTGGCAAATACCCAAGAGTTCTGAAATGACATCAGAGCGATATGGCTGAGCTGCTAACAATAATACACATCTCTCATTAAAATCAGCTATTATTCTGGAGATTCAGAGGACTGGGAATGTTGTACCCAGCTTTAAAAATTTGGCCGGAGTAATTCTGAGAGTTACAGCCCAGTGAGCCTTACCTCAGTGCCTGGTAAACTGCTTGAAACAAGAACTAAACCAGAATTCTAAACAAGCTCTATGAGAATGATGGAAAAAAATCCAACTAGCACAGCTGGAAAAGAAAACTGAGGGTATTTCTACACTTAAACCCCTACAGCAGTGCAGCAATCTGAACTTGGATGCACTGGTCAGGTAGACAGGAAAAGCCCCATAAACTTTTGAATTTCATTTCTTGTTTGCCCAATGTGGAGCGCCGATCAGGACAGGTGACCATGCAGTCCCAGAAACAAAAAACAGCTCCAGCATGGACCATACGGGAGACACTGAATCTGATCTCTGTATGGGGAGATGAATCTGTTCTACCAGAACTCCATTCCAAAAGACGAAATGCCAAAGCATTTGAAAAAAAATCTCCAAGGCTATGGTAGACAGAGGCCACAGCAGGGACTCAGCACAGTGCTGCGTGACAAGCATAACGGAAAGCCAAAGAATCAAATGGATACTCATGGAGGGAGGGAGGGAGGACTGAGGACTCTAGCTATCCCACAGTTCCTGCAGTCTCTGAAAACTATTTGCATTCTTGGCTGAGCTCCCAATGCCTGAAGGGTTAAAAACATTGTTGCAGGTGGTTCAGGGTATATGTTGTCAATCTCCCCCCCGCCCCTCCGCTGTGAAAGAAAAGGGAAAAAAATCGTTTCTCGCCTTTTTTCAATGTCACCGTATGTCTACTGGATGTTGCTGACAGTCACAGTACTGCAGTGCTACACAGCAGCATTCACTTACCTTTGCAAGTTAGCAGGATTGTTACCAGTCCTATTGTACCATCTGCTGTTGTCATGGGTGCTCCTGGCTGGCCTCAGTGAGGTCGGCTGCGGGCGCATGGACAAAAATGGGAATGACTTCCCAGGTCATTGCCTTCTTTACATTTTGTCTAAAGAGAGAGTCAGTCCTGCCTAGAATATGAGGCAAGCCTACTAAAGAACCAGAGAGAACAGCCCTTTGGAGTCAGAGCCCAGAAATGATGAGCTGCATGCCATTTTAGGGGGTGCCCCTGCAACAACCCCACCTGTTGCTTCCCTCCTTCCGGGCTACCATGGCAGTTATCCCCCCATTTGTGTGATGAAGTAATAAAGAATGCAGGAATAAGAAATAACACTGACTTTACTGAGACAAAATGAGGGGGAGACAGCCTCCAGCTGCTATGATATTCCAGGCAGGACTGAATCTCCAGGAGACAAAGCTTAAAGAAGAGAATGACCAGGAGTCATTCCCATTTTTGCCCAGGCACCCCCTAGCCGACCTCACCGAGGCCAGCCAGGAGCACCCACGGGATGACGACAGCTACCAGTCCTATTGTACCATCTGCCATCAGGAAGGGAAGGCAATGGGATGCTGCTGTGTAACGCTGCAGCACCTTGTCTACCAGCAGCATCCAGTAGACATATGGTGACAGTGAAAAAAGGCTAAACAGGCTCCATGGTTGCCATGCTATGGCGTCTGACAGGGCAATCCAGGGAAAAGGGCACAAAATAATTGTCTGCCGTTGCTTTCACGGAGGGAGGATTGAGTGACGAGATTTATTTAGAATCAGCCGCGACACTGTTTTTGCGCCATCATGCATTGGGATCTCAACCCAGAATTCCAATGGGTGGGGGAGACTGCGGGAACTATGGGATAGCTACCCACAGTGCAACGCTCCAGAAATCGTCGCTAGCCTCGGTACATGGACGCACCCCCCCGAATTAATGTGCTTAGTGTGGCCGTGTGCATTCGACTTTATACAATCTGTTTCCAAATACTGGTTTCTGTAAAATCGGAATAATCCCGTAGTGTAGACATACCCAAAAGATTATTAAGGAAACTAAGGGCTTGGCTACACTTACAAATTTGCAGCGCTGCAGCAGGGTGTGAAAACACACCCTCTGCAGCGCTGCAAATTGCGGCGCCTAAAGCGCCAGTGTAGTCAAAGCCCCAGCGCTGGAGCCGCGCTCCCAGCGCTGTCCGTTATTCCCCACAGGGATGTGGAGTACGGACAGCGCTGGGAGAGCTTTCTCCCAGCGCTGGCGCTTTGACTACACTTAGCGCTTCAAAGCGCTGCCGCGGCAGCGCTTTGAAATGCAAGTGTAGCCACAGCCTAAGTCTGTCTACGCTACCACTTATGGCTCCAAAACTTATGTCACTCAGATGTGTGAATATTCCACTTCCTGAGCAACGCAAGTTACACTGACATAAGCGTTAGATTGCACAGCACTATGTCGGTGGGAGAAACTCTCCTGCCCACATAGCTACTGCCGCCTGCAGGAGGTGAATCATTATGCCAATGAGAGAACTCTCTCCCGTCGGTACAGAGTGGCTCCACTAGAGATCTTACAGTGGCCCGGTTGCATTGGTACAGCTGTAGCGTTAGAAGCTCTGTAGTGCAGACATGGCCTAAGTCATCATGGGGTGAGGGGTAAAGTGTTGTCCTGGATCAAAAACCAGCTAAATGACAGAAAACAAAGAGCAGGAATAAATGGCCAATTTTCATCTGGAAAAAGGTTTGCAGTGGGGAGCCTCACAGTCAGGTATTAAGACGGGTGTTTAGTCTATTTCAGCAGTTCTCAAACTGTGAGTCAGGGCTGGCTTAGACTTGCTGGGGCCTGGGGCCGAAGCCCAAGTCCCACCACCTGGGGCTGACGTTGAAGCCTGAGGGCTTCAGCCCTGGGCACTGGGGCTTAGATTACAGACCTGTCTGGGACGGAAGCCCTTGGGCTTCAGCTTTGACCCTGCCCCCTACCCAGGGGGCGGGGCTCAGGCAGGCTCAGGCTTCAGTCTCCCGTCCTAGGGTCATTGTGTTGTCAGAAGGGGGTCGCAGTGCAATGAAGTTTGAGAGCCCCTGATCTATTTATCAGTGACTTGGAACAAAGGATAAGCCCTAAAGTGGCAAAATTTGCAGATGACAAACAATGATTTAGGTTACCAAAGAAGTCTGAGTTATTTCAGAGGCACCAAGTTTGGAGAACCTGATGGCTGATGAAATTCAGTGTTGATCAATGTGAGGTAATACACGTTACAAAGATAATTAGACCTATGCATGCAGGTTTTCAGGAAAAAGACCTGGGCATCACTGTGGACCCCTCTCTGAAGAGCTCTGCTTAGGGTGCAGCAGTATTTAAAGAATGAAGTGTCAGGATGCACAAAGAACAGGACAGAAAATCATACTCGTACACGCCCTTATCTGTACTGGTTGCCCTATCTCAGAAAGGATATTACTGAAATGGGCAATAATAATGATTAGAGCCCTGAAGGCAAAGCCCTATTAAAAGTGACTGAAAGAGATGGGACATTTTAGTTTCGATAGGAGACATGACAGAAATAGAAATCAGTGAGAGAGAGAAAGAAATTGGGTTCTCAGCCCTATCTTCCCTTCTACAACCAGAACAAGAGGATACTCAATTAAATTGAAAGGTAGCAAATTTCAAACTATAAGAGGAAATACTATTGTTTACACAATGCATAATTAGCCTGGGGACCTCCTTGCCACGAGATACTACTGAAGACAAGAGTTTAACAGAAATAAAATGAAAGGACATATATATAGCTAATGAGAACATGCACCTTTACACTGAGCAGGGTTAAAACAAAATGGACAAGCAAAGAAAAACCCTAAATGGACAAAGGATTCAGAAAGGCTCAGGCACTGAGAGAAATGCAAATATCCAGAGTCGTGCTAATTCTCAAACACACAAGCATACTGGAAGCAGGGGTGGTTCCAGGCACCAGCACGCCAAGCGTGTGCCTGGGGCGGCAAGCCACAGGGGGCGCTCTGCTGGTCACTGCAAGGGTGGCAGGCAGGTTGCCTTTGGCGGCATTCCTGCAGAGGGTCTGTTGGACCCGCGGCTTTGGCGGACCTTCTGCAGGCAGGCTGCCGAATCTCTGGGACCGGGGAGCTCCCGCAGGCTGCCTGCCGCGCTTAGGGCGACAAAATACCTAGAGCTGCACCTGACTGGAAGGGAGAGAAATCCCCTCCTGCTTCAGGGCACAAACCAAATGCTGACAGGGGTCAGGAGGAATTCGAGGGAACTCTCCCTGGGAGCAGATTACTCTATCATTGGGGTGATGGGACGGGATCAGAGCAGGGTGGAGCCCACCTTCTGCCTGCGGGTGTTAAGGACTACAGCCAGCTCACAGCCTGGGCACAGCATTGGCTGCACAGAGGGCAGAGTGAGCCAAACCCGCTCCCGCCCCTGCTGTGTGGGAGCAACAAATCCCCTGTGAGTTCAGTGAGTGGGGTTTGGGTCTGTTTGCCAGGGCCGCCCAGAGGGGGGGGCAAAGGGGGCAATTTTCCCCGGGCCCCGGGCTCCGCTGGGGCCCCCAAGAGAACAGCTGAGGCTCCCGCCTCCGCCCCTCTCCTGGAGCCCTAGCGCATCAAGCGGCATCCTCAGACAGCGCCGCAGCGAGTTTCCGCTGGGGCCCCTGAGCCCCACCCCGCTCAGAGCTGCGTGGTGAGGGGGCGGGGCTTGGAGCTCCGGGCTGAGCTCAGCTCCCTCCGCTCAGCGTGGAGCTCCCAGCCCCACCCCCTCCCTATGCTGCTTTGAGCAGGACGGAGCTCAGGCCCCGCTGGAGACACGCGGCTGTTCAGCGAGGCGCTGAGACTCCGGGTGAGGAGGGAGCCGGGGGTAAGAGGCTGGGGCCGGGGGGGTTGGCTAAGGGGCAGGGAGCCCTGGGGACAGTCAGGGCACAGGGAGGGGTAGAGGTTGGGGGAGCGGTCAGGGGGCAGGGAATGGGGGGGGTTGGATTGTGGGTGTTCTGGGGGGGGTGGATAGAGACAGGGCTGCCCAGAGGGGGTGGGGCAAGAGGGCACAGGAGCTTCTTCGCTCCCGGTTCGCCAGCGGGGGTCCTTCCGCCCAGGGCGGAAGGACCCCACTGGCGAATTACTGCCGAAGCGGGCCCCGCCGCCGACGTGCAGCCCGGTCTTTGGCAGGAATTCGGCGGCGGGGGGCCCTTCCATTCCGGGACCCGCCGCCAAAGTGCCCTGAAGACCCGCGGCGGGGACCCCCCCGCCGCCGAATTACCGCCGAAGACCGGGCTGCACTTCGGAGGCGGGTCCCGCTTTGGCAGTAATTCGGTGGCGGGGGGTTCCCGCCGTGGGTCTTCGGGGCAGTTCGGCAGTGGGTCCCGGAACAGAAGGGCCCCCCGCCGCCGAAGACCCCAGGCCCCCGGAATCCTCTGGGCAGCCCTGCTGTTTGCTCCATGTGCTGAGTGTGAGGGACGAGGGGCCGAGCTTCTCTGGGCACCGCACAAACCAGACTGACTTTCTGTTCACAGTGAGAACTCTCAATACCTGTCCCAGGGGTCTAAGAAATGTGTTGCAAAGTTTGAGATTCCCCCTCCCCTTCCATTGCAATGAACAAAGGATACCTCACCTTTCTCTGCACGATGCGCCACTGGAAGTGAACAACAGGAGAGGTATGTTACAAGGCAGAAAATTTATCTATCTGTAAGTATTGCAAACACATAAGAGTCATTTTTCTACTGGTGGAAAATAGAACACACATTGGGGCTCTGCCTCTAGCTATTCCCACTGCCCACATTATACTGGGGACACAAGGCCTCATACAGGAAAAACAATGAGTAAATGTCCGTCTCCCTTCCCCTCTGGCTGAAGCCCCACACTGAACTCAATGGTGTTTCTATCTGTCTGGAATGGGATCACTTTTGATAATCACATCCCATCAATTGCAGCATTTCAGGGCATGTTCTAACTATCAATGGGCAGAACCCTCCTGATGTTGGTGAAAACTGGAGAACTGTAAAAGCCGGATTTCCACTAAACTCACCGTTTGATTCTGCAGGATACAGGGTGAGGCAGTGAGCTCAGGGTTAGGGTTTAAGGTGAGAGTAAGGTCAGAGTTAGGGTTAACAGGCCCCTCACCACACTCCAATGAGCTCCCCCATCTCCCCTCCTCTTCTCCTCACCCCCATATTCCAGCCAGGCCCCTAGACTCCCCACTCTGGTCAGAACTCTATTGATATGGGGGGAAATCAGAAAAGCCTGATTTTATTGGAAATCAGTTTTTCCAATTTTCTGCTTTTCACAACAATCAATAGGGTTATGGCCAGAGTTGTGGGGGAGGGGCGCATTTGAAAGTGGGGAGTGGATTTAAGAAGCCCAGTTGGATGCACCACTGGTCCCATGTAAGCAACAAAGTGCGTGACCCTCCAGTTAAAGAATTGCCACATAATTGTGATCTATGATTTAAACCTTCAGGGTGAGATTCTGCTCTTAGAACTGCAGCCCAAGGGCAAATGAGTCTGCAGGCAGAGCTGTTTGCTGCCCACCCTCAGCACAGTGGGGTTGGGATGGTGACACTAAGTCTTGATCAATGAGAATTTAATTGTCACCATTTGCAATTGTCTCACTGCTGATCATTTTAGCAGAAACGTCCAACTTCTGTGCTTCTCCCGCACAGCTGGATGCAGGCGCAGATACTGGGGAGAGGGGCAGTGGGGCATCTACCTGTCTTCAAAGGTTGCTGGGGTGAGGAACAGTGAGTTCAAGCCCCTCCCACCTCCATCTAAATACATGCTGTGCATGCTAAAACAGGGAGGGGAGAGAGGAGATACATTTCCCCTCCTTCTCTCAGATACCAAATGTCTCCTTGATACCACAACAAATGTACACACACCCCCCCCCCCACACACACACACTATCACAGAGAGTGAAATCCTGCCCCTTCTCATGTTACATGGCCATGAAAAGCCAGGACACGGGGGATCCCATGTGAGGGATTCTGTTAAATACTGGACACATCTAACAGTCCCCAGCAACGATCCCGGCCTCTGGACCGGCCAGGCTAGGGTTTCTCAGGGCCTGGGTACGCCGAAGCCGCGGGACTGGCGGATTCCCGCAGGCGCACTGCCGAAGGCTGCCAGACTGCCGTGCTTGGGCTGGCAAAAAAGCTAGAACTGCCCCTGCATCTCCCCATTGCTCTGCTTCAGGTGCTGTAGCCCACTCAGTTCTATAGCCGCAGCCTGAGCCATCACTTCCCAGGGTCTCCAGGCACAGCCGGGTCCCCAGGGTGAGGGAGGGAAGCCCCGTCCTGTGACGATCTTTACACAGAGGCTTTGTCTACACTAGCACCTGAATGACAACACTTTCGTGTGTGTGTTTTAACAACTCTGAATGACAAAAGACAAAAGATTTAAAAACACCAATGTGAGCAGCGCTTTGCCTGCGGGAGAGCTCTCCTGCTGACAAAGCTACTGCTGCTCATTGGGGGTGGAAGATTTGTGTTTGCAGAAGAGCTCTCTCCTACCAACAAACAGCGGCTACACTGCACGCCTTTGAGTAGCATGGCTGTAGTGGCACAGCTGTGTCATTAAAAGCCCTATAGTGCAGACAAAGCCTAAGTCCCAGCCTCCCTTTGGCTTCATTCCAAATGTCTCATCTGCCTGGTAATCTCTAGTTTACTGATCTGCCACATTTTTGGGAAACATTCTCATGTAACCCTTATGCCACCCCATTGGCCCCAGACACTGACCTTTCTCGCTCTCCAGTTGAGATTGCAGCTTTTCTAGAGAGAGAAAAGGATGAGAGATGAGATTTCATTGCATCATATTTATGGTGAAGTTCCAATTATTCCTTAATGCAGCTCAGCTCTGGGGATAGATTACTCTATCATTGGGGTGATGGGATGGGGTGTAGGCCACAGCCAATAGCAGAGGAGAGCAAATGGGCAGAGTGACACTGTAGCAAGCAGCATGACAATGACATCCACCACCATGTCCCTGGCCACCTTCTGCCTGGGAGTGTTAAGGACCACAACCAGCTCACAGCCTGGGCACAGCATTGGCTGCACAGAGGACAGAGTGAGCCAAACCTGCTCCCGCCCCTGCTGTGTGGGAGCAACAAATCCCCTGTGAGATCAGTTAGTGGGGTTTGGGTCTGTTTGCTCCATGTGCTGAGTGTGAAGGACGAGGGGTCGAGCTTCTCTGTGCACTGCACAAACCAGACTGACTTTCTGTTCGCAGTGCGAGCTCTCAATGCCTGCCCCAGGAATCTATGAAACTTGTTGCAAAGTTTGAGATTCCCCCTCCCCTCCCATTGCAATAAACAAAGAGACCTCACCTTTCTCAGCAAGATGTGCAGCTGGAAGTGAACAACAGGAGAGGTGAGTTACAAAGTAGAAGATTTAACTCAATTATTGCAAACTCATAGGAGTCATGTTTCTACCAGTAGAAAGCAGAACACACACAGGGGCTCTGCCTCTAGCTATTCCCACTGCCCATATTATACTGGGGACACGAGGCCTCGTGCTGGTAAAACACTGAGTAAATGGCCGTCTCCTTTCCCCTCTGGCTGAGGCCCCACACTGAACTTGATGGTGTTTCTATCTGTCTGGAACAGGATCAGTTTTAATAACCACGTCCCATCAATTGCAGCGTTTCAGGGCATGTTCTAGCCATAAATGGGCAAAACCCTCCTGATGTTGGTGAAAACTGGAGAACTGTAAAAGCCAGACTTCCACTAAACTCACTGTTTGATTCTGCAGGATACAGGGTGAGGCAGTGAGCTCAGGGTTAGGGTTTAAGGTGAGGGTGAGGTCAGAGTTAGGGTTAATGGGCCCCTCACCACACTCCAGTCAGCTCCCCCAGCTACACTTCTTGCCTCTTCTTCTCCTCACCCCCATATTCCAGCCAAGCCCCTCGACTCCCCACTCTGGTCAGAACTCTATTGATATGGGGGAAATCAGAAAAGCCTGATGTTACTGGAAATCAGTTTTTCCAGTTTTCTGCTTTTCCCAACAATCAGTAGGTTTATGGCCAGAGTTGTGGGGGAGGGGTGCATTTGAAGGGGGGAGGGGTCAGTTTGAGGAACCCCAATTGGATGCACCACTGGGCCTATGTAAGCAACAAAGTGTGTGACCCTCCAGTTAAAGAATTGCCACATAATTGTGATTTATGATTTAAAAACTGTCAGGATGAGATTCTATTCTCAGAACTGCAGCCCAAGGGCAAATGAGGGCAACTTCGGCTTTTACCACGAACCCCACATCCTCCTGATCCTGGGTGCTCTGGATGCCAAAACAGCCCCTGCTGTATATCAGGGCTTGTCTGCATAGGATGGTTCACCAGTACATGGTAAGCTGGGAATTTAAACTGCCCTTGTTACACGGGAATAACGCCCCATGTCAGCGCTGTTATTCCATAATGGGAGTGAGTTTTTCTGGTTTAGCTTGTGCCTTTAGTTACAGCAGCTTTTCCGTCGGCGCGTATGGGCAGCAGCAAAGCCCAGGATCTCTGCAGCACCGTGCCCCTCTCTTGACACCCCCCTCTTGTTCCCAGGCCCATCTCTCACACATCTACAATAGGGCTCGTGAGTGGGTCCTCAGAGCGCAGCCTGTAGCTGTTCTTTGCACTGCCTGCTCTGGAGGAATCCTCCCCCAGCTGCATCCAGGCCTTCTGGACCCCTTTTATGCTGCTCTGGTCCTTTTACTAACATAATGGGGTTAAGATGGGAGTGAAACTTGTTGCAAAGTTTGAGATTTCCCCCTCCCCTCCCATTGCAATTAACAAAGGAACCTCATCTTTCTCGGCACGACGTGCGGCTGGAAGTGAACAACAGGAGAGGTGGATTACAAGGTAGAGGATTTATCTGTAAGTATTGCAAACTCATAGGAGTCATGCTTCTACCAGTAGAAAGCAGAACACACATAGGGGCTCTGCCTCTAGCTATTCCCACTGCCCACATTATACTGGGGACACGAGGCCTCGTGCAGGTAAAACACTGAGTAAATGGCCGTCTCCTTTCCCCTCTGGTTGAGGTCCCACACTGAACTCGATGGTGTTTCTATCTGTCTGGAACAGGATCAATTTTGATAGCGACATCCGGTCAACTGCAGCGTTTCAGGGCATGTTCTAGCCATCAATGGGCAGAACCCTCCTGATTTTGGTGAAAACTGGAGAACTGTAAAAGCTGGATTTCCACTAAACTCACCGTGTGATCCCTCAGGATACAGGGTGAGGCAGTGACCACAGGGTTAGGGTATAAGGTGAGGATGAGCTCAGAGTTAAGGTTAGCAGGCCCCTCACCCCACTCCAGTCAGCTCCACCAGCTACACTTCTTGCCTCCTCTTCTCCTCACCCCCATATTCCATCCAGGCCCCTTGACTCCCCACTCTGGTCACAACTCTATTAATGACAGGTTTCAGAGTAGCAGCTGTGTTAGACTGTATCCGCAAAAAGAACAGGAGTACTTGTGGCACCTTAAAGACTAACAAATTTATTTTAGCATGAGCTTTCGTGAGTTGAAGCTCACTTCTTCGGATGCATAGAATGGAACACACATATCTCCTGTCTGTGTGTTCCATTCTATGCATCCGAAGAAGTGAGCTGTAACTCACGAAAGCTCATGCTAAACTCTATTAATGTGAGTGAAAATCAGAAAAACCTGATTTTATTGGAAATCAGTTTTTCCAGTTTTCTGTTTTTCACAACAATCAGTAGGAGTGTCATATTTCTGGGAATAACCCTAACATCAGTTAAAGTAACTAGCCCAGACACTGAACTTTTTCACTCTCCAGTTCAGATCACAGTGTCTCTAGACAGAAAAGGGGGAGAGGTGAGATTTCATTCCATCATGCTTATGGTGAAGTTCCTATTATTGTTTAATGCAGCTCTGCTGTAGATATGAAATATAGAAACAAATGGAGAGACACAGACAGGTCCATCTGTGTTGGTCCCTGAACCCCCATCCTAGGCCAACTCCTGAGCTTGTAGGTAGTGTCTGTCCCCTGATCCTAGTGACACATGGGAACAGCGCCATGTAAGGCCAGATCAGTTGGTAGGTGTCCCAGCTAAGAACAGCATGGAAATGCCTTTCTTTAGCTGGGTGCTCAGGTCAGCATGAGCCAGGGAGGGGTGTGTGGATGGGCCCCAACAGGCATCGTCTAAGATCAGCTCTTTCCTCTGAGAGCTCATCCCCTTGGTGCGTCAGCCCTGGGGTCCCAACACTGCAGGAAATGGAGTTAGCGTCATGTCTGCCAGTCACTGCTGAGCACAGCCTGAGCGAGAGCATCTTGTGCCCAGTGTGAGCAGCGTCTCAGAGCAGCCATGCAAATCCTGAGTGTGTTTGTGTTATTACAGTATCCTAGCCACAGCTCACCAGTGCAGCTGGTGCAGAGAATTCTCTGAAAGGCCCAGGGAACAAGACAGTGACCGTTAATTATTTAGTGATTGGAAATGAGCCCAGCATAGCTCTCTGGGCACATAAGACAAACTTTACATACAACTCAAAATGAGTGAATCCCTGTCACCTAAATGTGGACTGGACCCAAATAATGTGTCTGTTAAAGCCAGGAACTAACCAATTCACACCTAGTGGTGACAGTTCAAAGGTACAATACCCAGTTCCAACTTTCACAAGTAAACAGCACAGCTCCTCTCTGCTTCTCTGAATTACCTGCTTCTGTCCCCACTGGGAAATCATTGTAACAGACCTTTCCCCTTCCCAGTTCTTCCAACACTTGCAAATTTCTCCATAAAGTTCACAGCTCTTCAGGCAAGAAAACCCTCTGGGTGGGACTTTCACAGCAGCCTTGCAGGTTTGCACACTCGGTGCCCCATTAATTTAAACAAAAATTGAGTATTCAGACCCCTTAGGCAGCTTTGAAAACCCCAGCTCCCTATAAACTCACAGATCACTGAAGGCCAATATCTTCCCTTTGTGACCAGAGAAAAAACTACAGCTGAGCACTTCTACTACAACAGAGAGTTCACTGCCCTGTTCCTGTAGCAGGATCTCAGGCTGAGCAAATCTTAGTGTAGCTAAATTGCTAACATTTCCATTTGCACAGCCACTACTTCACCCATCCACAGCTCCTACTTGCAAGCACAGACTAGGGGGCAGAATTGGGCGGTAACGAACCCCTCTCTTCTCCTACTTTGCTTTCTGTTTTTCCTGCAAGGAGCCAAGTTCCATATGTTGGAGCTTCAAGCCCAGGTCAGTGAGCCCCACATGAGTGTTTCAAACTGAGCCATGCTGGTCCCCATGGAATAGTTCAGACTCACATTCGACTGGGATCCCTGAGTGAGATCTGACGGGGTGAAACCACTAGACACTTCTCGGTTCACATGTGAAGTCATAATTCATTCAGCTCCCCCTACACCCTCAGCCCAGCTACCATTGCCTGAAACGCCTCCAAACATTGAATCAAAGCCCCTCAATGCCTGTATCACTACTTTGGTTTTTAAAACTTTTTCTCACCAAGATCCCCCCTCAAGTTACTTCACCTTTCGCTCTGTGTTGCCTCCAGAAGCCGTAACCAGCCAGGGGAAGGAGAACAGCCAGGAGAGCCAGGATCACCCACAGAGCCACCATCCAGGGATTGGCCCTGGGGAAAAACATCTCTGCAAGAGAAAGTGCCATTGACTTGGGAGAAAACACGCACAGAATGAAGGCAGGACACAGTGACAGTGGTGACTATGTGACTAGTTAAAAGACTCTCTCAGGAAAATGCACAATAAGATGTGGCTCCTTTGTTTTTTATTATTAAACCAATGAAAGTCCCAGCCTGGTTACTGAACATGGCTAATTAATGGGAGGGGGTGGGGTGGACTCTGCTATGCTACATCTACCTCCCACTGGCATAAATTCAAGCATTCCCTAGGCCGGGGTAGTCAATAGGTGGATTGTAGGCCAAATCTTGGCTACCAAATGCTTTTGAATGGACCCTGGAATCTTTTTATTTACTTATTATTATCACTGTTATTTTTTTTATTATTATTTTCTCTGGAGTCTGGACCTTGACTATACCTTGACCAAGAAATTTGGACCTTGACAAAAAATAATCGATTACCCCTGTCCTAGGCTACTCTAAGTGATCCCAAGGCTGCATCCGGTGCAGACTGGCCCTCAGAATCAGAGAGTTGTGACCTGACACTCCTGACTCTCCTGTGCTCACTGGGGCTCAGTTACACAAGAGAGTCAGAAAATGTGTTAATACAGAATTTTAATAAAAACAAAACTTGAGCCTGGAAATTCAGACTAAAAATTCCTCAAGTCCTCTTCCCTGGGCCTTGGAGCAATGGCTGACTAGAGGGTCCTTGTTAAGTGATTGGTGTATTGAAAACTGTAAAAATTATGAACACTTTAAATACAGAGGAGTTTCTTGGTGCTGCTTGCAGGCTAAGGGGGCTCTGTAGGGAGCGTGCATCTGAGTCCTCTGAAGTCACTCTGCAAAGAGCCAGCCTAGAGCAAGGCGAGCTGAGTTCTGGTTCTCTGCCTTAGGGAGCAGCCTGCTTTTTCTTTCTCTGTATTTGGCTCTGGTATGTTGGAGCTCTGGATTCTTAGAAATAAAGCAGAGTGACATTGCAGCCTTACAGGAAGAGTGTTTATGTTTTGTTTTCAACTCTCGGTGTGTATGCCGTGAACATAACAGTCAGGTAATACTGGGCATATCTAACTAACAGCACTTTGAGATCTCAGATGAACAATGATTTACAAATGCAACATTTTTATTATTATGTAGATTAAATATTCATTCGATATTAACCAAGTTATTTGGCAGATAATAATACATAAAATCAGGACCTTTTTTCTCTATAAATTAAGATGCTTTTAGGTAAGATTTTGTTTCTGCATATTTTGGGGCTGAACTTTTATTGCTGGTATTTTCAGATGTTATCTAAGTAGCAATGCTCAGAGCATACCCAGGGGTCTCTTCAGCTGTTTGGGAAAAATGACTTTTTTAGCCAGATTTTCATAAACACTTAGCATCCAGCAGCTCTCACTGAGAACAGAGGAGAATTCCCTCCCCCAGCCCTACTGACTGTGATGTTCAAGCACCCACAGAGAAGTTAGATATAAACATAAATACTCCGGCTTGGAGGTTGCAGCTTAACATGACTTTATTTCTTAGAATCCAGAATATCAACACACAAGAACTCACAACAGAGAGAGGGGCTGCTCCCTAAGGCAGTGGGCACAACTCACCTCACCCTGCTTTAACTTGGCTCGTCTATAGGAACAGTTAGTGCACGGCAGGCTGGGGTGTAAATCCACCTTGCACTAGGTTGCTGCTCACTAACAGGCTGTGTGGATCCCGCTGCACCACACTAAAAGTTCCCTGGTGCACTTTGAACTGTTCCCATTTCAAAGCAGGGCAGATCAAAGCGCACTATGGAATTGTTAGTGTATGTAGCAGGGTCCACACAGACAGTGCGCGCCAGGCTAGCGTGAGGCAGATTTACACCTTGCCACAAACTAACTGTTCCTGTAGACAAACCCTGATTCTGCTCGCTTTGCTGCAGATAGGGTGACCAGACAGCAAGTGTGATAAATCGGGACAGGGGTGGGGAGGGGGTAAAAGGAGCCCATATAAAAAAAGCCCCAAATATCAGGACTGTCCCTATAAAATCGGGACATCTGGTAACCCTATCTGCAGAGACCACTAGCCTGCAAACAGGACCTGGAAAACCTGCACCCCAACTCCCACTCTTAAATTGATAGTGATAGCTCGCAGTTCCAACACAGTCCTCACTACAGCACAAGATCAAAGGAGAATTCTCTCCTCACCCCGTCCACACCCCCAATTGAGAAGAACAATGTTTGCTGGGTGCTGAACTCTTATGAAAATCTGGCCCATGGCGTCCCAGCTTGTAAGGTGCTAAACACCTTCAGCACCTACTAGAGTCAAACAGACTTGAGAGGTTGCTCAGGACTTTCCAAGACATGCTCAGTACATTGAAGGTACAGGCCAATAAACAGGAGACCCAATGATAAATACTCTCTGCCCATGTCTGCAGCGTCTCAGTCTATTCATGCACGGCTGGGACAGTCACTCACCTGTTATGGAAATCACTGACTCTCTCTCCTGGTTGAGTCGCGGGTTCCTGACACAGCAGGACACTTTCTGGTTGGATTCTTCTGTTATAACAGTGGCAACCACTGTTTGAAACAGGTCATTGGCCTCTTGGGATATGTTTTTAGAGGATGATGGTAAGTTCTGACCCTGGAGATCTCTCAACAGCACCTCGGGCTTTGGGTACCATCCGGCTGATTGACATATAACCCGGATCCCTCCATCTTGATGTCCCTCCACAGAGATGACAGGAGCAGAGCCCAAATCTACAGAAGAAATAAATGAATTTGTGATAATCCTACAGTGCCCCATAATGAGCAAAAAGTTATATTACACTGTTATCAAAAGCCATTTCCTATTAAATTAATACTCAAATGTGAGTTCACGCGTGCGATTGGTCAGTTAATCTGGTCAGATTCCCATTTAATATACAGCAAGTAAAGTTCATGTTAATGTCAGGGCTGTTCTATGCTCAAACTTGCTCCAGTTTAGTTAAAGTAATTAGGTTAAACCAGTGCAAACCCGTGTGTGGACACTCTTAAATCAAGAAGGAATCAACTCAAGCTATATTAATATAAGCCATTTCCAAGTCATTTAAGAGTCTCCATATAGGGTTTTGTGCTACTTCTTTGTAACCAGTGCATGTATATGTATAGACAAATCTTCAATTAATTCACTACCAACAAACTTTGTTACTAGGGAGTTCACGTTGCTTCAGCTGTGCCTTGTACCCTTTCAGAGCACAGAAGTTGGCAGCAGAAAACTGGATTCCTCTGAGAGCCTGGAAACACACCCCTTTCACATAGCAAGCCTCTGAGTGTGACCCCCTTCCCCTTATAAATTAAAAATCCTTGTTTATATATTTAACACCATTATAAATGCTAGAGGCAAAGCGGTGTTTGGGGGGGAGGCTGAGAGCTTGTAACCCCCCATGTAATAACCTCTTGACCCCCTGAGGGGTCCCGACCCCCCAGTTTCAGAACCCCTGCACTAGATGGAAATAGCATATAAATAACAAAATATTATGTTGATTATTTCAAAATCTGGGGAAAACCAAAGCAAAAACAAACAAACAAACAAACAAAAAACTTGAACCCACAGAGGTCATGCAGGGCATCAGTTATGAAAGTGACTTGTCGCTAGGGGGCGTAGCCTCCCTCCAGGCCTGACAGGAAGAAACCACCATCCTCCCCCCGGCGGGCAGAGCTTGGCAAGACACAACCACTCTGCTGGAAGCAGAGAGGCTGGACGGGAAGTTTAAAAGATGGGCACTGCAGCTCAGTTGGGCTGGAGATGGTGAAGGAGACAGATGCCTCCCATGCACTGCTGGGTCTTGCACCCAGGAGGAACCTCCTGAGGACTCGCAGGGACTGCCAGAGATACCAACCAACAAGGACACTGAAGAGCTGCTGGGACTTCCACTAGCTGTGTAACCTGGGGAGAGGGAGGACATTGCACAAGATAAAGGTCCACGACAAGGGGGTCATAGAAAGTAGCCCAGGGACACCAGACAATAGTATGGTGATGGTGCCACAGCGCTGGCCACTGTGTTGTGGTGGGATCCCCATCGACCCAGTGGTGGAGCCCTCTGCCACTGCTAGGGCCCTGGGCTCGGACCCAGTGAAGTAGGTTGCTCCTCTACCCACTGCGGCTGCCCCACCCCTGGGGTGGCCACCTACCCACCTTAGACTTAGAGGCCTGCGTTTGTCTGCCATCTGCCTGAGCCATGTCATTAGGTGATAGACTTTTCGGTGCTCCTCCCTGCCTGAGCACCCAAGCTCCCTCGACTGTCTGGTGCTCTGCCCTGCCCAGAGGCCCTGAGCCCTACAAGCATTTACTTATCTTCCCTGCCCAGAAGGCCTGAGCTCCAGAGACTGCTAATTCCCCACTAAGGATTGCCTTTACAGAAATGTGGTAGCAAGGGGATGTGTTCTCACTCTAAGGCTGAGGGGGAGGGATGGCCACAGATGCCTACCTGACTAAACAGATAAATAAATGAGAATATAAGTGTATTGGACACTAATATATACTAAACCACATCTTCAGGAACATTGGCCTGTATGGAAAGCTGAAAACAGGGACTTTCTTTCCAGACCAGATAATTCCAGTGGGGGATGTTGAAATGCCCACAGTGATCCTGGGAGACCCAGCCTACCCCTTACTGCCATGGCTCATGAAATCTTACATGAGAAACCTGGACAGCAGCTAGCAGGGCTTCAACAATAGGCTTAGCAGGCGCAGCATGACTGCAGAATGTGCTTCCGCAGATAAAAGGCACACTGGTGCTGCCTTTATGGCAGGTTGGACATAAATGAGGAAAATATTCCCATGGTCATAGCAGCCTTCTGTGTGCACCATAATATCTGTGAGGAGAAGGGTGAACATTTCCCCCAGGGGTGGAGCACTGAGGCAGATTGACTGGGTGCTGAATTAGAGCACCAGATACCAGGGCTATTAGAGGGGCACAACGGGGAGCTGTGAGAATCAAGGAGGCTTTGAGGCAATATCCTGATAATGAGCAACAGTAATCTGTATTTTTATACATCAATCTGCCATTTTTGACTAACTTCAGTTATCTCATTTTGCTTAACCTTTGTGATTAAATTACTTCTATGTATTTCTACCAGCATCAATCACCAATAAAGATTGGTTATCTCTGAGAGACTTTGTTTTTTGTTAAACATCAATTAACACACACAAAAGGCTTAGTGGGAAGGGAGTGAAGGCTCTCAGAGCTGTGCATAAGTCTAGCGGTGATTCTGGAAGCTGTCCGAAGGGGTGGAATGAACAGGGTACCAAGATGTGCCAGGAAATTGCAATGAGTGTGTGAGCAGAGTTTGTGGAGATCATGGAAAACAATTTTGTATCAGCTGCAAGGGGAAGTAAGCATGCATCTGTGCTGACTGAAGCATGATAAGGGACTTCAGCATCTCTGTTTGCTCCTCTATCACTTTAGTCATTCGCTCCTGTCCCTTTAGAATGTGCTCCTCGTTCTTTCTGTCTTGCCTTTCCTTTTCTCTCCACTTCCTGCATTCTCTTTTCTCTCTGAGGATTGGAGAACCTCTCGGAATTTATCCTCCTTGCTCCAACTTGGTTGCTTCCTTACCTGGCGATGGTGCTCGGCCAGTGTGTAGGGAGTTCCCCTGAAGGCAACATTTGCATTAGCACAAGAAACCTTACAAAGAAGCATCATTGTTAGTTCACACACAGCATTCAATCCTTACAGAAAAAATTCACCTCTTGTAACATACCAATCACTTTCTCTATGAACCCTGGCAAGCACACATCTCCACGAACACCCTAAGCATAATGAGCGAGGCCCGGATGGATCATGGGCATTCAAGATGAGGCAAGGGTTTAGAAGATGTTTTCAGGGGATCATTGAGGGCGACCATGGACAATAATGCAAATTCTGCCCCCATTTTTCCACAGCCGGGGGTCATTGAAATTGATATCTCACTCTTGAGTATAAGCAAGGGTGCATCTACTGCACACATGCAGGTTGAGAATCAGTCCCTATGCTGCTCACGTGTGCGCCTCTTTGGTCCCAGCACAAGTGATTGCCGAGTTGTGCGGGAAAGCGTCCTACCATGGTGGAAGGAACAAAGCAGCTCTGACAAGAAACCTTCGGCAGAGGATTGGTGAGTACCTCATGTAAAGTTTGCTGGATCTCTCTCTGGAGGATTCCTCTGAAATGTCGGTGTGCATTAACACACTGTTCCGCCGCACTTCTTCGCTTCACAGGGAAAGTTTTTGTAGTGACCCATCCACTCCCAGTCTTTATTCAGGCCTAATTTGATGGTGTCCAGTTTGCAAATTAATTCCAGTTCTGCAGTTTCTTGTTGGAGTCTGTTTTTGAAGGTTTTTTGTTGAATAATTGCCACTTTTAAGTCTGTTATTGAGTGTCCAGGGAGGTTGAAGTGCTCTCCTACTGGTTTTTGAATGTTATAATTCTTGATGTCAGTTTTGTGTCCATTTATTCTTTTGCGTAGAGACTGTCTGGTTTGGCCAATGTACATGGCAGAGGGGCATTGCTGGCACATGATGGCATATATCACATTGGTAGAGGTGCAGGTGAACAACCCCCGATGGTGTGGCTGATGTGGTTGGGTCCTATGATGGTGTCCCTTGAATAGATATGTGGACAGAGTTGGCACTGGGGTTTGTTGCAGGGTATTGTTCCTGGATTAGTATTTTTGTTGTGTGGTGTATAGTTGCTGGTATTTGCTTCAGGTTGGGGGGCTGTCTGTAAGGGAGGACTGGCCGTTCCCAAGGTCTGCGAGAGTGAGGGATTGTCTTTCAGGATAGGTTGTAGATCCTTGATGATGTGCTAAAGAAATTTTAGTTGGGGGCTGTAGTTGATGGCTAGTGGCGTTCTATTACTTTCTTTGTTGGGCCTGTAGGTGACTTCTTGGTACCCTTCTGGCTTACCTACATGCCTCCAGCTTTCATCCAGAGCACACCACTCGATCCATTGTCTACAGCTAAACTCTAAGGCCTGGTCTACACTAGGCGTTTAAACCGGTTTTAGGAGCGTAAAACCGATTTAACGCCACACCCATCCACACTGAGAGGCCCTTTATATCGGTATAAAGGGCTCTTTAAACCGGTTTCTGTACTCCTCCCTAAGGAGAGGAGTAGCGCTAGTATCGGAATTACCATATCGGATTAGGGTTAGTGTGGCCGCAGATCGATGGTATTGGCCTCCGGGCGGTATCCCACAGTGCACCACTGACCGCTCTGGACAGCAATCTGAACTCGGATGCAGTGGCCAGGTAGACAGGAAAAGCCCCGCGAACTTTTGAATATTTCCTGTTTGCCTAGCGTGGAGCTCAGATCAGCACGTGTGGCGATGCAGTTAAAAATCAAAATAAAGAAAGAGCTCACGCATGGACCATGCGGATGTGATCGCTGTAAGGGCAGGCAAATCTGTTCTATCAGCGCTCCGTTACAGAAGATGAAATTCAAAATCATTTTTAAAAAATCTCCAGACAGTTGCAATAGCAGGGGCTCAGCTCACTGCTTCGTGACCAACGTAACGGAAAGACAAATAATCAAATTGACTCTCATGGACTGGAGTACTCAAGCTATCCCACAGTTCCTGCAGTCTCCGAAAAGTATTTGCATTGCATTCTTGGCTGAGCTCCAAATGCTTCTAGGGTCAAACACAGTGTCCGCGGTGGGTCAGGGCATAGCTCGGCACTGGGATCTCAACCCGGAAATTCCAAGGGGGCGGGGGAGGCTGCGGGAACTATGGGATAGCTACGGAATAGCTACCCACAGTGCAACGCGCTCAGAAGTCGATGCTAGCCTCGGACCGTGGACGCACACCACCGATTTAGTGTGTTTAGTGTGGCGCACTCACTTTTATACAATCTGTTTTACAAAACTGGTTTATGCAAATTCGGAATAGTCCCGTAGTGTAGACGTACCCTAAGATACAACCACATTTGCTCCAATCCCTCAGACAGAAACAAACACCTACAGGATCTCTATCAAGCATTCTTAAAACTACAATACCCACCTGCTGAAGTGAAGAAACAGATTGACAGAGCCAGAAGGGTACCCAGAAGTCATCTACTACAGGACAGGCCTCTAGTAGGGAGGGAAAGAAGGGTTGGGGCCTCCTCAGGTAAGGGGAAGGAGTGGGATGGGAGCAGTGGTGAGCTGGAGCCGGTTCCCACAGGTTCCCAAGAACCAGTTGCTAAAATTAGACCTCTGTGGAGAACCGGTTGTTAAAGGGCCAGGGGGTGGGCAAAGAACTCCGGTCCGCGGGCCGGACCATCCTGTTGCTCCCAGGATTCCTAGCTGGGGAGGCTGAGGCTCCCCCAGCCCTTCCCCCGCTTCCCTCCAGCTGCAGCATAGCCAGCCGCCAGCATCAGCTGGGCAGAGTCGTCCTGCTGCTTTGAGCTGCCAGCAAGGTAAGGGGGGAGGAGGTTGCAAGCTCTAAGGCTGCTGGGGGCGGGGTGGGCAAGTGGGGCAATTTGCCCCAGGCCCTGCAGGGGCCCCTGGCCCCATGAGTATGTCTCCCTCTACCCTGGCCCCTCCCCTGCTCCCCCCCTTAAATCAGAACTTTTTATAGGGAACCGGTTGTTAAGATTTTGGCAGCTCATCACTGGATGGGAGGGATTTGATATGGTGAGGGGTAGTGTAACAGTTGTGGTTTCGAGGCAGGGAGTCCTGTTAGCCCCAAATTCTCCCCTTTCCCATGCTGGGATCTGGGGGAGCCCTACCCTTCTGCAGGGCTCTGAACTCCTTTTTTTTGGCGCCCGTATGGCCTGGGATCTGGGAGACCCTGGCACTCTCGGGGTGTCTAACCCCTTCATGTAATCTGTGATCACGGGGAAGTGGGGTGGGAGGCTGAATGTGATGAAAATGTAAACACCTAAAATGCAGGAAATGAATAGTTAAAATACACATCTCCCCTGTGTGTGGGACGGGGAGTTGGATTGGGTGGGCCTGCAACATGGCTGGGTAAGTCTGGCTGGACCAGGGCGGGGGGGCCCAGCTCAGCATGGTAGCTGGGGAGAGGAGCACAGCTCAGGCTACATAACCGAGGTAATGTCTGGCCCACCAGTCAGCTGCTGCCTGTGATGTGGGCACCCAGAAACGCAGGGCAGAGGGGAGCTACATGTTGTGGGGGGAGGGGTGGAGAAGGAGACAGATACACCAGTTTCCTCTCACACGCTTAAATTAGCCGCTGTATAATAAAACTATCAAGCTGTTGGGGCAGGGACCTGGCATGAGATTTCTTTCACCAGCCCGGTTACCAGCTACCCACTGCAAACATTGCAGAGCACGACCATTATCCCCACTGCGCTGTCAGAGTGCACAGCGGGAGGGCACTGACCAACCACGGGCAACCAGCCCCAGTGCTGGCCTGAGCAGCCGGCCTCCTGCCCCAGCCAAGCTGGGATGGCTCCAACACAGGGCGAGCCACGGGCCCCTGAGCACAAGTGTTGGGCTGAAGAGCTGGGCCCCCGAGCGGTAGGCCAGCCCCAGTGCTGGGCCGAGCTGCCAGCCACCCGAGCGCCAAGCCAAGACCCTTCCCCACCCCAAGCCACCAGCCCCCACCCCAGCACCAGGCAGCTCATGACCAAGCTGCCCCACTCCCCCGCTGGCCGCCGCTGGCTTGCTGTGTTCCCTCTTCACTCCCCCTCCCACGAGGAGGGACGCAGTGAACAGGGGGGACTTCTGGAGGGGTGGTGGTGGTGATGAAGTGGCAGGGCCACTGCAGCACAGGCATCCAGCAGCAGGTGGGCAGCAAGGAAGGCGTACCATTCCCATGCCTATTATACCCACCACCCATGACTACAACCACCTAAATGGCCACTAACTCCTACAACAAACATTTCCCTTTTTGTTTAAAAAAAAAAACACTAGAAAATTCAGTGACAAAATCTTTTTTAGCACAGAGTTCAGGCTGCCTGGTGATATTATCTCCTGCTCTCCATAGCACAGTGACTGCTCTGAGACCCTGTTCCCACTACTCTCTCCACTGGTTAGTACTGCTACACTGAACACAGGGAATGCAGCTGCAGTGCAGGCAGATACATGCTGCAATTCAAATCAGTGAAACACAACACAAACAGTGGCACCTTCCTGTAATCCCTCCTCATGTCCATTCACTGACAAAAAACTTAGGGTAGGTCTATACTATCGCAGTAAGTCGACCTCAGGTATGCAACTCCAACTACATGAATAATACTTATTATTATTCAGTCTCCCATTGACTTACCTTACTCTTCTCATTGGGGGTAGAGTACATGGGTTGACTGGTGAGTGATCTGCGGTCGATTTGATATGTCTTCACTAGACCCGCTAAATCGACTGCGGGTGCATCGATCTCCACTCTGTCGATCCCGGCAGTAGTGTAGATGTAGCCTTAGATACCTCCAGACAACCTTAACTCTGTATTATTTCGTGCACTTCCAGAACGCTGAATTCAGCAATACTCAGACCTCTAAAACTAGGAAATTCATTGGGAAGGTAAATACCCAAACAACCTTAACTCTGCCCCTTTGGAGCTGGCAATAACCACTGGGAACTGGTTGCATGCACTAAAGCTGCATCCACTATGCTCGGTGTAGCTGTAATGACCACAGGAGGGATTATTTGGAGCATATTGGCAGAGCTGTCACAGTGACATCAGGAGAGGTGCAGGTGTACCTTGAGGGATCAATCATGCCTCATTTCAGCACTGAGCAGTGCATGCTCTGTCAGTAGCAGGGCTCAGACTCCTTGCCATGGAGACTGTCAGCAGCCTTGTGTCAGATATGCCAGTGATCACCAGCGCTTGGTGAGGGGTAAGTGAAGGCAATGTCCCAGAAGAAATCCACACCCACAGGGCCAGGGTGACGAGGCGATAACATTTTGCAAGTCAGGGGTGGTTTGTGTGGAGTAGGCTCAGTGTTTGAATGTAGAGCCAGATGTTCACTACACCTGGCCTAAACTCATGTCCTTGTTACAGAACTAGCTGCACCTGTGTCCCCTTGCTGGTCTCTCTGACAGCAACTTCAGGGTCAGCCTTACTGCCTCTACCTTTTCTGGGAGTGGGAATTTCTCAATTATGCAACTCTTAGACCAGGCTCTGGACTACAGGGTCTTGTGTATCAACCACTGTTACCCTGAAGGGGCCAGACACGAGCAGAGATCAATCCCAGCTGATGGCATCAGTTTGGGGAGGATCATCCATTGTTTCCCCCTGTGTGCACAATATAATTGTAATACCCACAACATGTTAATGTCACTTGACTGTGTAAGGGTGTTAGTGTGTCTCATTAACCCTTTGCTCCAATGCCCTCAAATTTGGGCCACCAGCCCCACCCCAGAGACCAATGCGTCACAGCAATTTTCAAGGCAATCTGAGTATGCATCTGGGTTTTAGAGAACTTATAAAAAACGGATATTAAACAGCAAACTAGAATCAACCTTATCCAGAGCAGAACTGCTGACCCATTATAATGAAAAGAATTGTGTAATCTCACAATGAAATTTCTGACTCCACTTATTACCCTGTTGAAGACATTAAAGCGGCAGAACAAGTTACTGACCTGCCACCTGCAGTTCCAATAAAGCTTCTTTGTAAGAGACACTGGACTGAAAAAAACACCGGTACTGTCCATCATCGGAGGGTCGGATATCACGTATTCTCAGGGAAACTCTCCCAGTGGTGATGTCGTCTTTCAAGAGCTCAGTTCTTCCTCGATATTCCGGCATCTGCTCTCCATACTGATCCTGCCCATCATGGTACAGGTGCACAACTGGCGAGTACTTGGATCGGAACCATCTCACCTCCATGTTCTCAGCGCTCATCCTGGGGGAGAGGTGGCAGGGCAGGACGGCCTCCCCCCCTAGGGAGGCAGTGATTGGATGGTCAGGTCCAGTCACTGTGAACTGTGCTGTGAAATGTACGGTGAAAAAAGGAAATTTAATTGGCATGGGGGCTGGGGTTTGACATTAATTCAGCAGTAAGACCCACAGTAAGAGAGCACCCTGGGTTAGAAGTGAAAGACCATTTAAAGACAAAAGCTTGACAGAGCATAAACCAATCAAAGGTTTGAACACACATTACACTTATCCCAAAAAATTCTCATCTGGCACATGGGACTCTCTGGTAGGTTCCAAAGTCTTTCAAACCTTTCTCTAAGGGTTTGTCCTCTTGGTTAACAGGTCCTGTCACTTTGCAGCCCAAGATCTCGGGCCTCCAGTCAGTTCAAATCCAGCTTTTATACCAAACATCTTTGTTCTCTTGGGCTTCTGGGACCTGGTCTAACCCAGTTTATGCAACTCTCCCTAGGGTGGTACTTCTCTGGAGCTGTTACCTGTCCCTCAAGTAATTACCCTCCATGGTTGGCAAATTCTGAAGGAGATGGGCTAACCCTCCCCCATGGCATAGATTACAATCCTGAGCCCACAAAGATACATATAACGTGTATAGATACCATTGATAAAGGGGACACAAATAAACAGAACATGCATAAAGTGAATTTGATAGTCCCCAAAATGCTGCATGTGGCTGCAGTATCTGTCACACAGAGTTCACATGTGAGTGTCATACACTGTCCCTACTATCTCTGAATAAACCTCTAACTTCTCATGGACACTCTGGGGCCTGGTTCTCTGATACACCAGGGCCTTTTCATGCTGCTCCAGCACAGGGGCCTCGTTAGCTGCAGGAGGGGTGGTGTAAAGGCGGACAAGGTGTAAAGATATGAAAACAGACCATCACTACGCAGGCAATGGCTTTAAAGGTAAAGTCAGGGGTCAGATAATGGAGAGGGGGAGGAGGCAGATGGAAAAGTGCAGGAAACAGAGAACTGGTCACTGTGGAACTGCCCAGGATGTGGGGGTCTCAGTGAAGAGACTCAGCATCAGGAGAGACCGAGAGAGCTGGTTAAATTAACAGGATGGAAACCACAGCAGGGGGGAACCAAAATGCTCAAGTAGCTGTGGAGCCAGCCCTGGCGGTGGAGTGGTCACTATCAGGGCTTCACTTAAGGCACAGAATGAAGAAGCCAGCAAATATCCTCACATCGTCACTGTGAGATGAGGTCTAGCTCTGAGCCCTAGTCAGATGTGCCTAGTGCAGCATAAATGACTTGTGGGTTGTTACGTCTAAACTGGAGAGCCTAGGATTCAGGACTCCTTCGTGGCTGAAGAGTCTGATTTGTGACATATATGGTCAGTCAGTGCAGTGTATAGGAATTGGTAGTGTCCTTTTAAACAGTTTGCGAACCCTGTAGTGGTGCTCACTGTGTTCTGTGTTTTAGAAGCTGCCAGAAATCAGCCAGAGCAGTAGGATGGATGTATTGTCTAGGCCGGACATGATGGTGTATGACAATAACCATGTTCCTGGGGACCCAGGTGTACCCTGTGATTTCTCCATGTTGCTGGTTGTGGGCAGTTGAGCAGACATGGTTTACAAGACAAGGCAGTGATGCGAGGTGGGCGGTGATGACCAGCAATAGCAACAGCAGCAAACCCAGCGAGGAGGCTGGAGCTCCTACCTGATACCAGTCCGTGAACCTGTAGAGCGAGGAAGAGAGCGACGTAGCCGGGCAGAGCGGACCTCACAGTGGAGCCGGGGGAGAACAAGGGAACCTTCCCTGTCATCGTAGCTTGTTCTAGGGAACAGGAGACATAACAAACCACACAGCGAGTGAGTGGGATGCAGTGACAGTACCACGGTTGTCTGACTTTCATAGCCCTGGTCCATGGATCAGTTATGTTTACATTAGTGCACTTCCCAATATTCATAGACTAAGTTCAGAGGGGACCATTAGATCATCTTGTCTATATGTGCCACAGGCCAAAGACTCCCACCCATTTACCCCCGTACTGAGCCCAAACTTGTGTTTGACTGAAGCATCTTCCAGAAAGTCACCAAGTCTTTGTCTGAAGAGAGCAAGAGATGGACAATTCACCACTTCCCTGGGTAGTTTGTTCCAGTGATTAATCACCCTCACGGTTACAATTCTGTGCCTTAATTCTAATTAGAATTTATCCAGTTTTAACTTGCAGCCATTGGTTCTTTTTATGCCTTTCTCCACTGTATTAAAGAGCCCTTTAGTACACTGTGTTTTCTCCATGAAGATGTGACAGGTCGGGAATTTTACTGAAACATTTTTATGAACAATCTGTAGGATTCTGTACCGATCCCCCTGGCATCACTGCTGCTTTGGGGGAAAGAATTGATTCTCTCGCTGGGACATGGCCGAACAGGCTAGGTGTCTGAGATGTAGAGCCACTCGGACTGTCTGGGCTGGAATCAACCCATATCAATGAAGGATTTTGAAAGGACAATGGGAAGCCTCAATGAATGAGCATCAACTCCTACACCAAGTTTCTTCCCCCCACCTCTCTACAGGGAAGAGGAGCCATAGCCCAGAGCTGGAGCACAAACGGAGAAGGTGCCAGGTCTCTGTGTTAAGGGACTGGGCTGACAGAGACACAGGAACTCACTTGGGATTGAGAGAGAAAAAAGGGACAGGGAGAGAGTGAGCTAAGCTGGACCCTCCATGGGGCATGCGTGTATGAATGGTAAAATAAGGTAACCACATAACAGTGTTTAGCCCACTGGGTTATCTTCAGTCCATGCATTATGCTTTTCCGGGATGATGGGTAAACATCCTCCCCTTAAAAAGACAAAAAGTGGGCAAATGTATGTAGTAAGAGGAGGCCCTGAAATATAAACCCTTGTCAGAGGCCCAGTATGAGGCCTAAGGCCTGAACTAAAGTAATGGTCAAGACTTTACTAATATAAAGCAAAGTTAAGCTGTGAGCCAGAGGCAGGCCCTGCTCACAGAAGCTGGCAAGGAAAGGGCTGACGCTACAAAAAGAGACGTACCTGAAAGGTCCTGAACACTAGATATCAGACCAGTCGCGTACTTGTACACTCCACATGGATAACAAGGAACAGGCTGACCCATCCCAATGACAGGGGCAAAAGGGTAATATGATGGATAGAGTTGTTTTGTTCGAACCAACATGTACAAGATGAGAGGCGGCACCTTGCTACATAGAGGGGTTGCACCTCAATACGTCAGGAGTGACGTGTAACTTGTTTGTACCTGTGTATAAAAATGCACCCCAGAGTGGATGTCTTTGTCCAGCCTAGGGAGCAGTGGAAAGTCCCGTCACTGACTGAGCTGAGTCCATTGCCAGGAGCACATATGTACTGGCTAGCAGCACCTTAGCAGCACCTTAGACTTCGTTTGCCTGGGAGCTGAAGACTGTGTTTCTCTTCGACAATAAACCTGGCCGACGTGCTTTCGTACCTTACTAGAGTCTGTGTCATTGGGGGTTCTCTCGGGGTCTGCTGGTTCAGCTATCTGCGCAGAGCTGGGGCACCACGCAGAGGTAACACACGCATGCAGACGATTGATATCAACATTGAACAGAACATAAGAACGGCCGTACTGGGTTAGACCAAAGGTCCATCTAGCCCAGTATCTGTCTACCGACAGGAGCCAATGCCAGGTGCCCCAGAGGGACTGGACCTAACAGGCAATGATCAAGTGATCTCTCTCCTGCCATCCATCTCCATCCTCTGACAAACAGAGGCTAGGGACACCATTTTTACCCATCCTGGCTAATAGCCATTTATGGACTTAGCCACCATGAATTTATCCAGTTCCCTTTTAAACACTGTTATAGTCCTAGCCTTCACAACCTCCTCAGGTAAGGAGTTCCACAAGTTGACTGTGTGCTGCGTGAAGAAGAACCTAGTTGTTTTAAACCTGCTGCCTATTAATTTCATTTGGTGACCCCTAGTTCTTGTATTATGGGAATAAGTAAATAACTTTTCCTTATCCACTTTCGCAACATGACTCATGATTTTATATACCTCTATCATATCCCCCCCTTAGTCTTCTCTTTTCCAAGCTGAAGAGTCCTAGCCTCTTTAATCTTTCCTCGTATGGGACCCTCTCCAAACCCCTAATCATTTTAGTTGCCCTTTTCTGAACCTTTTCTAGTGCTAGAATATCTTTTTTGAGCTGAGGAGACCACATCTGTACACAGTATTCGAGATGTGGGCATACCATGGATTTATATAAGGGCAATACTATATTCTCAGTCTTATTCTCATTCCCCTTTTAATGATTCCTAACATTCTGTTTGCTTTTTTGATCGCTTCTGTACACTGCGTGGACATCTTCAGAGAACTATCCACGATGACTCCAAGATCTTTTTCCTGACTCGTTGTAGCTAAATTTGCCCCCATCATATTGTATGTATAGTTGGGGTTATTTTTTCCAATATGCATTACTGTACATTTATCCACATTCAATTTCATTTGCCATTTTGTTGCCCAATCACTTAGTTTTGTGAGATCTTTTTGAAGTTCTTCACAATCTGCTTTGGTCTTAACTATCTTGAGCAGTTTAGTATCATCTGCAAACTTTGCCACCTCACTGTTTACCCCTTTCTCCAGATCATTTATGAATAAATTGAACAGGATTGGTCCTAGGACTGACACTTGGGGAACACCACTAGTTACCCCTCTCCATTCTGAGAATTTACCATTAATTCCTACCCTTTGTTCCCTGTCTTTTAACCAGTTCTCAATCCATGAAAGGACGTTCCCTTTTATCCCATGACAGCTTAATTTACGTAAGAGCCTTTGGTGAGGACCTTGTCAAAGGCTTTCTGGAAATCTAAGTACACTATGTCCACGGATCCCCTTGTCAACATGTTTGTTGACCCCTTCAAAGAAATCTAATAGATTAGTAAGACATGATTTCCCTTTACAGAAACCATGTTGACTACTGCTCAACAGTTTATGTTTTTCTATGTGTCTGACAATTTTATTCTTAACTATTGTTTCAAGTAATTTTCCCGGTACCGACGTTAGACTTACCGGTCTGTAGTTGCCAGGATCACCTCTAGAGCCCTTTTTAAATATTGGCATCACATTAGCTAACTTCCAGTCATTGGGTACCAAAGCCGATTTAAAGGACAGGTTACAAACTTTAGTTAATAGATCCACAACTTCACATTTGAGTTCTTTCAGAACTCTTGGGTGAATGCCATCTGGTCCTGGTGACTTGTTAATGTTGAGTTTATCAATTAATTCCAAAACCTCCTCTAGTGACACTTCAATCTGTGACAGTTCCTCAGATTTGTCACCTACAAAAGCCAGTTCAGGTTTGGGAATCTCCCTAACATCCTCAGCCATGAAGACTGAAGCAAAGAATCCATTTAGTTTCTCCGCAATGACTTTATCGTCTTTAAGCGCTCCTTTTGTATTTTGATCGTCAAGGGGTCCCACTGGTTGTTTAGAAGGCTTCCTGCTTCTGATGTACTTAAAAAACATTTTGTTATTATCTTTGGAGTTTTTGGCTAGCCGTTCTTCAAACTCCTCTTTGGCTTTTCTTATTACACTCTTGCACTTAAGTTGGCAGTGTCTGTGCTCCTTTCTATTTGCTTCACTAGGATTTGACTTCCACTTTTTAAAGGAAGTCTTTTTATCTCTCACTGCTTCTTTTACATGGTTGTTAAGCCACGGTGGCTCTTTTTTAGTTCTTTTACTGTGTTTCTTAATTTGGGGTATACATTGAAGTTGGGCCCCTATTATGGTGTCTTTAAAAAGGGCCCATGCAACTTGCAGGGATTTCACTTTAGTCACTGTACCTTTTAACTTTTGTTTAACTAACCCCCTCATTTTTGTATAGTTCCCCCTTGTAGAGCACCACACCAGTAGCATCTGACAACAGAGGTTAGTGACAAATGAACCACAGAAGGAAAACCTGAAACATTTTACTTCAAACATTTGATTTTTCCTTTTATCACTAACAACAAACACAGCCCCCGAGCCCAGCGCCCCCGCCCCCCCAGCCTGGCACCCAGGCAGTCGCCTCGGTTACGTGCCCCTAAATCCAGCCCTGTTCCCCATGTCACTTACCGAGGCTGCAGCCCCAGTTCCGCACATGGGTCACGGAGCTGGAGGGTTTGAGACTCGACCCCTCATCCTTATTTGTGTTACATTTGTAGCTGAATTGACGGGGCCCGAATCCCCCTGCCTAGGCCTTCCACATGCTTCAAACTGAAAGTAAGGGGAACTGAAAGTAAGGGTCCCTGTCCTGGGCTGGTTGGGGCGGAGCAAATTCCTGTGAAAGTACCCGGCCCACCCAGCCCCCGCAGGGCCCGGAGCTGGCGGGGAGGGCCTGGCAGGGGCAGTTTGCTGGGTGAGCCAGTGTAGGGGGGGTCAGTGCCCCCCCCAGCTGCTGATCCTGCCCCCCAGGGATCGCTGGGTTCTCAGTAATTCCCCCCCAGCACCGCCCGCCACAGCCCTGCCCGGCTGGGGAAATAAAGCAGCAGCAGCAAAAAGCACCAGCCAGTTCCCACCCCCCCCCTCATGCCACCGCCCTGGGTGGAGGCAGAATGGGGAGGGGGCTGAAATCCGGAGTCACTAAGTTGAGTGTCAACAGGATGGGAATCAACAGCTGATCAATGGGGTGGAGGTGGGGGGGATCGGAGCGGACTGAATGTGACCCAGGCACTGCCCGGCTCGGCTCCTGCAGGCCTTCGGGGCGGGGAGGGGTTCACGGCGGGCAGCAGCTCTGGGACTCGCACCCCCCGGGAGCAGAGCTGGGGCGAGGAGGGGCCGGTGGTGCAGAGTCACTTTCCTGCCCGGCCCCCGCCCTTCCCCCGGGTCTCCCCGCTCAGCTGCGGGCTCCGGAGCTGCTGTCGGCAGAGCCCAGGGCTGCCGCAGGGGCCGTTTCCAGCCCCCGGAGAAAGTCCCCCCCCCCCTAGTTTAATGGCCAAATCTGAATGTCAGTAACGTCTCTGGGGGCTCCGGGCTGGTGCTGAATGCAGCAGGGTCCCGTCACTGCTGTAATCGCAGGAAGCTGGAGCGGAAGAGTCCCTGGGCGCTGAGCTAAAGGGCTGAAATCTTGTGAATCACGTGAGTGACTGACGACATTTACCCAGAACCACCCGTGACAATGATTTTTGCCCCATCAGGCACTGGGATCTCAACCCGGAAATTCCAAGGGGCAGGGGAGGCTGCGGGAACTATGGGATAGCTACGGAATGTGTCCATTTATTCTTTTGCGTAGAGACTGTCTGGTTTGGCCAATGTACATGGCAGAGGGGCATTGCTGGCACATGATGGCATATATCACATTGGTAGAGGTGCAGGTGAACAACCCCCGATGGTGTGGCTGATGTGGTTGGGTCCTATGATGGTGTCCCTTGAATAGATATGTGGACAGAGTTGGCACTGGGGTTTGTTGCAGGGTATTGTTCCTGGATTAGTATTTTTGTTGTGTGGTGTATAGTTGCTGGTATTTGCTTCAGGTTGGGGGGCTGTCTGTAAGGGAGGACTGGCCGTTCCCAAGGTCTGCGAGAGTGAGGGATTGTCTTTCAGGATAGGTTGTAGATCCTTGATGATGTGCTAAAGAAATTTTAGTTGGGGGCTGTAGTTGATGGCTAGTGGCGTTCTATTACTTTCTTTGTTGGGCCTGTAGGTGACTTCTTGGTACCCTTCTGGCTTACCTACATGCCTCCAGCTTTCATCCAGAGCACACCACTCGATCCATTGTCTACAGCTAAACTCTAAGGCCTGGTCTACACTAGGCGTTTAAACCGGTTTTAGGAGCGTAAAACCGATTTAACGCCACACCCATCCACACTGAGAGGCCCTTTATATCGGTATAAAGGGCTCTTTAAACCGGTTTCTGTACTCCTCCCTAAGGAGAGGAGTAGCGCTAGTATCGGAATTACCATATCGGATTAGGGTTAGTGTGGCCGCAGATCGATGGTATTGGCCTCCGGGCGGTATCCCACAGTGCACCACTGACCGCTCTGGACAGCAATCTGAACTCGGATGCAGTGGCCAGGTAGACAGGAAAAGCCCCGCGAACTTTTGAATATTTCCTGTTTGCCTAGCGTGGAGCTCAGATCAGCACGTGTGGCGATGCAGTTAAAAATCAAAATAAAGAAAGAGCTCCCGCATGGACCATGCGGATGTGATCGCTGTAAGGGCAGGCAAATCTGTTCTATCAGCGCTCCGTTACAGAAGATGAAATTCAAAATCATTTTTAAAAAATCTCCAGACAGACGCCATAGCAGGGGCTCAGCGCACTGCTGCGTGACAAACGTAACGGAAAGCCAAAGAATCAAATGGACGCTCATGGACTGGAGGACTCAAGCTATCCCACAGTTCCTGCAGTCTCCGAAAAGTATTTGCATTGCATTCTTGGCTGAGCTCCAAATGCTTCTAGGGTCAAACACAGTGTCCGCGGTGGGTCAGGGCATAGCTCGGCACTGGGATCTCAACCCGGAAATTCCAAGGGGCGGGGGAGGCTGCGGGAACTATGGGATAGCTACGGAATAGCTACCCACAGTGCAACGCTCCAGAAGTCGATGCTAGCCTCGGACCGTGGACGCACACCACCGATTTAGTGTGTTTAGTGTGGCCGCGCGCACTCAATTTTATACAATCTGTTTTACAAAACTGGTTTATGCAAATTCGGAATAGTCCCGTAGTGTAGACGTACCCTAAGATACAACCACATTTGCTCCAATCCCTCAGACAGAAACAAACACCTACAGGATCTCTATCAAGCATTCTTAAAACTACAATACCCACCTGCTGAAGTGAAGAAACAGATTGACAGAGCCAGAAGGGTACCCAGAAGTCATCTACTACAGGACAGGCCTCTAGTAGGGAGGGAAAGAAGGGTTGGGGCCTCCTCAGGTAAGGGGAAGGAGTGGGATGGGAGCAGTGGTGAGCTGGAGCCGGTTCCCACAGGTTCCCAAGAACCAGTTGCTAAAATTAGACCTCTGTGGAGAACCGGTTGTTAAAGGGCCAGGGGGTGGGCAAAGAACTCCGGTCCGCGGGCCGGACCATCCTGTTGCTCCCAGGATTCCTAGCTGGGGAGGCTGAGGCTCCCCCAGCCCTTCCCCCGCTTCCCTCCAGCTGCAGCATAGCCAGCCGCCAGCATCAGCTGGGCAGAGTCGTCCTGCTGCTTTGAGCTGCCAGCAAGGTAAGGGGGGAGGAGGTTGCAAGCTCTAAGGCTGCTGGGGGCGGGGTGGGCAAGTGGGGCAATTTGCCCCAGGCCCTGCAGGGGCCCCTGGCCCCATGAGTATGTCTCCCTCTACCCTGGCCCCTCCCCTGCTCCCCCCCTTAAATCAGAACTTTTTATAGGGAACCGGTTGTTAAGATTTTGGCAGCTCATCACTGGATGGGAGGGATTTGATATGGTGAGGGGTAGTGTAACAGTTGTGGTTTCGAGGCAGGGAGTCCTGTTAGCCCCAAATTCTCCCCTTTCCCATGCTGGGATCTGGGGGAGCCCTACCCTTCTGCAGGGCTCTGAACTCCTTTTTTTTGGCGCCCGTATGGCCTGGGATCTGGGAGACCCTGGCACTCTCGGGGTGTCTAACCCCTTCATGTAATCTGTGATCACGGGGAAGTGGGGTGGGAGGCTGAATGTGATGAAAATGTAAACACCTAAAATGCAGGAAATGAATAGTTAAAATACACATCTCCCCTGTGTGTGGGACGGGGAGTTGGATTGGGTGGGCCTGCAACATGGCTGGGTAAGTCTGGCTGGACCAGGGCGGGGGGGCCCAGCTCAGCATGGTAGCTGGGGAGAGGAGCACAGCTCAGGCTACATAACCGAGGTAATGTCTGGCCCACCAGTCAGCTGCTGCCTGTGATGTGGGCACCCAGAAACGCAGGGCAGAGGGGAGCTACATGTTGTGGGGGGAGGGGTGGAGAAGGAGACAGATACACCAGTTTCCTCTCACACGCTTAAATTAGCCGCTGTATAATAAAACTATCAAGCTGTTGGGGCAGGGACCTGGCATGAGATTTCTTTCACCAGCCCGGTTACCAGCTACCCACTGCAAACATTGCAGAGCACGACCATTATCCCCACTGCGCTGTCAGAGTGCACAGCGGGAGGGGCACTGACCAACCACGGGGCAACCAGCCCCAGTGCTGGCCTGAGCAGCCGGCCTCCCTGCCCCAGCCAAGCTGGGATGGCTCCAACACAGGGCCGAGCCACGGGCCCCTGAGCACAAGTGTTGGGCTGAAGAGCTGGGCCCCCGAGCGGTAGGCCAGCCCCAGTGCTGGGCCGAGCTGCCAGCCACCCGAGCGCCAAGCCAAGACCCTTCCCCCCACCCCAAGCCACCAGCCCCCCCCCCAGCACCAGGCAGCTCATGACCAAGCTCCCCCCCGCCCCCGCCGCCCGCCGCGGGCCGGCTGTGTTCCCTCGACCCTCCCCCGCCCCCGACGAGGGACGCCGTGAACAGCGGGGACTTCTGGAGGGGTGGTGGTGGTGAGGCAGTGGCAGGGCCCCTGCAGCACAGGCATCCAGCAGCAGGTGGGCAGCAAGGAAGGCGTACCATTCCCATGCCTATTATACCCACCACCCATGACTACAACCACCTAAATGGCCACTAACTCCTACAACAAACATTTCCCTTTTTGTTTAAAAAAACACTAGAAAATTCAGTGACAAAATCTTTTTAGCACAGAGTTCAGGCTGCCTGGTGATATTATCTCCTGCTCTCCATAGCACAGTGACTGCTCTGAGACCCTGTTCCCTACTCTCTCCACTGGTTAGTACTGCTACACTGAACACAGGGAATGCAGCTGCAGTGCAGGCAGATACATGCTGCAATTCAAATCAGTGAAACACAACACAAACAGTGGCACCTTCCTGTAATCCCTCCTCATGTCCATTCACTGACAAAAAACTTAGGGTAGGTCTATACTATCGCAGTAAGTCGACCTCAGGTATGCAACTCCAACTACATGAATAATACTTATTATTATTCAGTCTCCCATTGACTTACCTTACTCTTCTCATTGGGGGTAGAGTACATGGGTTGACTGGTGAGTGATCTGCGGTCGATTTGATATGTCTTCACTAGACCCGCTAAATCGACTGCGGGTGCATCGATCTCCACTCTGTCGATCCCGGCAGTAGTGTAGATGTAGCCTTAGATACCTCCAGACAACCTTAACTCTGTATTATTTCGTGCACTTCCAGAACGCTGAATTCAGCAATACTCAGACCTCTAAAACTAGGAAATTCATTGGGAAGGTAAATACCCAAACAACCTTAACTCTGCCCCTTTGGAGCTGGCAATAACCACTGGGAACTGGTTGCATGCACTAAAGCTGCATCCACTATGCTCGGTGTAGCTGTAATGACCACAGGAGGGATTATTTGGAGCATATTGGCAGAGCTGTCACAGTGACATCAGGAGAGGTGCAGGTGTACCTTGAGGGATCAATCATGCCTCATTTCAGCACTGAGCAGTGCATGCTCTGTCAGTAGCAGGGCTCAGACTCCTTGCCATGGAGACTGTCAGCAGCCTTGTGTCAGATATGCCAGTGATCACCAGCGCTTGGTGAGGGGTAAGTGAAGGCAATGTCCCAGAAGAAATCCACACCCACAGGGCCAGGGTGACGAGGCGATAACATTTTGCAAGTCAGGGTGGTTTGTGTGGAGTAGGCTCAGTGTTTGAATGTAGAGCCAGATGTTCACTACACCTGGCCTAAACTCATGTCCTTGTTACAGAACTAGCTGCACCTGTGTCCCCTTGCTGGTCTCTCTGACAGCAACTTCAGGGGTCAGCCTTACTGCCTCTACCTTTTCTGGGAGTGGGGAATTTCTCAATTATGCAACTCTTAGACCAGGCTCTGGACTACAGGGTCTTGTGTATCAACCACTGTTACCCTGAAGGGGCCAGACACGAGCAGAGATCAATCCCAGCTGATGGCATCAGTTTGGGGAGGATCATCCATTGTTTCCCCCTGTGTGCACAATATAATTGTAATACCCACAACATGTTAATGTCACTTGACTGTGTAAGGGTGTTAGTGTGTCTCATTAACCCTTTGCTCCAATGCCCTCAAATTTGGGCCACCAGCCCCACCCCAGAGACCAATGCGTCACAGCAATTTTCAAGGCAATCTGAGTATGCATCTGGGTTTTAGAGAACTTATAAAAAACGGATATTAAACAGCAAACTAGAATCAACCTTATCCAGAGCAGAACTGCTGACCCATTATAATGAAAAGAATTGTGTAATCTCACAATGAAATTTCTGACTCCACTTATTACCCTGTTGAAGACATTAAAACGGCAGAACAAGTTACTGACCTGCCACCTGCAGTTCCAATAAAGCTTCTTTGTAAGAGACACTGGACTGAAAAAAACACCGGTACTGTCCATCATCGGAGGGTCGGATATCACGTATTCTCAGGGAAACTCTCCCAGTGGTGATGTCGTCTTTCAAGAGCTCAGTTCTTCCTCGATATTCCGGCATCTGCTCTCCATACTGATCCTGCCCATCATGGTACAGGTGCACAACTGGCGAGTACTTGGATCGGAACCATCTCACCTCCATGTTCTCAGCGCTCATCCTGGGGGAGAGGTGGCAGGGCAGGACGGCCTCCCCCCCTAGGGAGGCAGTGATTGGATGGTCAGGTCCAGTCACTGTGAACTGTGCTGTGAAATGTACGGTGAAAAAAGGAAATTTAATTGGCATGGGGGCTGGGGTTTGACATTAATTCAGCAGTAAGACCCACAGTAAGAGAGCACCCTGGGTTAGAAGTGAAAGACCATTTAAAGACAAAAGCTTGACAGAGCATAAACCAATCAAAGGTTTGAACACACATTACACTTATCCCAAAAAATTCTCATCTGGCACATGGGACTCTCTGGTAGGTTCCAAAGTCTTTCAAACCTTTCTCTAAGGGTTTGTCCTCTTGGTTAACAGGTCCTGTCACTTTGCAGCCCAAGATCTCGGGCCTCCAGTCAGTTCAAATCCAGCTTTTATACCAAACATCTTTGTTCTCTTGGGCTTCTGGGACCTGGTCTAACCCAGTTTATGCAACTCTCCCTAGGGGTGGTACTTCTCTGGAGCTGTTACCTGTCCCTCAAGTAATTACCCTCCATGGTTGGCAAATTCTGAAGGAGATGGGCTAACCCTCCCCCATGGCATAGATTACAATCCTGAGCCCACAAAGATACATATAACGTGTATAGATACCATTGATAAAGGGGACACAAATAAACAGAACATGCATAAAGTGAATTTGATAGTCCCCAAAATGCTGCATGTGGCTGCAGTATCTGTCACACAGAGTTCACATGTGAGTGTCATACACTGTCCCTACTATCTCTGAATAAACCTCTAACTTCTCATGGACACTCTGGGGCCTGGTTCTCTGATACACCAGGGCCTTTTCATGCTGCTCCAGCACAGGGGCCTCGTTAGCTGCAGGAGGGGTGGTGTAAAGGCGGACAAGGTGTAAAGATATGAAAACAGACCATCACTACGCAGGCAATGGCTTTAAAGGTAAAGTCAGGGGTCAGATAATGGAGAGGGGGAGGAGGCAGATGGAAAAGTGCAGGAAACAGAGAACTGGTCACTGTGGAACTGCCCAGGATGTGGGGGTCTCAGTGAAGAGACTCAGCATCAGGAGAGACAGAGAGAGCTGGTTAAATTAACAGGATGGAAACCACAGCAGGGGGGAACCAAAATGCTCAAGTAGCTGTGGAGCCAGCCCTGGCGGTGGAGTGGTCACTATCAGGGCTTCACTTAAGGCACAGAATGAAGAAGCCAGCAAATATCCTCACATCGTCACTGTGAGATGAGGTCTAGCTCTGAGCCCTAGTCAGATGTGCCTAGTGCAGCATAAATGACTTGTGGGTTGTTACGTCTAAACTGGAGAGCCTAGGATTCAGGACTCCTTCGTGGCTGAAGAGTCTGATTTGTGACATATATGGTCAGTCAGTGCAGTGTATAGGAATTGGTAGTGTCCTTTTAAACAGTTTGCGAACCCTGTAGTGGTGCTCACTGTGTTCTGTGTTTTAGAAGCTGCCAGAAATCAGCCAGAGCAGTAGGATGGATGTATTGTCTAGGCCTGACATGATGGTGTATGACAATAACCATGTTCCTGGGGACCCAGGTGTACCCTGTGATTTCTCCATGTTGCTGGTTGTGGGCAGTTGAGCAGACATGGTTTACAAGACAAGGCAGTGATGCGAGGTGGACGGTGATGACCAGCAATAGCAACAGCAGCAAACCCAGCGAGGAGGCTGGAGCTCCTACCTGATACCAGTCCGTGAACCTGTAGAGCGAGGAAGAGAGCGACGTAGCCGGGCAGAGCGGACCTCACAGTGGAGCCGGGGGAGAACAAGGGAACCTTCCCTGTCATCGTAGCTTGTTCTAGGGAACAGGAGACATAACAAACCACACAGCGAGTGAGTGGGATGCAGTGACAGTACCACGGTTGTTTGACTTTCATAGCCCTGGTCCATGGATCAGTTATGTTTACATTAGTGCACTTCCCAATATTCATAGACTAAGTTCAGAGGGGACCATTAGATCATCTTGTCTATATGTGCCACAGGCCAAAGACTCCCACCCATTTACCCCCGTACTGAGCCCAAACTTGTGTTTGACTGAAGCATCTTCCAGAAAGTCACCAAGTCTTTGTCTGAAGAGAGCAAGAGATGGACAATTCACCACTTCCCTGGGTAGTTTGTTCCAGTGATTAATCACCCTCACGGTTACAATTCTGTGCCTTAATTCTAATTAGAATTTATCCAGTTTTAACTTGCAGCCATTGGTTCTTTTTATGCCTTTCTCCACTGTATTAAAGAGCCCTTTAGTACACTGTGTTTTCTCCATGAAGATGTGACAGGTCGGGAATTTTACTGAAACATTTTTATGAACAATCTGTAGGATTCTGTACCGATCCCCCTGGCATCACTGCTGCTTTGGGGGAAAGAATTGATTCTCTCGCTGGGACATGGCCGAACAGGCTAGGTGTCTGAGATGTAGAGCCACTCGGACTGTCTGGGCTGGAATCAACCCATATCAATGAAGGATTTTGAAAGGACAATGGGAAGCCTCAATGAATGAGCATCAACTCCTACACCAAGTTTCTTCCCCCCACCTCTCTACAGGGAAGAGGAGCCATAGCCCAGAGCTGGAGCACAAACGGAGAAGGTGCCAGGTCTCTGTGTTAAGGGACTGGGCTGACAGAGACACAGGAACTCACTTGGGATTGAGAGAGAAAAAAGGGACAGGGAGAGAGTGAGCTAAGCTGGACCCTCCATGGGGCATGCGTGTATGAATGGTAAAATAAGGTAACCACATAACAGTGTTTAGCCCACTGGGTTATCTTCAGTCCATGCATTATGCTTTTCCGGGATGATGGGTAAACATCCTCCCCTTAAAAAGACAAAAAGTGGGCAAATGTATGTAGTAAGAGGAGGCCCTGAAATATAAACCCTTGTCAGAGGCCCAGTATGAGGCCTAAGGCCTGAACTAAAGTAATGGTCAAGACTTTACTAATATAAAGCAAAGTTAAGCTGTGAGCCAGAGGCAGGCCCTGCTCACAGAAGCTGGCAAGGAAAGGGCTGACGCTACAAAAAGAGACGTACCTGAAAGGTCCTGAACACTAGATATCAGACCAGTCGCGTACTTGTACACTCCACATGGATAACAAGGAACAGGCTGACCCATCCCAATGACAGGGGCAAAAGGGTAATATGATGGATAGAGTTGTTTTGTTCGAACCAACATGTACAAGATGAGAGGCGGCACCTTGCTACATAGAGGGGTTGCACCTCAATACGTCAGGAGTGACGTGTAACTTGTTTGTACCTGTGTATAAAAATGCACCCCAGAGTGGATGTCTTTGTCCAGCCTAGGGAGCAGTGGAAAGTCCCGTCACTGACTGAGCTGAGTCCATTGCCAGGGAGCACATATGTACTGGCTAGCAGCACCTTAGCAGCACCTTAGACTTCGTTTGCCTGGGAGCTGAAGACTGTGTTTCTCTTCGACAATAAACCTGGCCGACGTGCTTTCGTACCTTACTAGAGTCTGTGTCATTGGGGGTTCTCTCGGGGTCTGCTGGTTCAGCTATCTGCGCAGAGCTGGGGCACCACGCAGAGGTAACACACGCATGCAGACGATTGATATCAACATTGAACAGAACATAAGAACGGCCGTACTGGGTTAGACCAAAGGTCCATCTAGCCCAGTATCTGTCTACCGACAGGAGCCAATGCCAGGTGCCCCAGAGGGACTGGACCTAACAGGCAATGATCAAGTGATCTCTCTCCTGCCATCCATCTCCATCCTCTGACAAACAGAGGCTAGGGACACCATTTTTACCCATCCTGGCTAATAGCCATTTATGGACTTAGCCACCATGAATTTATCCAGTTCCCTTTTAAACACTGTTATAGTCCTAGCCTTCACAACCTCCTCAGGTAAGGAGTTCCACAAGTTGACTGTGTGCTGCGTGAAGAAGAACCTAGTTGTTTTAAACCTGCTGCCTATTAATTTCATTTGGTGACCCCTAGTTCTTGTATTATGGGAATAAGTAAATAACTTTTCCTTATCCACTTTCGCAACATGACTCATGATTTTATATAACTCTATCATAAAACCCCTTAGTCTTCTCTTTTCCAAGCTGAAGAGTCCTAGCCTCTTTAATCTTTCCTCGTATGGGACCCTCTCCAAACCCCTAATCATTTTAGTTGCCCTTTTCTGAACCTTTTCTAGTGCTAGAATATCTGTTTGAGCTGAGGAGACCACATCTGTACACAGTATTCGAGATGTGGGCATACCATGGATTTATATAAGGGCAATACTATATTCTCAGTCTTATTCTCATTCCCCTTTTAATGATTCCTAACATTCTGTTTGCTTTTTTGATCGCTTCTGTACACTGCGTGGACATCTTCAGAGAACTATCCACGATGACTCCAAGATCTTTTTCCTGACTCGTTGTAGCTAAATTTGCCCCCATCATATTGTATGTATAGTTGGGGTTATTTTTTCCAATATGCATTACTGTACATTTATCCACATTCAATTTCATTTGCCATTTTGTTGCCCAATCACTTAGTTTTGTGAGATCTTTTTGAAGTTCTTCACAATCTGCTTTGGTCTTAACTATCTTGAGCAGTTTAGTATCATCTGCAAACTTTGCCACCTCACTGTTTACCCCTTTCTCCAGATCATTTATGAATAAATTGAACAGGATTGGTCCTAGGACTGACACTTGGGGAACACCACTAGTTACCCCTCTCCATTCTGAGAATTTACCATTAATTCCTACCCTTTGTTCCCTGTCTTTTAACCAGTTCTCAATCCATGAAAGGACGTTCCCTTTTATCCCATGACAGCTTAATTTACGTAAGATCATTTGGTGAGGGACCTTGTCAAAGGCTTTCTGGAAATCTAAGTACACTATGTCCACCGGATCCCCCTTGTCAACATGTTTGTTGACCCCTTCAAAGAAATCTAATAGATTAGTAAGACATGATTTCCCTTTACAGAAACCATGTTGACTACTGCTCAACAGTTTATGTTTTTCTATGTGTCTGACAATTTTATTCTTAACTATTGTTTCAAGTAATTTTCCCGGTACCGACGTTAGACTTACCGGTCTGTAGTTGCCAGGATCACCTCTAGAGCCCTTTTTAAATATTGGCATCACATTAGCTAACTTCCAGTCATTGGGTACCAAAGCCGATTTAAAGGACAGGTTACAAACTTTAGTTAATAGATCCACAACTTCACATTTGAGTTCTTTCAGAACTCTTGGGTGAATGCCATCTGGTCCTGGTGACTTGTTAATGTTGAGTTTATCAATTAATTCCAAAACCTCCTCTAGTGACACTTCAATCTGTGACAGTTCCTCAGATTTGTCACCTACAAAAGCCAGTTCAGGTTTGGGAATCTCCCTAACATCCTCAGCCATGAAGACTGAAGCAAAGAATCCATTTAGTTTCTCCGCAATGACTTTATCGTCTTTAAGCGCTCCTTTTGTATTTTGATCGTCAAGGGGTCCCACTGGTTGTTTAGAAGGCTTCCTGCTTCTGATGTACTTAAAAAACATTTTGTTATTATCTTTGGAGTTTTTGGCTAGCCGTTCTTCAAACTCCTCTTTGGCTTTTCTTATTACACTCTTGCACTTAAGTTGGCAGTGTCTGTGCTCCTTTCTATTTGCTTCACTAGGATTTGACTTCCACTTTTTAAAGGAAGTCTTTTTATCTCACTGCTTCTTTTACATGGTTGTTAAGCCACGGTGGCTCTTTTTTAGTTCTTTTACTGTGTTTCTTAATTTGGGGTATACATTGAAGTTGGGCCCCTATTATGGTGTCTTTAAAAAGGGCCCATGCAACTTGCAGGGATTTCACTTTAGTCACTGTACCTTTTAACTTTTGTTTAACTAACCCCTCATTTTTGTATAGTTCCCCCTTGTAGAGCACCACACCAGTAGCATCTGACAACAGAGGTTAGTGACAAATGAACCACAGAAGGAAAACCTGAAACATTTTACTTCAAACATTTGATTTTTCCTTTTATCACTAACAACAAACACAGCCCCCGAGCCCAGCGCCCCCGCCCCCCCAGCCTGGCACCCAGGCAGTCGCCTCGGTTACGTGCCCCTAAATCCAGCCCTGTTCCCCATGTCACTTACCGAGGCTGCAGCCCCAGTTCCGCACATGGGTCACGGAGCTGGAGGGTTTGAGACTCGACCCCTCATCCTTATTTGTGTTACATTTGTAGCTGAATTGACGGGGCCCGAATCCCCCTGCCTAGGCCTTCCACATGCTTCAAACTGAAAGTAAGGGGAACTGAAAGTAAGGGTCCCTGTCCTGGGCTGGTTGGGGCGGAGCAAATTCCTGTGAAAGTACCCGGCCCACCCAGCCCCCGCAGGGCCCGGAGCTGGCGGGGAGGGCCTGGCAGGGGCAGTTTGCTGGGTGAGCCAGTGTAGGGGTCAGTGCCCCCAGCTGCTGATCCTGCCCCAGGGATCGCTGGGTTCTCTGTAATTCCCCCCCAGCACCGCCCGCCACAGCCCTGCCCGGCTGGGGAAATAAAGCAGCAGCAGCAAAAAGCACCAGCCAGTTCCCACCCCCCCCCTCATGCCACCGCCCTGGGTGGAGGCAGAATGGGGAGGGGGCTGAAATCCGGAGTCACTAAGTTGAGTGTCAACAGGATGGGAATCAACAGCTGATCAATGGGGTGGAGGTGGGGATCGAGCGGACTGAATGTGACCCAGGCACTGCCCGGCTCGGCTCCTGCAGGCCTTCGGGCGGGGAGGGGTTCACGGCGGGCAGCAGCTCTGGGACGCGCACCCCCCGGGAGCAGAGCTGGGGCGAGGAGGGGCCGGTGGTGCAGAGTCACTTTCCTGCCCGGCCCCCGCCCTTCCCCCGGGTCTCCCCGCTCAGCTGCGGGCTCGGGCTGCTGTCGGCAGAGCCCAGGGCTGCCGCAGGGGCCGTTTCCAGCCCCCGGAGAAAGTCCCCCCCCCCCTAGTTTAATGGCCAAATCTGAATGTCAGTAACGTCTCTGGGGGCTCCGGGCTGGTGCTGAATGCAGCAGGGTCCCGTCACTGCTGTAATCGCAGGAAGCTGGAGCGGAAGAGTCCCTGGGCGCTGAGCTAAAGGGCTGAAATCTTGTGAATCACGTGAGTGACTGACGACATTTACCCAGAACCACCCGTGACAATGATTTTTGCCCCATCAGGCACTGGGATCTCAACCCGGAAATTCCAAGGGGCGGGGGAGGCTGCGGGAACTATGGGATAGCTACGGAATAGCTACCCACAGTGCAACGCTCCAGAAGTCGATGCTAGCCTCGGACCGTGGACGCACACCACCGATTTAGTGTGTTTAGTGTGGCCGCGCGCACTCAATTTTATACAATCTGTTTTACAAAACTGGTTTATGCAAATTCGGAATAGTCCCGTAGTGTAGACGTACCCTAAGATACAACCACATTTGCTCCAATCCCTCAGACAGAAACAAACACCTACAGGATCTCTATCAAGCATTCTTAAAACTACAATACCCACCTGCTGAAGTGAAGAAACAGATTGACAGAGCCAGAAGGGTACCCAGAAGTCATCTACTACAGGACAGGCCTCTAGTAGGGAGGGAAAGAAGGGTTGGGGCCTCCTCAGGTAAGGGGAAGGAGTGGGATGGGAGCAGTGGTGAGCTGGAGCCGGTTCCCACAGGTTCCCAAGAACCAGTTGCTAAAATTAGACCTCTGTGGAGAACCGGTTGTTAAAGGGCCAGGGGGTGGGCAAAGAACTCCGGTCCGCGGGCCGGACCATCCTGTTGCTCCCAGGATTCCTAGCTGGGGAGGCTGAGGCTCCCCCAGCCCTTCCCCCGCTTCCCTCCAGCTGCAGCATAGCCAGCCGCCAGCATCAGCTGGGCAGAGACGTCCTGCTGCTTTGAGCTGCCAGCAAGGTAAGGGGGAGGAGGTTGCAAGCTCTAAGGCTGCTGGGGCGGGTGGGCAAGTGGGGCAATTTGCCCCAGGCCCTGCAGGCCCCTGGCCCCATGAGTATGTCTCCTCTACCCTGGCCCCTCCCTGCTCCCCTTAAATCAGAACTTTTATAGGGAACCGGTTGTTAAGATTTTGGCAGCTCATCACTGGATGGGAGGGATTTGATATGGTGAGGGGTAGTGTAACAGTTGTGGTTTCGAGGCAGGAGTCCTGTTAGCCCCAAATTCTCCCTTTCCCATGCTGGGATCTGGGGAGCCCTACCCTTCTGCAGGGCTCTGAACTCCTTTTTTTGGCGCCCGCATGGCCTGGGATCTGGGAGACCCTGGCACTCGGGTGTCTAACCCCTTCATGTAATCTGTGATCACGGGAAGTGGGGTGGGAGGCTGAATGTGATGAAAATGTAAACACCTAAAATGCAGGAAATGAATAGTTAAAATACACATCTCCTGTGTGTGGGACGGGAGTTGGATTGGTGGGCCTGCAACATGGCTGGGTAAGTCTGGCTGGACCAGGCGGGGGCCCAGCTCAGCATGGTAGCTGGGGAGAGGAGCACAGCTCAGGCTACATAACCGAGGTAATGTCTGGCCCACCAGTCAGCTGCTGCCTGTGATGTGGGCACCCAGAAACGCAGGGCAGAGGGGAGCTACATGTTGTGGGGGGAGGGGTGGAGAAGGAGACAGATACACCAGTTTCCTCTCACACGCTTAAATTAGCCGCTGTATAATAAAACTATCAAGCTGTTGGGGCAGGGACCTGGCATGAGATTTCTTTCACCAGCCCGGTTACCAGCTACCCACTGCAAACATTGCAGAGCACGACCATTATCCCCACTGCGCTGTCAGAGTGCACAGCGGGAGGGGCACTGACCAACCACGGGGCAACCAGCCCCAGTGCTGGCCTGAGCAGCCGGCCTCCCTGCCCCAGCCAAGCTGGGATGGCTCCAACACAGGGCTGAGCCACGGGCCCCTGAGCACAAGTGTTGGGCTGAAGAGCTGGGCCCCCGAGCGGTAGGCCAGCCCCAGTGCTGGGCCGAGCTGCCAGCCACCCGAGCGCCAAGCCAAGACCCTTCCCCCCACCCCAAGCCACCAGCCCCCCCCCCACCCCCAGCACCAGGCAGCTCATGACCAAGCTGCCCCACTCCCCCGCTGGCCGCCGCTGGCTTGCTGTGTTCCCTCTTCACTCCCCCTCCCACGAGGAGGGACGCAGTGAACAGGGGGGACTTCTGGAGGGGTGGTGGTGGTGATGAAGTGGCAGGGCCACTGCAGCACAGGCATCCAGCAGCAGGTGGGCAGCAAGGAAGGCGTACCATTCCCATGCCTATTATACCCACCACCCATGACTACAACCACCTAAATGGCCACTAACTCCTACAACAAACATTTCCCTTTTTGTTTAAAAAAAAAAAACACTAGAAAATTCAGTGACAAAATCTTTTTTAGCACAGAGTTCAGGCTGCCTGGTGATATTATCTCCTGCTCTCCATAGCACAGTGACTGCTCTGAGACCCTGTTCCCACTACTCTCTCCACTGGTTAGTACTGCTACACTGAACACAGGGAATGCAGCTGCAGTGCAGGCAGATACATGCTGCAATTCAAATCAGTGAAACACAACACAAACAGTGGCACCTTCCTGTAATCCCTCCTCATGTCCATTCACTGACAAAAAACTTAGGGTAGGTCTATACTATCGCAGTAAGTCGACCTCAGGTATGCAACTCCAACTACATGAATAATACTTATTATTATTCAGTCTCCCATTGACTTACCTTACTCTTCTCAGTGGGGTAGAGTACATGGGTTGACTGGTGAGTGATCTGCGGTCGATTTGATATGTCTTCACTAGACCCGCTAAATCGATCATGGTGCATCGATCTCCACTCTGTCGATCCCGGCAGTAGTGTAGATGTAGCCTTAGATACCTCCAGACAACCTTAACTCTGTATTATTTCGTGCACTTCCAGAACGCTGAATTCAGCAATACTCAGACCTCTAAAACTAGGAAATTCATTGGGAAGGTAAATACCCAAACAACCTTAACTCTGCCCCTTTGGAGCTGGCAATAACCACTGGGAACTGGTTGCATGCACTAAAGCTGCATCCACTATGCTCGGTGTAGCTGTAATGACCACAGGAGGGATTATTTGGAGCATATTGGCAGAGCTGTCACAGTGACATCAGGAGAGGTGCAGGTGTACCTTGAGGGATCAATCATGCCTCATTTCAGCACTGAGCAGTGCATGCTCTGTCAGTAGCAGGGCTCAGACTCCTTGCCATGGAGACTGTCAGCAGCCTTGTGTCAGATATGCCAGTGATCACCAGCGCTTGGTGAGGGGTAAGTGAAGGCAATGTCCCAGAAGAAATCCACACCCACAGGGCCAGGGTGACGAGGCGATAACATTTTGCAAGTCAGGGGTGGTTTGTGTGGAGTAGGCTCAGTGTTTGAATGTAGAGCCAGATGTTCACTACACCTGGCCTAAACTCATGTCCTTGTTACAGAACTAGCTGCACCTGTGTCCCCTTGCTGGTCTCTCTGACAGCAACTTCAGGGGTCAGCCTTACTGCCTCTACCTTTTCTGGGAGTGGGGAATTTCTCAATTATGCAACTCTTAGACCAGGCTCTGGACTACAGGGTCTTGTGTATCAACCACTGTTACCCTGAAGGGGCCAGACACGAGCAGAGATCAATCCCAGCTGATGGCATCAGTTTGGGGAGGATCATCCATTGTTTCCCCCTGTGTGCACAATATAATTGTAATACCCACAACATGTTAATGTCACTTGACTGTGTAAGGGTGTTAGTGTGTCTCATTAACCCTTTGCTCCAATGCCCTCAAATTTGGGCCACCAGCCCCACCCCAGAGACCAATGCGTCACAGCAATTTTCAAGGCAATCTGAGTATGCATCTGGGTTTTAGAGAACTTATAAAAAACGGATATTAAACAGCAAACTAGAATCAACCTTATCCAGAGCAGAACTGCTGACCCATTATAATGAAAAGAATTGTGTAATCTCACAATGAAACTTCTGACTCCACTTATTACCCTGTTGAAGACATTAAAACGGCAGAACAAGTTACTGACCTGCCACCTGCAGTTCCAATAAAGCTTCTTTGTAAGAGACACTGGACTGAAAAAAACACCGGTACTGTCCATCATCGGAGGGTCGGATATCACGTATTCTCAGGGAAACTCTCCCAGTGGTGATGTCGTCTTTCAAGAGCTCAGTTCTTCCTCGATATTCCGGCATCTGCTCTCCATACTGATCCTGCCCATCATGGTACAGGTGCACAACTGGCGAGTACTTGGATCGGAACCATCTCACCTCCATGTTCTCAGCGCTCATCCTGGGGGAGAGGTGGCAGGGCAGGACGGCCTCCCCCCCTAGGGAGGCAGTGATTGGATGGTCAGGTCCAGTCACTGTGAACTGTGCTGTGAAATGTACGGTGAAAAAAGGAAATTTAATTGGCATGGGGGCTGGGGTTTGACATTAATTCAGCAGTAAGACCCACAGTAAGAGAGCACCCTGGGTTAGAAGTGAAAGACCATTTAAAGACAAAAGCTTGACAGAGCATAAACCAATCAAAGGTTTGAACACACATTACACTTATCCCAAAAAATTCTCATCTGGCACATGGGACTCTCTGGTAGGTTCCAAAGTCTTTCAAACCTTTCTCTAAGGGTTTGTCCTCTTGGTTAACAGGTCCTGTCACTTTGCAGCCCAAGATCTCGGGCCTCCAGTCAGTTCAAATCCAGCTTTTATACCAAACATCTTTGTTCTCTTGGGCTTCTGGGACCTGGTCTAACCCAGTTTATGCAACTCTCCCTAGGGTGGTACTTCTCTGGAGCTGTTACCTGTCCTCAAGTAATTACCCTCCATGGTTGGCAAATTCTGAAGGAGATGGGCTAACCCTCCCCCATGGCATAGATTACAATCCTGAGCCCACAAAGATACATATAACGTGTATAGATACCATTGATAAAGGGGACACAAATAAACAGAACATGCATAAAGTGAATTTGATAGTCCCCAAAATGCTGCATGTGGCTGCAGTATCTGTCACACAGAGTTCACATGTGAGTGTCATACACTGTCCCTACTATCTCTGAATAAACCTCTAACTTCTCATGGACACTCTGGGGCCTGGTTCTCTGATACACCAGGGCCTTTTCATGCTGCTCCAGCACAGGGGCCTCGTTAGCTGCAGGAGGGGTGGTGTAAAGGCGGACAAGGTGTAAAGATATGAAAACAGACCATCACTATGCAGGCAATGGCTTTAAAGGTAAAGTCAGGGGTCAGATAATGGAGAGGGGGAGGAGGCAGATGGAAAAGTGCAGGAAACAGAGAACTGGTCACTGTGGAACTGCCCAGGATGTGGGGGTCTCAGTGAAGAGACTCAGCATCAGGAGAGACAGAGAGAGCTGGTTAAATTAACAGGATGGAAACCACAGCAGGGGGGAACCAAAATGCTCAAGTAGCTGTGGAGCCAGCCCTGGCGGTGGAGTGGTCACTATCAGGGCTTCACTTAAGGCACAGAATGAAGAAGCCAGCAAATATCCTCACATCGTCACTGTGAGATGAGGTCTAGCTCTGAGCCCTAGTCAGATGTGCCTAGTGCAGCATAAATGACTTGTGGGTTGTTACGTCTAAACTGGAGAGCCTAGGATTCAGGACTCCTTCGTGGCTGAAGAGTCTGATTTGTGACATATATGGTCAGTCAGTGCAGTGTATAGGAATTGGTAGTGTCCTTTTAAACAGTTTGCGAACCCTGTAGTGGTGCTCACTGTGTTCTGTGTTTTAGAAGCTGCCAGAAATCAGCCAGAGCAGTAGGATGGATGTATTGTCTAGGCCTGACATGATGGTGTATGACAATAACCATGTTCCTGGGGACCCAGGTGTACCCTGTGATTTCTCCATGTTGCTGGTTGTGGGCAGTTGAGCAGACATGGTTTACAAGACAAGGCAGTGATGCGAGGTGGACGGTGATGACCAGCAATAGCAACAGCAGCAAACCCAGCGAGGAGGCTGGAGCTCCTACCTGATACCAGTCCGTGAACCTGTAGAGCGAGGAAGAGAGCGACGTAGCCGGGCAGAGCGGACCTCACAGTGGAGCCGGGGGAGAACAAGGGAACCTTCCCTGTCATCGTAGCTTGTTCTAGGGAACAGGAGACATAACAAACCACACAGCGAGTGAGTGGGATGCAGTGACAGTACCACGGTTGTCTGACTTTCATAGCCCTGGTCCATGGATCAGTTATGTTTACATTAGTGCACTTCCCAATATTCATAGACTAAGTTCAGAGGGGACCATTAGATCATCTTGTCTATATGTGCCACAGGCCAAAGACTCCCACCCATTTACCCCCGTACTGAGCCCAAACTTGTGTTTGACTGAAGCATCTTCCAGAAAGTCACCAAGTCTTTGTCTGAAGAGAGCAAGAGATGGACAATTCACCACTTCCCTGGGTAGTTTGTTCCAGTGATTAATCACCCTCACGGTTACAATTCTGTGCCTTAATTCTAATTAGAATTTATCCAGTTTTAACTTGCAGCCATTGGTTCTTTTTATGCCTTTCTCCACTGTATTAAAGAGCCCTTTAGTACACTGTGTTTTCTCCATGAAGATGTGACAGGTCGGGAATTTTACTGAAACATTTTTATGAACAATCTGTAGGATTCTGTACCGATCCCCCTGGCATCACTGCTGCTTTGGGGGAAAGAATTGATTCTCTCGCTGGGACATGGCCGAACAGGCTAGGTGTCTGAGATGTAGAGCCACTCGGACTGTCTGGGCTGGAATCAACCCATATCAATGAAGGATTTTGAAAGGACAATGGGAAGCCTCAATGAATGAGCATCAACTCCTACACCAAGTTTCTTCCCCCCACCTCTCTACAGGAAGAGGAGCCATAGCCCAGAGCTGGAGCACAAACGGAGAAGGTGCCAGGTCTCTGTGTTAAGGGACTGGGCTGACAGAGACACAGGAACTCACTTGGGATTGAGAGAGAAAAAAGGGACAGGGAGAGAGTGAGCTAAGCTGGACCCTCCATGGGGCATGCGTGTATGAATGGTAAAATAAGGTAACCACATAACAGTGTTTAGCCCACTGGGTTATCTTCAGTCCATGCATTATGCTTTTCCGGGATGATGGGTAAACATCCTCCCCTTAAAAAGACAAAAAGTGGGCAAATGTATGTAGTAAGAGGAGGCCCTGAAATATAAACCCTTGTCAGAGGCCCAGTATGAGGCCTAAGGCCTGAACTAAAGTAATGGTCAAGACTTTACTAATATAAAGCAAAGTTAAGCTGTGAGCCAGAGGCAGGCCCTGCTCACAGAAGCTGGCAAGGAAAGGGCTGACGCTACAAAAAGAGACGTACCTGAAAGGTCCTGAACACTAGATATCAGACCAGTCGCGTACTTGTACACTCCACATGGATAACAAGGAACAGGCTGACCCATCCCAATGACAGGGGCAAAAGGGTAATATGATGGATAGAGTTGTTTTGTTCGAACCAACATGTACAAGATGAGAGGCGGCACCTTGCTACATAGAGGGGTTGCACCTCAATACGTCAGGAGTGACGTGTAACTTGTTTGTACCTGTGTATAAAAATGCACCCCAGAGTGGATGTCTTTGTCCAGCCTAGGGAGCAGTGGAAAGTCCCGTCACTGACTGAGCTGAGTCCATTGCCAGGGAGCACATATGTACTGGCTAGCAGCACCTTAGCAGCACCTTAGACTTCGTTTGCCTGGGAGCTGAAGACTGTGTTTCTCTTCGACAATAAACCTGGCCGACGTGCTTGCACCTTACTAGAGTCTGTGTCATTGGGGTTCTCTCGGGTCTGCTGGTTCAGCTATCTGCAGAGCTGGGGCACCACGCAGAGGTAACACACGCATGCAGACGATTGATATCAACATTGAACAGAACATAAGAACGGCCGTACTGGGTTAGACCAAAGGTCCATCTAGCCCAGTATCTGTCTACCGACAGGAGCCAATGCCAGGTGCCCCAGAGGGACTGGACCTAACAGGCAATGATCAAGTGATCTCTCTCCTGCCATCCATCTCCATCCTCTGACAAACAGAGGCTAGGGACACCATTTTTACCCATCCTGGCTAATAGCCATTTATGGACTTAGCCACCATGAATTTATCCAGTTCCCTTTTAAACACTGTTATAGTCCTAGCCTTCACAACCTCCTCAGGTAAGGAGTTCCACAAGTTGACTGTGTGCTGCGTGAAGAAGAACCTAGTTGTTTTAAACCTGCTGCCTATTAATTTCATTTGGTGACCCCTAGTTCTTGTATTATGGGAATAAGTAAATAACTTTTCCTTATCCACTTTCGCAACATGACTCATGATTTTATATACCTCTATCATATCCCCCCCTTAGTCTTCTCTTTTCCAAGCTGAAGAGTCCTAGCCTCTTTAATCTTTCCTCGTATGGGACCCTCTCCAAACCCCTAATCATTTTAGTTGCCCTTTTCTGAACCTTTTCTAGTGCTAGAATATCTTTTTTGAGCTGAGGAGACCACATCTGTACACAGTATTCGAGATGTGGGCATACCATGGATTTATATAAGGGCAATACTATATTCTCAGTCTTATTCTCATTCCCCTTTTAATGATTCCTAACATTCTGTTTGCTTTTTTGATCGCTTCTGTACACTGCGTGGACATCTTCAGAGAACTATCCACGATGACTCCAAGATCTTTTTCCTGACTCGTTGTAGCTAAATTTGCCCCCATCATATTGTATGTATAGTTGGGGTTATTTTTTCCAATATGCATTACTGTACATTTATCCACATTCAATTTCATTTGCCATTTTGTTGCCCAATCACTTAGTTTTGTGAGATCTTTTTGAAGTTCTTCACAATCTGCTTTGGTCTTAACTATCTTGAGCAGTTTAGTATCATCTGCAAACTTTGCCACCTCACTGTTTACCCCTTTCTCCAGATCATTTATGAATAAATTGAACAGGATTGGTCCTAGGACTGACACTTGGGGAACACCACTAGTTACCCCTCTCCATTCTGAGAATTTACCATTAATTCCTACCCTTTGTTCCCTGTCTTTTAACCAGTTCTCAATCCATGAAAGGACGTTCCCTTTTATCCCATGACAGCTTAATTTACGTAAGAGCCTTTGGTGAGGGACCTTGTCAAAGGCTTTCTGGAAATCTAAGTACACTATGTCCACCGGATCCCCCTTGTCAACATGTTTGTTGACCCCTTCAAAGAAATCTAATAGATTAGTAAGACATGATTTCCCTTTACAGAAACCATGTTGACTACTGCTCAACAGTTTATGTTTTTCTATGTGTCTGACAATTTTATTCTTAACTATTGTTTCAAGTAATTTTCCCGGTACCGACGTTAGACTTACCGGTCTGTAGTTGCCAGGATCACCTCTAGAGCCCTTTTTAAATATTGGCATCACATTAGCTAACTTCCAGTCATTGGGTACCAAAGCCGATTTAAAGGACAGGTTACAAACTTTAGTTAATAGATCCACAACTTCACATTTGAGTTCTTTCAGAACTCTTGGGTGAATGCCATCTGGTCCTGGTGACTTGTTAATGTTGAGTTTATCAATTAATTCCAAAACCTCCTCTAGTGACACTTCAATCTGTGACAGTTCCTCAGATTTGTCACCTACAAAAGCCAGTTCAGGTTTGGGAATCTCCCTAACATCCTCAGCCATGAAGACTGAAGCAAAGAATCCATTTAGTTTCTCCGCAATGACTTTATCGTCTTTAAGCGCTCCTTTTGTATTTTGATCGTCAAGGGGTCCCACTGGTTGTTTAGAAGGCTTCCTGCTTCTGATGTACTTAAAAAACATTTTGTTATTATCTTTGGAGTTTTTGGCTAGCCGTTCTTCAAACTCCTCTTTGGCTTTTCTTATTACACTCTTGCACTTAAGTTGGCAGTGTCTGTGCTCCTTTCTATTTGCTTCACTAGGATTTGACTTCCACTTTTTAAAGGAAGTCTTTTTATCTCTCACTGCTTCTTTTACATGGTTGTTAAGCCACGGTGGCTCTTTTTTAGTTCTTTTACTGTGTTTCTTAATTTGGGGTATACATTGAAGTTGGGCCCCTATTATGGTGTCTTTAAAAAGGGCCCATGCAACTTGCAGGGATTTCACTTTAGTCACTGTACCTTTTAACTTTTGTTTAACTAACCCCCTCATTTTTGTATAGTTCCCCCTTGTAGAGCACCACACCAGTAGCATCTGACAACAGAGGTTAGTGACAAATGAACCACAGAAGGAAAACCTGAAACATTTTACTTCAAACATTTGATTTTTCCTTTTATCACTAACAACAAACACAGCCCCCGAGCCCAGCGCCCCCGCCCCCCCAGCCTGGCACCCAGGCAGTCGCCTCGGTTACGTGCCCCTAAATCCAGCCCTGTTCCCCATGTCACTTACCGAGGCTGCAGCCCCAGTTCCGCACATGGGTCACGGAGCTGGAGGGTTTGAGACTCGACCCCTCATCCTTATTTGTGTTACATTTGTAGCTGAATTGACGGGGCCCGAATCCCCCTGCCTAGGCCTTCCACATGCTTCAAACTGAAAGTAAGGGGAACTGAAAGTAAGGGTCCCTGTCCTGGGCTGGTTGGGGCGGAGCAAATTCCTGTGAAAGTACCCGGCCCACCCAGCCCCCGCAGGGCCCGGAGCTGGCGCGAAGGGGCCTGGCAGGGGCAGTTTGCTGGGTGAGCCAGTGTAGGGGGGGTCAGTGCCCCCCCCAGCTGCTGATCCTGCCCCCCAGGGATCGCTGGGTTCTCAGTAATTCCCCCCCAGCACCGCCCGCCACAGCCCTGCCCGGCTGGGGAAATAAAGCAGCAGCAGCAAAAAGCACCAGCCAGTTCCCACCCCCCCCCTCATGCCACCGCCCTGGGTGGAGGCAGAATGGGGAGGGGGCTGAAATCCGGAGTCACTAAGTTGAGTGTCAACAGGATGGGAATCAACAGCTGATCAATGGGGTGGAGGTGGGGGGGATCGGAGCGGACTGAATGTGACCCAGGCACTGCCCGGCTCGGCTCCTGCAGGCCTTCGGGGCGGGGAGGGGTTCACGGCGGGCAGCAGCTCTGGGACTCGCACCCCCCGGGAGCAGAGCTGGGGCGAGGAGGGGCCGGTGGTGCAGAGTCACTTTCCTGCCCGGCCCCCGCCCTTCCCCCGGGTCTCCCCGCTCAGCTGCGGGCTCCGGAGCTGCTGTCGGCAGAGCCCAGGGCTGCCGCAGGGGCCGTTTCCAGCCCCCGGAGAAAGTCCCCCCCCCCCCCCTAGTTTAATGGCCAAATCTGAATGTCAGTAACGTCTCTGGGGGCTCCGGGCTGGTGCTGAATGCAGCAGGGTCCCGTCACTGCTGTAATCGCAGGAAGCTGGAGCGGAAGAGTCCCTGGGCGCTGAGCTAAAGGGCTGAAATCTTGTGAATCACGTGAGTTCCCCTCCCCCCAGCCCCGCTCCTTCCCAAACAGGGAACAGGAGCAGGCGGGGAGCAGAGCCCAGATCTGGTGCCCTGTCCCTGATGCGCAGCACAGATGCTCCCAGCCACCAACACCCCCTGCAAACCCCAGCCCCCATCTCCCCAGCAGCCCTTAGTCACAGCAGCACCCTTGAGACCAACGTGATGTGTGAAATGGGAGGGTTTGCAGGATCCGGACCTCGTGGGGTCTCTCATGTATTATTGCTCCATATTTCATACAGGGGGAGGCAGGATTCATGAAAGGGGGTCTGAGCCCAGGTGGGGAAGGAAGGGGGCTGAGATGCAGGCAGCTGAGCTGGTCAACCTGTCAGGAGCTGCTTCCCATCAGAATCTGCTACTAGTAGCAAAAACCTAAACTCATTTTGAGCCTAAATGTTTGCAGTAGCAGTCTCCTAAGTGCCTGATTCTGCCTCTTGTCATGCACACTGCTGCCACCCACCCAGCACCCATATGCCTATCTCCTGCCCAATCCCTAGCACCCATGAAACCAGGAAAAATAGGTGATGCTCCATTTATCTTACCTTCTGGGCCCAATTCAGCAGGTCTGCTCAGAGGCAGACCATCAGTTCAGGTCCCAGTCAGAATCTGGCCAGAGGAGGAGGTGCCTGCCTCTCATCACTTTCAGTCCAGTGATTAGTGCACTCACCTGCAATGTGAAGGGACCCAGACTCACTTCCTCTCCCTCTGAGGGAGAGAAAGGACTTGAACTGGGGTCTCCCACACTTCATGGGAGAGTGCTTGAGATGTATGTTCCAGTAACTGAAGTTAGGCTGGCTGGTCTATAATTCTCTGGGTCTTCTTTGTTCCCCTTTTTTAAGATAGGTACAATGTGCCTGGGTCCTCATCCCTCCTCCAGGAGTTCTCAAAGTCATTAATAGCTTTGAGATGGCTTCAGCCAGTTCCTTAAGTGCCCACAGGTGAATTTCATCAGGCACCACCAACTTGAAAATCTCTAACTTACCTACATATTCTTTAACCTGTTCTTTCCCTATCTTGGCTGGCATTCCTCCCCCCTTGATGTTAATATTAATTATGTTGACTATCTGGTCACAATGAACCTTTTTAGTGAAGACTGAAGCAAAAGAGGCATTAAACACCTCAGTGTCAGTGACTGGGACATGAGCAATCATGGCTAGTGGTCAGAGCAGGAGTCATTAACCAGGAGTCAGAGCCCAGGGTCAAAACTGGAGTAAGACACTTGATGCCAGAGCCAGGGGTCAGAGCTGATGTCAGGAATCGGAGTCAAAAGTCAGAATTGGGTTAACCAGAATGAGACAAGGCTGGGACCAAGATAGGAGGCACAGCACTGGACCCAGGCAGGTATGAGCCTAATCACAGCAATAGTTTGAGCAGCATGTGAACCGCTGCTGGGCTTAAGAGCTGCTCTGCTGACTCTTCCAACCAATCAGGTGTTGTAGCCAAACGTCTTAGTACAGGCCAGCTGCACACAGTAGGTTCCCCAGAGACTGGCTCTGCTGCAGGCCCTGCTTCTTGATGCTCCCTGGAGTCCATAATAAAGGAAAAATTTTGTTCCAAACCCCACAATGTGGGTCCTGCAGCAGTACCAGAGGAGGCAGAGCCTCCCCTGGCCTATTATACCCACCACCCATATAACACCTCATCCTTTTTTCTCTGCCTGTCCTTCATGAACAAGCAATGCCCCTCTATACCAATATACCAGTCATGAGAGTTACCCCACCAAGTCTCTAGGATGCCAATTAAGTCATAGTTTGGCTCATGTACTAATACTTCCAGTTCATTCCCTATGCTTCTTGCCTACATTCTTTAGGACAAATTTTCAAAACTATTTAGGCACCTCAAGATGCAAATAGGTGCATGTAGGATTTTCAAAAATATCTAAGCAGGTTAGAAAAAACACCTGCCAAGGATGGTCTCTACTGAACCTGCCACAGCCAAGGGAGATGAACTCGATGGCTTCTTGAGGTCCCTTCCAGTCTTACATGTCTATGACATCTAAGAAGTCATGTGATAAAGAAAAAGCTTGTGCTAGAGGTAACATAAAAAGAACAAAAATTGTAAAATAACAATTGTAAATTACAAAATCCTGGTAAGAACATAAGAAATGTTCTGCTACAAACACAGTAAGTGGTTGCTTATATACTAGCATCAATTACTATTTTCTGTGATTATTTATTATTAAAACTACACTAAGCAGCACAGTGACATCCATGTGCACCATGCTGACCAAGGAAAACAGGAATAACCAAAACGCTGCTTTTAAAAGTGAATTAAAAATAAATAAATACAATGGAGTGAAATTGCATTTGCAGTGGCTTATAGGAAACAGAGTAATTTTCAGGCAATCAAAATGACAGATAAGACCCACGTAAAGTGACAATGAATTATTTTATGTAACAAAGACATACACGGCAATGGGCTTTAACACCACAGCCTTGTGGAGGGGGTGCTGAGATGGGCCAACAATGAACACAAGCCTCTCTGCCACCCACGTCCTATTTTGACATCCACTGCAGCAGAGGGCTCATCCCGTTGTGGTAACTTTTATCCCCTCTGCCCCTCACTATCCTGGGCTTTCCCCCTCTGACTCTGTCTGGCAGCGCATCTCCCTCTAGCCTAACTTGGGTTCCTGTGCTCTCTCCCTGCACAGATTCTGCCCATCCCCTCCCACTGCTACAAATGGGGCCCCTCGGCAGCCCTTCAGCCGGGAGGAGATTCTCATGGTAAGTGAGGGCAGAAGCTTCAGCAGATGTTCCTGAGGATGTTCCGATCACTCCAGCCTGCTGAGTGACAGCTCAGCAACGTGGGAAAATTCCTGTAGTGTCTCCTCCGCCCCTGCCCTCTCAGGGGTTGAAGTTCCTGGGCTAGAGGCTGCTGCTGACTGCCACCTCCAGTGTGATCTGGGAGCCTAGGCTGAGCAGCTGCTGCTCCCCAGTGGGGTCTGTGCATGTCCCCTCTGTGCTCAGCTGGGAGGGGGGACTTTCTGCAGAGGCTGGAACTTGCTCCCTGGGGCAGCCCCAGGCTCTGCTGACACCAGCTCCTGAGCGGGAGCCTGCAGGTGAGGGGCGAGACCCGGGGGAAGGGCTGGGGCCGGGCAGGCAAGTGACTCTGCACCAATGACCCCTCCTTGCCCCAGCTCTGCTCCCTGGGGGGCGGGGGTCTGTGAGTCCCAGGGCTGCTTCCCTCCCTGACCCCCCCAGGCTCTCGTTAGCACTTGCAGGAGCCGATCCAGCTAGGAGAGTGAACGCCCCCAGGGCAGTGACCAAATCTCCTGGGCTGAGGGGGAAGGAGATGGAAAGGGAGAAAAAACAGGGTGAAAGGGGCAGCAGGCGCAATACATGGGGAGGGTTCCAGCCTCCCAAACCTGTCCAGACCCACATATTGCATCACCCGGGGCAGACTGACTCTCCTGGGAACAAGGTGAGGAGCAGGGAGAGGAAAAGCCAATTGCTGCCTCCACCTAGTCCCTGTGCTGCTGAGGGAATGTGCTGCCATCAGGGACAGTGTCAGGGGGGATCCTCAAAACTGGCTCCTTTGATTCTGCTCTTTTCTAAAGCTAGGTCTACACTAGGAAATTAGGTCAGTATAACTACGTCACTCAGCGACACAATTAAACTGACCTAACCCCTGGTGTAGACAGTGCTAAAGTGACGGGAGAATTCTCCCATTGACCTAGCTACTGCCTCTTGGGGAGGTGGAGTACCTACGCTGGCAGGAGATCTGCCCTAAGATTTGGTTCAAAAACTTTTTAAAATGTCTCAGTGGGTTTAGTCCTGGTGGGAGCATAGGCGGCAGATTTGTATAATTTTTGGTGGGGCCCAAAATGGTGGTGCCCCCCCGCTCCCGCCCTGTAAGCCAATATAAAATGAAGCTACAACGCGTCAGTGCCACAAGATTACAAGGGTCAATTAAAAGTGGAAAGTCAGAAGCAGCACTTGCCTACTTCAATATACAGTATTATATTTTGTTGCACCTGTTGTGATGAAGTGGGAATGTTCTTAATATTTTCTCTGAATACTGTGTGGGCGCCTCAGTTTCCCCTGCAAGATGCCAACTGAAGGTGTTGAGGACAAAGGGATCAGGTGGGCTCCCTGTCCGGAAGAGACATAGAGGCCAGAGGAGGGAGTGTCAGTTTGGAGCTGGCTGGGGAAATGGGGAGAGACCCAGAACTTGGTTCTGGGCTCCCCACCCCCCAAGATGGACCTGACAGAGGGGTTCTGTTTTCTGTACCAACAAGCTCTGTTTAAACTGTGTTCCCATCATCTAATAAACCTTCTGTTTTACTGTCTGGCTGAGAGTCACATCTGACTGCGGAGTTGGGGTGCAGGGACCTCTGGTTGCCCCAGGACCAGCCTGGGCAGACTCGCTGTGGAAAGTGCATGATGTGGAAGGACATGCTGAATGCTCCGAGGTCAGACCCAGCAAGGTGTAAGCTTCTTGTCCTGGAGACAGTATGCTCCAAGAGAGGAGGCTCCCCCAGAGTCCTGACTGGCTTTTTATGGAGTTGTTCCAAAGCATCACAGCATCCCCTTCCACACCGTGCACTTCCCAGAAGTCCACACAGGCACTGACACTCCCTCCTCCGGCCTTTGTCTCTTTTCCAGGCATTAGGAGGCCACCCGATCTCTCTGTTCTCCAACACCTTCAGTTGACACCTTGCAGGGGAAACTGATTTGGGAGAAATGAAGTAAAAGCTGCCCAAACCGAGCTTGAGCACTCCTGAATTTTGAGGTGTTCAAATCTGGAAGGCAGGTGCTGGGGGTGGGAGAGGGCTGTGGGCTCCATGGGGGAGCATGGCAGCAACTGTCTGGAGCTGCACGGAGCCAGATACGCTGGTCTGAATGGCACAGTAAGCGGTTTGGGGGTTGGAGAAGGGTAGGGGTTCCGGGGGCAGTCAAGGGACAGGAGCAGGGGGTTGGATGGGGCAGAGGTTCGGAGGGGCAGTCAGGGGACAGGCAGCAATTGGATAGGCATGGGAGTCCAGGAGGTTTATCAGGGGACAGGTAGGAGGATCCTGTGGGGAAGTTGGGAGGGGTCTCAAGAGGGGGCAGTTGGGGACAAGGAGAAGGGAGGCTTAGATAGGGGCTGAGGTCCCAAGGGGCAGTTAGGGGCAGGGGTCTCGGGAGGGGGTAATCGGGGGGACAAGGACCAGTGGTGCTTCGATAGGGGGTGGGGGTGCTGGGGGGCAGTTGGGGCAGGGGTCTGGGGAGGGGGCAATCAGCGGCCAGGGGCTGGGATTCCAAGGGCTCTGGGCTGCTGGCAGCCGCGGGGAGCCCAGAGCCCTTTAAATCCCAGCCACGGCCGGGAGTCAGAGGGCTCTGGGCTGCCGGCAGCTGCGGGGAGTCTAGAGCCTTTTAAATCCCAGCCGCGGCCGGGAGTCAGAGGGCTCTGGGCTGCCGGCAGCCGCAGGGAGCCCAGAGCCCTCTGACTCCCAGCCGCGGCTGAGATTTAAAGGGCTCTGGGCTCCCCGCCGCAGCGGACATCCCGGAGCCCTCTGACTTCCAGCCGCTCAGGGCCGTCCTTAGGCATAGGCAGAATAGGCAGCCGCCTAGGGCACCACTAGGTCTGGGGGCACCACTCTGCTGGGAGCCGGGACAGACGGGAAGCAGTGGAGCATGTAAGAGCAGGCTGCTGGGTCCTAGAGAGAGCCGAATGCAGCACAGGCTGAGGGAGGGGATTGGCTGCTGGGGTCTCTGGGAAGGGGAGGGGGTTGGGGTTGGGGAAGGAGCTCACCTGTGAGTGTGACTCTTTCTCCCTGGCTGAGGTGAGGTGAGGCAGGCTCTGCGGCTCTGGAACCAGTATCCTTGTCCCCCATAACATCCATTCTTCTCCCCCGCTGCCCCATGGAGCACCCCCTCCTTTCTCCCTCCTCCCCAGGAGCATCCCTCTCTCTCTCCTCCCTCCCCTCCGTCAGGGCTGGGTTGGGTGAGGTGCTGGGGGGTAGGTGGGGAGGAGGCTGGCTGCCTGCTGAGGAATGAAAGTGAAAGTAACTCACTTCCTCTGCCAGGATTGGAATGTCACACAGGGCTGGGCTGGGGTTAGCCAGATGTGTGAAAAATCAGGACAGGGGGGTTGGGGTAGGATGAGCAGATATCCCTATTTTATAGGGCCAGGCCCAATTTTGGGGTCTTTTTCTTATATAGGCTCCTTTTACCCCCCACCCCCACCCCCTGTCCTGATTTTTCACACTTGCTGTCTGGTCACTCTAGGTGGGGGTAATTGGTGCCTATATAAGACAAAGCCCCAAATATCGGGACTGGCCCTATAAAATCAGGACATCTGGATCTGGTCACCCTAGCTGGGGAGCGCCTCTGCCCCGGGCTGGCAGCTGCCAGCGATCCATCTCATCCGGGGGGAGCTGCACTGGGCAGGATGAGCTGCTGTGGCTCCATGGGTGACCTGTCCCTGAGATCAGATGCTGTGCTAACTTCACCATGGTCCCTAAGGCTGGTGGTGGTGCCCATTGGCGTGTGATTGGACCTGAGGGTTTGCTGCTGCTGTTGCCATTCTGCACCCCAAGAGGTGGATTTTGGGGTCTACTGCAGCTGTTGGACCAGCAGGCTGGGGGGTGAGCCAAGCATGAAAGCAGTACTGTGTTGCCATTTAGATTGTCATTTAACAACTTTGTTTGCCAAAAATTCTTGCTAACAATCCTGAATCCAATTTCAATATTTTTTTTAAATTAATATCTTAGCCAAAAACAGAAAATTAAGTTGTTGACAATTATTAGTGACAGGTTTGGTTTGAGGCAGGGAGTGGGCCAGTTTTAATCAGAGAAACAAAAAATGTTGACTGACTTTCCTATAGCCTGTTACTCCTGATAAGAGCCCTCCAACAACTGTAATATGCTCATCTCCTTACTAGTGTATAAAGCAGGGGTCGGCAACCTACGGCACACGTGCCAAAGGTGGCAGCTGAGCTGATTTTTGATGGTACGCAGCGGCAGGCTGAGCGGCTCAGCCCATCACTGCTCTGGGGTTCCAGCTGCTGCCCTATTGCCAGCTGGGATACCAGCCGCCGGCCCCACTCAGCACCTGCTGCTGGCCTGGGGACCCCCAAGGAACCCCAGACTGGCAGAGGGCTGAGCAGGTCAGCTGAACCACTCAACCTGCTGTCAGCCTGGGGTTCCATACATTCAGCCGGCAGCGGGCTGGGGGGTTGAGTGGCTCAGTCTGCTGCCAGTCTGGGGTGCCGGCAGCACTCAGCCTACTGCTACTCCGGGGTTCTGGCTGCCGGCCCCTTGCCAGTCAGGAGCCCAGCCGCTGGCCCCACTCTGCCTCCTGCCAGCCTGGGTGAGCAGAATCCCAGGCTGGTAGCAGGCTGAGGGGGGTTGGCAGCCGGGATCCTGGGTGGCAGGAGTTGGTGGTCAGAACCCCAGACCAGCAGCGGGCTGAGCAGGGCCTGGGATCCTTGTCTAGGGTTCCAGTCACCAGTCCCGCTCAGCCCGCTGCCAGTCTGGGGTTTCATTTACTCAGCTGGCAGTGACCTGAGCAGGACCTCAGATAATAACAATAGTTTATTTATATAATATAGACATAGAGAGAGACCTTCTACAACATTAAAACGTATTACTGGCACAAGAAACCTTAAATTACAGTGAACTTGGCACACCACTTCTGAAAGGTTGCCGACCCCTGGTATAGACTGACCATATGTTGTACTAAGATTCTCCTGCTTTTTTTTTTTTTCCTGTGAGTCAGTATAGCTTTTGCCAGCCCAGAAGTTGGGCAGCCAATGTTTTACATTTTCACAATGTTTTCTCCAACTTTCATAAAGTAAATACATAGTTAATATGAGTTAAAAAGGCCAGGGACACTTCCTTGTGAAGAATCTGTACAGCAGATCATGCTAGAGCTGTGAAAATGTCAGTTTTTGATGGAACTTTAGAGGCAGTGATTTATCATGTATTTTATCATGTGAATGTGCTGCTATTGCCAATGTCTTTCCAAACAAAAATAAGGCACAATAGGACTTCTGTAACATTTCTGTGCTACCTTAATCTAGATGAGATGATTCTGTGCTGACTTCATTTTGGTCACTTTGTGCTTTACCTAGCAGTAAAACTAGGGTTATAGTTTCCCACTGTTTGGAAACCCAGCTTATTAAACTGATTTTGCAGCCAAAAAAGCCAGAAAGATTGCTTTTAATTAAAAACAAATCTTTGTTTCAATAACTCTTCATATAAATTTCCAATAAAATTTTGACAAATTAAAAAAATTATATTATTTTCATCATTCTGTCAAATCAGAATTTTTTCTATAGGGCTACTTCTTTAGTGCTAGTGCATCAGCATTACAGTGTGCTTAATTAAGTTAAACTGGTTTTAATAACGTGAATGTGGCAAGTTTTCCAATACTGTATGCTTATATTTGTGTTGCTAAGAGCAGATCAGGCACAGGGGCACCAGTTTAATAATCTCGCCTAGGGCACCGCGGCGGGCAGCCCGGAGCCCTCTGATTCCCGGCCACGGCTGGGATTTAAAAGGCTCTGGGCTCCCCGCCGCAGCGGGCAGCCCGGAGCCCTCTGATTCCCGGCCGCAGCTGGGATTTAAAGGGCTCTGGGCTCCCCGCCGCAGCGGGCAGCCCGGAGCCCTCTGATTCCCGGCCGCGGCTGGGATTTAAAGGGCTCTGGGCTCCCCGCCGCAGCGGGCAGCCCGGAGCCCTCTGATTCCCGGCCACGGCTGGGATTTAAAGGGCTCTCGGCTCCCCGCCGCAGCGGGCAGCCCGGAGCCCTCTGATTCCCGGCCGCGGCTGGGATTTAAAAGGCTCTGGGCTCGCGGCGGCTGTCGGCAGCCCAGAGCAGGGGAGAAACCTAGCTCCAAATATTGCTGGAGCAGAGCACCTGACTGTGAATATTCCTGGGGCTTTCATATAAGTTGGCACCCATGGATCTTACCAAAGGCTACTGGCAGGTGCCTTTGGACCCAGAGGCCAGGGTGAAGTCTGCCTTCACCACCCCAATAGGGCTCTTTGAGTTCCTGGTCCTGCCTTTCGGTCTCAAGGGGGCACCTGCCACCTTCCAGCACCTGGTGGATCAGTTGTTAAGGGGGATGGAGGACTTTGCTCTGGTGTATATTGACGATATTTGTGTCTTTAGCCAGAGCTGGGAGGAACATGTGTCCCAGGTGAAGAGGGTGCTGGGTTGCCTCCAGGATGCAGGACTGACCATAAAAGCTGAAAAGTGCAAGGTGGGGATGGCGGAGATTTCATACCTGAGCCACAAGGTGGGGGGCGGCCACCTGAAGCCGGAGACGGCCAAGGTGGAGGCAATCCAGGATTGGCCCGCTCCCCAGATTAAGAAGCAGGTCCAGGCTTTCATTGGGATGGTGGGGTACTACTGGAGGTTTGTGCCCCACTTTAGCTCCCTGGCAGCTCCCCTCACGGAGCTGTGTAGGAAGGGAAAGCCGGACAAGGTGGTCTGGACCAAGCAGTGCCAGAGGGCTCTCTGTGCACTGAAGGGGGCACGTATCCAGGGCCCAGTGCTGGTAAACCCGGATTTTAACAAACCCTTCCTGCTTTTCACCGATGCCTCAGACACAGGGCTGGGGGCGGTGGTGATGCAAACTGATACTAAGGGGGAAAGACACCCCATTGTGTACCTGAGCAGGAAGCTGCTGCCCGGGAGCAGCACTATGCGGCCATGAAGAAGGAATGCCTGGCCATGGTGTGGGTCCTCAAAAAGTGCAGCCATATCTATTTGGGCAGCACTTCACCATGTACACTGACTATTCGCTCCTGACGTGGCTACATCAAATGAAAGGGGCTAATGCCAAGCTTCTGAGATGGAGCCTGCTCCTCCAGGGGTATGACACAGAGGTGGTCCATGTGAGGGGGAGAGCCAATGTAATAGCAGATGCTTTATCACGGGGTGGGGGCCCTGAACTTCCCCAGGTCACTGGCTAAGTGACCCTGCTCTGTTCAGCCACAAAGGGGGGAAAGATGTGATTAAGTGGGGGTGGGGGGATTCTTGGTTTTTCTGTTTTCCAGTGAGTTGCATGCAGAGGGAGTGGGACACAGTGTCTCCAGGTGTTACTGGTTTAACGAGGTGAGGGGAGAAGGAGTTTGTTATTACAGAGGACCGGAGAGGGAACTTGGGACCCCAGCCGATGGTCTGGAGGATGGATACTCCAGCGACTAGTGACCTGGTGACCTGGAGACGCAGCTCAGGAGACACAACTGGTTCTGGCCAGTGGGAGGACAATGGGCTGCGAAGAGAGGACCCCGGTGACCTAACCGGACGGTTTCAGCCAGAGGGGGCCAGAGGAGGGCTGAGAGGAGAGGAGGCCCAGGTACCCTGTTTATGACCCTGTTTACCTGGAGAGAAGATAATGGACAGAGGTGAGGCTTGAGGCTGGGGATATTGGATGCCCAGCTGGGAAGCAGGGGGGCTGTGGGCTGGAGAGGGGGAGCAGGCAGAGCCCACCCGGATCCAGGGAGACTAGGATGTGCTGTGCTGAGGGAGGCCAGGCTTGAGGCCCTGAGAGTTTCCTGCGCTGTGTTCAACCCTCAATAAACCCTCCTGTTTTACGCTGGCTGAGAGTCGCTCCGGGCTAGAGAACAGGGTAGCATCAACCCCTTTGGGGGTGGAGGCCCGGGGCGTCCAGAGCGAGTGGACTCCCTGAGAGGGCCCATGGCGAGAAACAGGTGTGCTAAGGCTCAGAGAGGTGTAGCTCCAGGAAGTGGAGGGGCCTGACCCCGAGAGAGAGTGGACCCCCGAGAAGGGCTGTCACACTGGAAGGGGCACCCCCCACTGACCACACGGGGCCACGAGTGGGCACGATCTGTGAGTCCGTGACATCTCCCTCTCTGGGTATAACAGATACACGTCCTCTCTTCCCTCAGGGAGGGACCTTCAGGCAGTTGCTGAGGGACAGAGCCAGCCTTCCCTCAGGGCCTGCCAGATAAAGGACCTTCCTCTTGCCAGGTCTGCCCACAAGTGAGTTGTTCCGCTCCCTTTTAAATCCTCCCTCCATTCTGTGCTTACCTGCAGCTGTGTTGGGGTGGGGCTGGCTGAGGCCAGAGCATCTCCTTAACCCCTTGTTGCCCAGTGTGAGATTTGTATTCCTCACCACAAGTCCAAACAGAGGGGAAAAACCCTTGAAGGTACAGCTTTCCATACTGTTAACAGCTAACAAGCCTAGCGGGTCTGAGGATCAATTTTTGCAAGTAGAGCTTTTTGTTCTATTGGGTACTTTTATATAATTCTTCAGATGTATTATTTCAGTAGCAAATTATTATCCCAACTAGCAGTAACAATATGAATTTTGAATCCTTGATTTTATCCTGGTTTCTCTTTAACTCCTTGGAAGGTGATTTTAGATGATGCTTCATGCATCAAACATTCTTTTGCCCTGTGTCATCCTGGCATCTCTGTTGCCGGGCTCGGGAGGAGGGTTAGAGAGAATCCATTCTGCTGGAAAAGGGGCTGCAACCAGGCACATACTAGATAAACGTGCACCAGGGTTTCCCTTGCACCACAGAAGGGGCAGGTGTCCAGGTTAGGGGTAAAGCAGGTGAAGTACATGCCTGTACATGGCTCCTCCACATGGCCCTGTGGAGGAGCCACCAACTGATATCTCCGGTGGGGTCTTGGAACCAGGGTGGAGTATAGGCTGGTCCACTGGGATGTCTCACCCTCGAGAGGTGGCAGGAGGTCCCGCCCCTTTGTGTCGGGGCAGGACGTGAGGATGAGGAAGTGAAGGGTGTGGAGCACAAGCATGTACAGATGTTTCCTTGGCGCGGTCTGGAACTGAACTGGCTGCAAATCGTGCAGCTGGCTCATGGTGAAAGGGCAGGGGAGGGGCAGTCGGGTCCATGGGGCAGAGGCCCGATGAAAATGTCTGGAGTGTCTGGGGTGGAGGGTGGATGGAGCGTGCCCTTTTGCAGGACACTTCCACGCAGATCCTGTGCTTTCGTTCCTGGACACTACCAGGAGGCCCAGCTTCCATCCCTAGTAGCTTGGCTGTTCCATCCCCTACTGTGAACCTAAACTGCCTTTAAAGGACTATCCAAGCCCCTCCCAGGTCTGCTCCCATTGGGGGTCTCTCTCCTGGCTGAGCACAGGCTGTCCTTATATTGCCCAACAGGCCTGGATCCTAGTTACATGCTGCTCCTTCTGATGTGACCTCTGCACTTATTCCCTTCACCTAGGGTTAGGTTCAGCTGAGCTGCAACCCCCTTTAATGGCCATCGCACCCTGGGACAGCCTGAAACTGGAAACCTGTGGGCTAATAGTAACTGTTTCTATGAAAGGTGCTGAAGACACATGGAAGAGGAAATCCTTTGGACTGGATTTAAATTATTCCAAAGGAAAGTGAATGTGAGAAAATGTCCAGCACTATCCTCCTAGCAAAAGAAAAAGTTTAAGGTCCGAAAGGACCATTATGTCCATCTTCTGTATAACACAGGCCCTAGAATGTCACCGAGTGCTTTCTCCAGAAAACCTATGATGTGTGACTGAGCCAGAGCACATCTTCTGGAAAGACATCTACATGCATTGGAGCCAGCTGGTAAGAAAAAATCTTTCTTCTGCCGTGACATGAAGTTAAAGGACATGGAGAAGAAGAAAATCTCTACTTGGGTTGTTACTGGAGCTGAAGCAGAGAGGCCAGGATAAACACGTCTAGGGCCCAGGACTGACTATCAGCAGATCTGCCATTTTCTATTCCTGCCTTTTTGACCATGAGCGAATCTCTTTGCTTCTGTATCCCTCAGTTTCCACAACTATAACATAAAGCTAATCAAGGTTATGTTTTTTCTCTCTCCTATTTTGCAAGGCAGGAAACTTAGATACATTTGGGGCCTGTCTACGCTACCGGTCTAGAGTGTCTTTATAAGCTGATGACCCTCGCCTCTTGTTCAGAACCTATAGATAACACAAGCTCCTAAGTGTGTTCTGTGCGTAGCCCCTATGGAACAGCTGGGCTGGGCGGCCTTTTCTCGCTGGGCTCTGCGGAGCAGGTTCTGGGCACTAGGGATATGAAGAGGCTCTCAAGGACTAATTCTTGAAAATAAATATCAGTGAACTGTAACGCAATATAAAATCACTGCCGCTAACATCAGTGGGTGATAAAATACTAGCCGAGTGGTAATTAATGCTGAGGACAGGGCAGTGACACAGAGCAATCAGATCCCTTGATAAGCTGGACCCATTCAAAGAAAACAAGTTTGAAAAGAACCAAATGAAAGGTCCTATACCTAGCAATAAAGCATGCAGGCCACACCTACAGAATGGGGACATGTATCCAGGAAAGCACTAACTGTGAAGAGGATTTAGGGACCATGCTGGGCAAGCCATTCAACATGAGCACCCAGTGTGATACTGTGGTGAACAGGGCTAACGCCATCATTAGATGTAGGAAAAGAGCAGTGAGTAGCACAGGGATGTTGCCGGCCCAGAGGGCCCGAGAACAGCAACAGCGGGGGTTCGTTGCCCGGTGTGCATCACACTAATTAACACACCAGGGTGGAGAACCAAACCAAGTTTATTTGAGCTCAAAAAAGGTGCCAGGGAGAAAAAGCATTCTCAAATCCTGCACACCTGCACGCAGGCAGGGTCCCAACATTTATACCCCCCTTGTTTTTCCCCCTTCCTCCCTCCCCCTTGCAACAGTTACACTTAACACTATAATGTAGCTTGTTAGAACTGTTCTCATTCGCATATTTATCTATGGCCTTCACAGCACAGACGCATGCAGATTTTCCTCCCCCTTCTCCCCCTTACTGCCGCTTTTTGCTGTTTCGAGCTGTCCTACAGCTGCAAGCTAAGAAAGCTGACAGTTACACATTTTGCTTGGTGTTTATTAGCATCTTAGGCTGGTTAAAGTTTACAGCATGGAAGAACTTTGGTTCACTCAGGCCCAAAGTCACAACTTTGGTTTACTTAGGCCTAGGGACACCAACAGGGAGGTGACACATCATCGGTAGGACTGATCCTGGAATACTGCATCCAGTTTTGGCGTCCACCTTTGAAAAAGATTTTGAAATATTGGAGATGGGGCAGCAAAAAGCAATGAAACATTTTGAGGGCTGGAGAAAAATGCCTGCTAGTGAGCTATTGAAAGAGCTCAGCCTGTTTAGATTATCAAAAAGATCAGGAGTTGACGTCAATGAAGTGTTGAAGTGACTTCATGGAGAGAAAATATCAGGTATTAAAGGGCTCATTAATCTAGCAGAGAAAAGGATAACAAGACCCAGTGGCTGGAAACTCAAAAGAGACCAATTCATATTAGAAATAGGGCACAAATATTCAACAGTGAGGATGAATCACCAAGGGAACAAACTAGAAAGGGAAGTGGTGGGAACTGCCCATTTCTTGATGTCTTCTAATGAAGACTAGATGCCTTTCTGGAACGTGTTTAGTGAAAAACTAGCTACTATGCTATACAGAAAACATGTGATATGCAGGGTGTCAGATTACATGCTCTAATTGTCTCTTCTGTCCATAAAATCTGCTAATTTATGAACAACTGAGCATAGCATGGGGAAGAGCGTCTCATGTTCTACTGTGTAGTCGGTATCATCCCACAATGAAGAGTCATTGAGTGGGATGATCTAGGAGAAGCAGCTCAAACATCCAGTGTGGCTGGACAGGGGCAGGACATCAGCACTGCAGGGGAGGGGTGGGTGTGGCAGTGACATCACAAGGGCCTTTGGCAGGACCTCAGCCTATTGGACAAAGGTGGTACGGAGGCGATGATCTCACAGAGAGATCTTGACATCAGCCAGGCAGGACAGAGGTGCAGGACAGGGGCAACCTTGGAGATCCCTGTGGCTTTGCTTCAGCATGTCTCCTTCTCGAGGTCTCTCCTTGAGGACTGAGAAAGAATTCACTTTCACGTACGTGAGCACAAAGAGGACTCTCTTTGGAGTTTTCTCCTTTTCTTTTATTGATTTTGCTAGAAAACAGACGTCCCTATATATAAAGTAAGAGCCTCCGAGAGGTTTGGAACCTGTTCAGTCTGATCCATCAGGTGCCGGCTGATTTTTAAGAAAGGAAAACACTAGATTGTGGGGGCAGCAGTTTATTTCCGACCTAGGACTTTTTCTCTTAGAATCACTGGGGACTTTGGGGTTTCTCCTTTTTGTTTCCCTTTTCTCTCCCTCCTTTCTCTTCTCTTGCATCTTTGTCCTTTTCCCTTGCTCTCCTTTCACCACCAGGACCTGTCAGTGCATGTGGAGTGGGGGGTAGTGGGGGGGGGGGTGTTACACTCCAACTCTCATTGCGGGAGGCCCTCCCAAAGACACGTGGCTGGAATAGTGCTCTAAGAGTAACTCCCTCCAGTGGTTACCTGGGACATCTGGTGAGAACTCTCAGCTTTCTAATTCTCAAAGTCTCGATGCTGATTGGGCGAACATGGGGCTATTGTGAGGGAGGAGACTCAGGTCCTTGTTACTGCTTTTAAGACCAAGGAAATAAGCCTAACCAAACATGTATTTGATTTCTCTTGCTGCTTTTCTCCATTCATTGTCTTTGAGTAATTCATGATTCTCTCTCTAATGGGCTAGTTCTTCTAAAATACTTACTGAATAATTAGCTTTTAATAAAGCCGTATGCAAACCCATGCTTCCAGTTGTTGCCGACCCAGAGGGCCCGAGGACAGCAACAGTGGGGGTTCGTTGCCCGGTGTGCATCACACTAATTAACACACCAGGGTGGAGAAGCAAACCAAGTTTATTTGAGCTCAAATAAGGTGCCAGGGAGAAAAAGCATTCTCAAATCCTGCACACACCCGCACGCAGGCGGGGTCCCAGCATTTATACCTTAAGCTGTTTGTGTAAGTCTTTTATTGTTTTCCCCCTCACCCGTCCTTTTCCAACAGCAGTTACTTTAAACATTACATTTTAGCGTGTTAGAAAAGTTCCCATTCGCATGCTTATCTTTGGCCTTGTCGGCCCAGGCGCATGTAGACTTTCCCCATTTCTATCACCTTTGCTAGTTTGAGCAAAGCTACAGCTGTTAGCTGTTTGCTAGAAAAGCTGACTGTTACACATTTTGCTTTTAGGCTGTTAACATTTAGGTTGGTTGAAGTTCACAAGATGGAGTTGCTTTGGCTCACGTAGACCCAGAGCAGGGGGGCTTCATTGACACTTTGTCCTTTTCCTCTGCTTATGCCTAGTGACACCAACACAGTCACAAAGGAGTCAGGCGACACCTTGCAGAATGAGGGACAGTCCACTGGAAAACAGTGACCCTGAAAAGGATTTCAGGGCCATAGTGGATGAACTGGTCAACATAACCTGTCCATGTGAAACTATGGTAAAAAAGGTTAAAGCCATTCTTGGATGGATAGAGTAGTGAGTATGGAAAGGGAAGTGATCCAGCATTGGTGAGACTGATATTGGAATGTTGAATCCAGTTCTTGTGTCCACATTTTGAATATTATGTTAAAAAAATTGGAGCGGGTACAGAAAAGATTCATAATTGAGTGATGGGGATGATGCCTTGTAATGAGACATTGGAAAAGCTCAATCTGCTTACTATGTACAAAAGAAGAATGAGAGGTGAGTTGCTTGAGTTCATGGAGAGAAAATGTTGAGTATAAAAGGGCTCTTTTATATAGCAGAGACAGGCATGACAAGACCCCATGGATCGAAGCAGAAATCAGAAAAAGTATAATGACAATAAGACCCAGATTTGTAAGAGGGTTATTCATCATTGGAACAAACTACCAAGAGAAATCATGGCTTCTCCATCTCTTGAGATCTTCTAATAAAGACTAGATGCCTTTCTGGAAAATGTTTGAGTAAAAGTAAAACCCAGCACTTCTGACATATAGGAGGCCTTAAGATTCGCAGGGGATCATATTAAATGCTCTAATGGTTCCTTCTGGCCATAAAGTCTACTAACTTATGAAAAGCTGATTGCGGCTTGGGGAAGAGACTCTCGTGTTCTACTGTGTAGTCGGTGTCATCCCACAATGAAGAGTCATTGTGGGATGACACCGACTACACAGTCCAGGGGAAGCAGCTCAACCATCCAATGTGGCTGGACAGGGGCAGGACATCAGCACTGCAGGGGAGGGGTGGGTGTGGCAGTGACACGACAAGGGCCTTTGGCAGGATCTCAGCCTATTGGACAAAGGTGGTGGGGAGGCGATGATCTCACAGAGAGATCTTGACATCAGCCAGGCAGGACAGGGGTGCAGGACAGGGGCAACCTTGGAGATCCCTGTAGCTTTGCTTCAGCACATCTTCTTGAGGTCTCTCCTTGAGGACTGAGAGAGAATTCACTTTAACATACGTGAGCGCAAGGAGAACCCTCTTTGGAACCTGTTCGGTCTGATCCATCAGGTGCCGGCTGAATTCTAGCAATGGAAAACACTAGATTGAGGTGGCAACCATAGGACTTGTCCCTTAGAATCCCTGGGAACATTGGGGTTTCTCCTTTTTGTTTTCCCTTTTCCTCTGTCCCTCCTACCTTTCTCTTCTTGCTTCCTTTGTCCTTTTCCTCTGCTCTTCTCCCACCACCAGGAGCTCTGTGTGTGCAGAGATGACAGGGGGGTTGTGGGAGGCCCTCACAGAGAGGTGAGACTGGAATAGTGCTCTGAGAGTGATCCCTTCGGTGGTGACCAGGGCCGGCTCCAGACCCCAGCACGCCAAGCCGGCGCGTGGGGCAGCATTGTCCTGGCAGGGCGGCATTTGGCTCCGGCGGACCTTCCGCAGTCATGCATGCGGGAGGTCCACCGGAGCCCTGGGAGGAGCGGACCTGCCACAGGCATGACTGCGGAGGGTCCCCTCTTCCCGCGACTCCGCTTGAGCTCCCGCAGGCATGACTGTGGTGGGTGCGCTGGTCCCGCGGCTCGGACGGAGCTCCCACAGGCATGCCTGCGGATGCTCCACCGGAGCCGCGGGACCACAGGACCGTCCGCAGCCACTTCTGCCCCGGCCATGGGACCGGGGAAGGGCGGCACGAGCGGCACAGCACACCGCCCTGCTTGGGGCGGCGGAATTTCTAGAGCCGCCCCTGGTGGTGACCTGCACCATTCTTTGGGCTATTTGATGAGAACCCTTAGCCTCCCACCCCTCAAAGTCTCAACCTTGATTGGCTGAGGAGGGGGCTATTGACAGGGAAGAAACTCTGGTCTTTGTTGTTCTCTTTTATGACCAAGCAAATAAGTCACAACCAGTTATATGTTTGACCAGTGTTGATGCTGCTCTCCATTCATTGTCTCGGAGCAGTTCATGATCCTCTCTAACATTCCAATTCTTCTAAAATACTTGCTGAAGAATTACTATGAACAATTGTTGGTCTGTAGCTCATTTGAGAGCAACTCTGCTACTGACTGGCTGTATCAGCTAAGACAATTCACTGCTCCTTTCTCAGCCTTAGTTTCTCCTTCTGTCAAGTACGAATAACAATCCTCTCCCACCTACCTTTCGCTGGGTGGATGCTGGCGATCCATTGAAGAGTGTCACTAGTAGCAGTGCAGAATAGGGGGTGTCCTATCACATTGAGCCATATCAGATTATGATATAATATTCTGTTTGATTGGTATTTTATTCTTTTCAAATTGTTAAGAGCAGCAACTACTTAGCTCAGACTGAAGCATCTCATCTAACTTTCTAGATCACAGTGTCTCCTTTTTGTGTACAACGAGACAGTTTAATGCACTGTGACAAACAGGAGATGCTCTTGTTTTGCAAACAAATATTTGTTTGCAAAAATTTTCTTCCTACTTGTTATGATTTCAAGAAACAAAGTGGTTTAGTCTGAATGGATTTTCTGACAGAAAACGGTTTCCATGAAAATGTCCACCCCTTATTTCCTGGGCTCTATCCCTGCCTCCGTGGGGGTTGTTGTCTGTTAGTTAGAACAGGAGTCAGGACTGTCGGCTTCTCTTTCTGGCTCTGTCACTGCTTTGCTGTGTGACTCCTTGGGTAGGTCCAATGGGAATAGGGTCAATTCTCTAACTCCTGGCAGCAGAGAGCCTGGGTGAGGAGGGAGGCTCAAGCTGTCTGCGAAGAAGAAAGGGACGTTTCCAGGTGGTGAACATCAAGAATTCTAAACTTTGCTAAAATGGCTGGTGTAGAGAAATAAGAAATAGTTGGGGCCAAACTTTAACCATTGCCTTTTTTAAAGCCCATTCGGGGGTGTGAGTCCCAGAGAGCCATAGAGAGAGGGAGCAACTTGCCCAGTCCCACAGATCCATAGGCAGCTATGGAAGCAGGAGTGATGCTCTCTCTCAAAGGCAGGGGGACTGCACATTAGGGCTTGGTTGCAATTGCCAGCTGTGGGAGGGAGTGTGCAGCAGTGGTTAAGGGGTCCCATCCATGGCTCTGACACTCGGTGTGACCCTGAGCCGGTAGCTGAGGCCCGTTTGCCATCAGTAGGGTTGGGGTCCCATGGCTACAGCCCAGGGAGGTTGGGAGGCTCCAGGAAGGTGTGTAAAGTGCTGGGATGTCAGGATCCTGGAGCTGCTGTCACCTCCATACTAGGGCAGTGTTCTGCACCCCGCTGCTGCTGGCTGACTTTCTCTGTCCCCTGGCAATAAGACAGACTCTTGTTTTCACAGCCAGTCAATCGCCCTAGTGTCATCACTCTGCCTGCTGGCTGGGCAGGGTAACTCCTCAGGTCACCACCCTCTCCAGCCTGCCTTGGGCTTGGGGAATGAGGAGGAGGGTGAGGGACATCTGCTGACCCTGAACATCCATCATACCATCACCTACAGCAAGTGAGTAGCATTAGGGTTCGTCGATGGCTTCCCCTGTCTGTCTGGGGAGAGGCAGAAAGATGGGGAGAGAACATCTCCAAAGGGGGATTTCATTTGCAAACAGCCCTGAAGAGCCTCTCACTCTCAGACTGGGCAGGGGCTTCTCCAGAGCTGTCTCCAGTGTGTTTGGAAAGGTCCCAGCAATGGAGCTCCCAGCCCTTCCCTTGTGGGACACTGTTCCCCAGGCTGAGAGTCTCTGAGCTAGGCTAGACCCTGTGAGCTGCTGAGCATGGAAATCAAGGGGGAATGAGGAGGGCCCTGGTCTTGCTGTGCCTAGCGTCTTTGTGACTTTGATGTGGGGAATGGTTTCCCTGGAGAAGTCTGGACTCCTGGGTTCTGTTCCTTCTCTAGCCTGGGTGGGGGAGTGTGGCCTGGGATGACAGGAGGGGGCTGCTTGTCCAGACTAACCGATGGTCTTTGGGACTGACCCCATTGCTCTAAAAGGATGAGACTTCCTGGATATTGCAGCAGCAGCAGCAGGGATTAGGAGGGGGAACACTGGGAGCAGATCATGCAATGAACTCCTGCCAGTGTGTGTAGCTTGCACTCCCTGCACTCCTGTGGGGGGAGAAGGGGCTGCTCTGATTGGAGCAGGGCTGAGGAGGGACCGAAAAGGCCCATGAGTGAAAGGCTGCCCTGAGCCCAGACTCACACCTGCTCCCCGCTCGATTCCAGGATGGCCGGGCTCCTGAGGATGTTCGGGAAGAAGGCTCTGCAGGTGGCCCCAGAGCCTGAGGGAAGCAGCTGCCATCTTCCCAAGGACCAGAGCCACCTCTCCATCCCCGCTGGCGGGGAAGCAGCTCCCGTCCAGGCCAGAAGGCGGAAGTGCCCAGCCTTCTGGCGAACAAAACCAGCTCCCGGCGCAGGCACTGAGCTGGGAGAGGCCTCGACCAGGCCCAGATGGAGCTGGCTCAGGATGGGGTTTCGCAGACAGGACCCAGCCCAGGAGGGGCGCCGGGCAGGGAGGCTCTGGGGCATGTTGTGTGGGCAGCAGCAGCCCCAGGAGCCCAGCCCTCATTCCCAGCAGGAGGCATCGCCCTGCCCGGCCACTGAGGACCTTCCAGCCCCCTCAGGCCAGGAGGTGGAAGATCCCAGTCCCAGCACCAGCAGCTCAGCATGGGACAGCAGCAGCGCCTGGGACTCTGGCAGCAGCGATGCCGATGGACGCTGCTGCTTTGTTCCAGGTGAGGAGCCAGGCTGGGCTCAGGGAGGGGTGAGGTCAGGGTTGTGAACACCCTGGGCCCAGCCACTCTCCCAGTGATATGGCGGGGGGGGTGGGGTTGTCCCCAGCCCAGGTGTCTGGCCTGAGCCATGTGAACCCCACTGACAACAGCAGCAGTCACACAGCTGCCCCTGCAGCAAGGGGAACTGGGGGTGGGTGTTGTGTATTTGGTTGTCATGGTTTTTGTTCCTATGGCAACTGAGTTAGATTATTAGGGGATAGCCCAGCCAGTTTTGGCGGGTTGGGTGAGCTCTGTGTCTGTAAATAAAATGGTAGTTATGTTAGCTGTCTGGCCTCAAGTGATTTCTTCCTAAACCGGCTGCCCCCAAGGATATAACAAGTGGCGACGATGGATGGGATTTCGGTGCTGCTCCAGTAACAGAAGGAAGTATGTTGGGGACTTTAACCCCGACAGTGAAATTAGTTGTCTGATCACAGAGAAACAGGCAACACCAGCAAGGTCTGATCAAAAGCCCTTTATTGACAAGTGCACGCATCAATAAAGGGCAGCTCGTCTCCAGTGAGAACCAGCCACCTCTTTACAGCTTAGTATTAGCCTATATAGACAGTTTTATTACGTCATACATCACTCACTTGAGCAAAACCCACCTCCCTTTGTTTAACAAACTAAAACTAGACACTTTTAATATACACACATGCCTAGACTTTATGTCTACAACTTTAGATTATTAATTATATCTTAACAACACCCAAAAGTTAGAAATACAGGAGAGTTTTAAACAAACCTATAACTCAACCAAAGAGTTAGAATCTGAACCGTGGGATGCTAGAGTTTCTCATCAGTTCTTCAAACACTGTCCTTAGCACAGCTAATGGTATGCCAGGAATGCAATCCCTGGCTTATCTCAGGCTTATCTCATGTTTTCCAGGGCTCTGTAAAACAATGCTGCTTCTCAGTACTTTTCCACTCTGGGATTACCCAGAAACCTCTGTTAGCCTGACTTCAGTCAGGTTGGCATAACTGGTTTTGTGCTACATCTTTATTCAGGCCTAACAGTAGAAGTCAAGGTAAAGAACAAACAAACACAAAACCTGCTTGTTTGCACTGACTGTGAAAGTGAAACTAAAAATCATGGCTACTCTGACCAGGCCACTGGAACCTTTTGATGAGAATATAGAGCAGTGGCATGTATATACTGAGTGTTTTGAGCTTTTTGTTATTGCAAATGACATTACAGAAGCAAAGACGGTGCCAATATTCTTAAGTGTTGTTGGGGCTAAAACCTACTCCCTGCTTCGCAGCTTACTACACCCTGTTGAGCCTGAGACTAAATCTTACAGTGACATTGTGGAAATCCTGGGGTCCCATTTTTCCCCAAACCACTAGTAATTGCTGAAAGATACAGGTTCCACAAAAGAGACCAAAAGGAAGATGAAACAGTTGTACAATTTGTAGCAATTTAAAAAAGCTAGCAGAACACTGTGAATTTAAAGAGATGTTAAATGATGCCCTGCGTGATAGGTTAATGTGTGGCCTCTACAGTGAAGCTATACGGAAGCGCCTACTGACAGAGGCTCAGCTTACATTACAGAAGGCTGTTGATATTGCTGTCTCCATGGAACTGGCTACAAGGGAGGCGCAATACATTGGTGCATCCTCTAGGGTGCAAAAAGTGTCACAAGAACCGACCCACAAAACTGTGCAGAGTCAAGAATGTTACCGCTGTGGTAAGCCGGGTCACGAGGCATAAGAATGCTGGTGTAAGGACCTGGTGTGTCGACACTGTGGCAAAAAGGGACACATTGAGTGTGCCTGTAAACAAAAGAAAAAGAGGCCTGTGGTCTGGCTGACAAAAAGAGGAACCCTGCATACCCTAGAGCAGACCCAGGATGATCAAGGTGACACTTCAGCGCAAGAGGAAGTGCCATTGCATGTTTTGTTTTTGGCAGTGGGCCCCGTTGTTGGATGGCAAACCTATACGCATGGAACTGGACACCGGTGCAGCCGTCTCGCTGGTCTCCGAGACTGTGTATAAAGAAAACCTACAGCATCTTCCACTTAAGGCAACAAAAACTGTTCTGAAGACGTATACGGGAGAAGCTGTGCCCATGTTGGGCACTACTGATGTTAAGGTGGAGCTCAATGGATAGGCTGCTAAATTGCCACTGTTTGTGGTGAGAGGAAACTACCCAGCCTTAATGGGTAGGTCTTGGCTTGGGAAGATTCAACTGAACTGGGCAGAAGTGCACCGGATGACTAAAGAAGAAACCAGTCTAACCCCTATACTAAGGAAACATGCTGCTGTTTTTGGAGATGATTTGGGAAGTATGAAGGGAATCACTGTGACATTGAACATTAAACATGACAGTCCACCAAAATATCTGAAAGCCCGAACTGTGCCATATGCCATCAGGCCAAAAGTTGAAGCAGACCTGGAGCGCCTGGTCACCAATGGAGTCCTAATACCAGTTACCCATAGCTCATGGGCCACTTCTATCGTTCCAATAGTGAAGAAAGATGGCTCCCTCTGGATTTGCTGTGATTTTAAAGTCACCGTCAACCCAGTTTTGGGTGCAGAGCAATACCCACTTCCCCACATCAATGACCTCTTCGCAGGCCTGGCTGGGGGACAAAAGTTCAATAAGATTGATCTGAGTCAAGCATATTTACAGATGCACGTCAATGAAAAGTCCCAAGATCTGTTGACTATTGTGACTCATAAGGGGCTTTATCAATACTGTCGCCTACCCTTCAGAATAATGTCTGCTCCCGCCCTGTTCCAGAGGGCTATGGACCAGATCTTGTGTGGCTTGCCAGGAGTCCAGTGCTATCTGGATGATATCCTGGTCATTGGAAGGAATGAAGAGGATCACTTAAAGAGGCAACCCTACAAAGACTGGAGGAGTATGGCCTACAAGTTCGAAAAGACATGTGTGAATTCTTCCAGCCCTCTGTTGAATATTTGGGACACATCATTGATGCTGCGGGTCTTCATAAGGCCCCTGCAAAAGTTAAGGCTATTGTGGAGGCTCCCCAACCTCGAAATGTAAGCCAGCTGCGCTCGTTTCTAGGACTACTGAACTATTATGGTAAGTTCATCTTACAGTTAGCCACACTGCTAAAACTACTTCACGAGCTCCTTGGGCAGAACAAGGCTTGGAAGTGGACTGAAGCCTGTGATGTTGCATTTAACAAAGCTAAGGATGCATTGCTAAATTCTGAAGTTGTAACGCACTTTAATCCATCCTTACACCTACAATTGGGCCTGCGATGCCTCCCCTTATGGTGTGGGAGCAATCGTGTCACACATTATGCCTTCGGGAGAAGAGAGACCTATTGCTTTTGCTTCACGCACTCTAAGCAAAGCAAAAACTAACTACGCCCAAATCGAATGTAAGGCATTAGGAATTGTTTTAGGAATTCGGAAGTTTCATCAGTACCTGTTTGGGTGGAAGTTTACTCTTCTCACAGACCATCGACCTCTGACGTCAATTTTTGGACCCTACACAGGCATTCCCTCATTAGCTGCTAGTCGTATGCAACATTGGGCATTGTTACTTTCAGCACACACATATGAAATCAAATATTGGAAATCCACTCTGCACAGCAATGCAGATGGCCTTTCAAGGTTGCCTTCGCCAGTCAAACATCAAGATAGTGCCCAAAAGGAAATCTTCTACTTTGAACAGGTAGAGAATACACCCATCACTGCTACTCAGATAGAGAAGGCAACTAGCGTTGACCCAGTATTGTCCCAGGTTATGGACCTGGTGATGCATGGAAAATCTCGACAAACCTCTCCAGTCTCACCCGACCTTGTTACCTACATGTCCAGGAAGATGGAGTTATCAGCCCAATCTGGTTGTTTGTTGTGGGGGAGACGTGTCATTATTCCACCACCACTGAGATCACAGATGTTAGAACAGCTACATTCCGGTCACTGTGGAATAGTGCGCATGAAGGAAATTCCACAAAGCTATTTTTGGTGGCCTGGATTGGACAGTGCTATTGAAGAGAAGGCAAAAGCTTGTATGTCATGTCAGGGTGTGAGGAATGCACCCCAGTGGGCACCCCTACACCCACGGGACTGGCCTGAAAACCCGTGACAACGTATTCACGTTGACTTCGCTGGCCCCCTTGAAGGAAGCATGTTCTTGGTGGCAGTAGATGCCCATTCTAAATGGCCAGAAGTCTCTCTAATGCAATCCACTACTGCAGAGAGTACTATCCAAAAACTACGAGGACTCTTTAGTCGTTTCGGTCTGCCAGAACAACTTGTGAGCGACAACGGACTGCAGTTCATCTCTCAGGAGTTTCAAAATTTTATGAAGGCAAATGGGATACACCATATCACTTCAGCACCATATCATCCATCCACCAATGGATTAGATGAAAGATTTGTGCAGACAACGAAACACGCTTTGAAATCAGCAAGGGGACAACACTCCATTCAAAAGCATCTGGATACCTTCTTACTTTCCTACAGAAACACACCTCATGCTACGACCAAGGCATCCCCGGCCTTTCTAATGATGACACGACAGCTGCGCACTTGCTTTTATCTGCTGAAACCTTCTGAACCCCGACAAATTGTGCAACGTCAGCAGCAATATCAAGTCATCAGACGGGCACCCAGAGCAAAAGACCGAACCTTTAGCTCAGGACAGCCAGTTTTGGCTTGGAATTATACTTCCAGAGCTAAATGGGTCCCTGCCACGATCATCACTCAAACAGGACCTGTTTCCTACATAGTCCGGACTGCAGAGAATCTTACCAGGCGGCGATATGTAGATCAGCTGTTGCCAGGTCATGCCAGTCTCAGGACACATCTGCAGTTGAGTGGTCTGACTTCACCTCTTCTGGTGAGACACCGAATCAAGAATCACCTGTTCCTGACTCTTCTCCTCCATTACAGCTGGCAGCTGAGATACCCCTTTGCCCAGCACGAGCTGATACCACCTCCTAACCCGTTCGTGCTGCGAAGCTGAGCCCATTGTCAAGCCTGAGCCCATGGTACTTTCGGGTGCAACAACACCAGAAGTTCACCGTAATCCACCTAGAGACAGAAGGCCTCCTCATCGGCTGGATCTTTAGCTAGGGCGAACCCACGGTTATGGGGCAAAATAATCCCCAGGGTTTAGCCAGGAATGGAGGCAGTCTACCCTCCTTCTCTAGTCTAATGTGTGTTTTATTTAGGGGATGTTCTTATTGGTGGGGGGGGGGATGTGTTGTGTATTTGGTTGTCATGGTTTTTGTTCCTATGGCAACTGAGTTAGATTATTAGGGGATAGCCCAGCTAGCTTGAGCTGGTCAGGTGAGCTCCTTGTCTGTAAATAAATGGTAGCTTTGTTAGCTGTCTCCCTCTGGCCTCAAGTGATTTTTTCCTAAACCCGCTGCCCCCAAGGATATAACAGCTTGCATTTCAAAGCTCTATTCATTTACATATCTTCTTAACAAGTCTTTAAAGTTTGGCCAGGGGTCATGTCAGTCTATGAGTTGATTAACTCTTTCTGGCCCTGTGTCACCTTTCAATGACATATTATATGACACTCATAATGTCACACCCACTCTCTCAGTATTTGTCTGTAACCAGCCGTGTGTGCTGGGAGAAAAGAGAGGAGGACAAGGAAATTTTGGGGGAGTCTAGGCAGCCTTGTGAGTTAATGACTTTGTCTAATCAGCAGTTTGGGAAGGCAAGGTTAGTGGAAGATGAGTGTCCCTATACATGGGTGGCAAGTTTGTAGAAATTTTGGTGGTGCCCAGAACCCGCCCCCCAAACTCTGCCCCCCCAAACTCTGCCCCCACCTGCCTAAGGCTCTGGGCGGGGTTTCGGGGGGAGGTCTGGGGTGCAGGTCCTGGGCTGGGGATTAGGGTGCAGGAGGGGTGCAGGGTGCAGGCTCTGGGAGGGAGTTTGGGTGCTGGGTGCAGGCTCCGGGCTGGGGCAGGGGGTGGGTGTGCAGGAGGAGGTGAGGGGCCCAGGCTTTGGGATGGAGTTTGGGTGCAGGCTCTGGACTGGGGGTGAGAGTGTAGGAAGGGGGAGGTGGTGCAGGCTCTGGGAGGGAGTTTGGGGATAGGAGGGAGTGCAGGTTGAGGGCTGTGGGGCTAAGGATGAGGGATTCATGATACAGGAGGGGGCTCAGGGCAGAAGGTAGGGGTGTGGGGTGAGGGCTGTGGGGCTGAGGATGAAGGGTTCATGATGCGGGGGGGCTCAGGATTGGGGCAGAGGATCAGGGTGCGGGGGGATGAGGGCTCTGGCTGGGGCTGGGGATGAGGGGTTCATGATGCAGGAGGAGGCTCAGGGCTAGGGCAGAGGTTTGGGGTGTGGGGTGAGGGCTGTGGGGCTCATGATGTGGGGGCTCAGGGCTGGGGCAGAGGACCAGGGTGCGGGGGGACGAGGGCTCTGGCTGGGAATGAGGGTTTAGGGCGTTGAGGAGGCTCAGGGCGAGGGCGGAAGCACAGGGTAAGGGCAGCCTGCCCTGCCATTAGTGGAGAGCAGGCGCTAGGACCCTGCGGCAGCAGACAGCAGTTCTGCCTGGAGCCGATCTCCGGCAGCACAGAGCAGGCAGGGGAGACACCCGGGCTGCTTTCTCTCAGGCTGGGACGCGGTGCGGCGTGGGGGGGGGCACGCAGGGGGAGGGGTGGCAGGCAGGGGCTGGGACCTGCTCCAGGCAGGGACGTGGCGGGGCGGGGGGGAGACCCGTGGGGGCCGGGGCCCGATCCAGGCAGGGCCAGGGGAGAGACCCAGTTCCAAATATTGCTGGAGCAGGGCACCCGGCCCTGAATATTCCTGGAGCCTGAGCACCACAAATGTATATAACCTGCCATCCATGTCCCTATACCTTACCTGTTACCAGTGTGGAGAGTTGTGACAGTGAAGGAAATGTTCCTGTGTCAGTTAGGGGTATTGACTTGCCTATGGAGTGAGCTACCCCAATCTCCAAGCAATTGTCTGTGAAAAGCCTTGTGTGCTGGGACAAGGGAAAGGGTATCCCGAGCTGTTGGTCTGTGTGATGTTATGAGTCTGACCTCCTGCACAATGCAGACCACAGAATCTCACCCACCCATTCCTGTATCAAACCTGTGTCTGAGCCACTGAAGTCCTCAAATCATGGTTTAAAGACTTTAAGGTGCAGAGAATCTTCCAGCAAGTGACCCGTGCCCCATGCTGCAGAGAAAGGCAAAACCCCCCCAGGGCTTTTGCCAATCTGCACTGGAGGAAAATTCCTTCCCGACCCCAAATATGGCGATCAGCTAAACCCTGAGCATGTGGGCAAGACTCACCAGCCAGACATCCAGGAAAGAATTCTCTGTAGTAACTCAGATCCCACCCCATCTAACATCCCATCACAAGCCATTTGGCATATTTACCGCTAGTAGTCAAAGAGGAATTAATTGCCAAAATTAGGCTATCCCATTATACCATCCCCTCCATAAACGTACCAAACTTAGTCTTGAAGCCAGATATGTCTTTTGCCCCCATGTCTCCCTCTGCTTGGTTTCCGCACAGGTTCGGCATAGTGGGAACATAAGCTTGCCACCCACTCTGACAGGTAACTATGGGAAAAAGAGGCCTCGTGGGAGGTACACTTTAACTTTTGCAATTCCAAAATAATTTGCAAGGGGTCCAAATTTGTCATAAACTATATTGGAGTGTCCGATAGCGTATTCTTTGGTTTTGTTTACGAGAGGGTACAGGCTGTGTAGCCCTGAGGATTAATCTGTTGGTCTGTATAAAATGTCTTTTTGATAAATTTATGTAATAGGCTTATAGATTTATAGATTTGCAATAGCTGAAATGCAAGATACCTCCAGACATCCAGGTCAGACATCCTGTGTCGCTAAAGGTAACCTTTAGGACCCTTACTCAGAAAAATAATAATAAGACAAATTACCTACGCAAATGTCTGGAGACCTTTAGCTGAGCCAATAGCAGTAAAGGGTGGAAATAGAGATTTTTGCCTCCAAATCTAACAAGTACACCACAAATGCGTACATAACTGTCACTCATACGCACACACATGTTAGCCTATGAGGCAGGTGTACCCTAACATTTCCGTGGGGGGAAGATGAAATTTGGGCATAGGAGGAAGGATTTCTGAATAATGCTCTATAAAAGGTGAAACAAATCACCATTAGGCAGGCGATACACCCATCTATCTGTTCCTGTTTACCCCATCATCTCCACCCCATCTACGCATCGATGCTACCCATCTACAAGGCTGTTAACTATTGATAGGCCGTGGTATTATTTCTTTTCAAAGCTGTAAGTATAAAGGAATCTAGTTTCTGCTTTACCTTTAAAGCACCTAGTTTATATAGGGTTAAAGTCATACCCATACTATCACTTCCTCTACCAAAAGTGTGAACAACACCCAAAGTGCTACTGCACAGAGTGAGTTTATAACAGAGTATTATCATAAATATATCTCTTAAAGAACTGTGATATTTTGTAACTTTGTAATCTCGAACTGTTTTAACATTTTAACATTTTCTTATTGTTTCATTGATTTTTAATAAAAGGTCTTTATGACTATTTCTGTCTCGGTGTAAGTTCCTGTCATATACCCCGAAGCTCCTTTTATAAACTCTGTGAAGCCTGATTCAGGACGAACTTTATCTTCTGATCATACACATTGGCGAGCCATACCCATATTATTAATATCTATTAATTATTATTAATATTACTAATTAATTAGAAAATTAATTAATCAAATAAAATTAAATTAAGTGGATAAATTCCACCGACCCTACTAATCCACCCCAAATCAGGCTACAGCTGGTAAAATCATAATAGTGGATTTCTTCCACGGGGTTAGGTTTGTAATACAGGTGGATAGCGTTTGTCCTCCCCCCAGGAAGAGCATCCCTAGGCATGAGAGGCTGGGGCAACTGGGCTCGGTTTAAAAAAATCTGCAAGCTCCCTGTCCATTTCTTCCATTACCTCCCACTCGTGCTCCCAGAGAGTCCTCACTACAAAACCAAGTCGTTTCAGATAGTCAGTCTTGAGCTGCTTCTTGTAATAAAGAAACCCAAAAGTTGTCCCCCATCATAGGGGTCTATGCTTTTTCACACTAACAGGTGATACAGCCGCGGAAAAAACACCCATTAAACTCAAAGGCCGTGCGTACCCCATTAACATTGGCATAACCATCTAAAAATAGGGTCCTACCTGTAGTTCCCCACCCTGTAAAGCATGCCATATCTGAATATTTTCTTTGTGAGAGGTATACAACAGCCACTGAATAGATGGGGTCAAATATCTATTTTTCTGCCTGTGATAGTTGTGTTAGGCTCCAAAAACATAAAGGTGTACATAGCCATGCAGACAGATGCCAGCATTATGTACCAGAATGGATCTATACACAGTTTTATCTTGGTGAATTTACCAGATTCTCTCTCTACTATATCTCTCTTCTCCATCAGGGCTGGCTCTAGGTTTTTTGCCGCCCCAAGCAAAAACATTTTTGGCTGCCTCCCACCCCAGCCCTGAGCTCCCCCCCCTGCCCACCAGTGTCCCCCTCGCCCTCTGCTGCCCCAGCACTGGGCTCTCTCTTCACCCCCCTCCACCCGCACCCCCAGCTGCCCCAGCACTGGGCTCCCCCCCCCGAAGTGACCTCCTCGTTCACCGCAGCAATCCCCATTTACACTTGCAGTGGGGATCAAACCGTTTATCCTATTTTTATGTCACTTTCGTATAAATCTCACCCCCCATCCCCCACAACCCCATCTTTAGTGCTCCAAATGCACATGGAAGGCATAGGGACTAACCCTCAAACCTTGTACCCGGAAAGAGATGGGGATCTAGTAAAGAGAGTTCAGGCAGAAGAACGGGTGTGGGGATGCTTGGGGCTCTACACTGGCAGAGAAGCAGGGTGCAATGTACTCAGGGAGGAGGAAAGGGTGTATCAGGAGGGTTGCGGGAGAAGAAGAGCAGGGGAAGGGGGAGGTGCGGGAAGAGAGGGCTGGAGGAGGGTACAAGGGGAGAGGTGTGGGTGAAGGGAGAGTACAAGGGGAAGGGGTGTGGTGAAGGAGCAATGGGGGAAGGTACAAGTGGAGGGGCTGTGAGCAGTATGGGGGGTGCAAGGGCTGAGAGGGGCAGGCGCTGACAGCTGCTTCCCCTGCCCCATGCAGGTAGAGAGGAGGGACACTGACCCCCCAGGTGCTCGAGCCGCAGGGGACCCCAGGCGGGGCAGTATCCCCGGCTGCCCCGCTCGGCGCCAGGCTCTGCCTCTCCTCACCCAGGGCAGGCAGCGCTGGGCTGAGGCGGGGGAGGTGCACGGTGGGCTGGGTCCTGGGGCAGGAGGAGGCAGCAGCAGCTCCCTGGCAGCTTGGGCTGCCCAGCCATTCACCCTGTCAGCGTGCGAGCCGGGATCCGTGCCCCCTGCCCAGCCCTGTGGGGAGGAGACCGACTGAGATCTGTGGGTGGTGGGGGCAGGGGCGGCTCTAGAAATCAGGCTGCCCCAAGCAGCGCGGTGCGCTGCGCCGCCCTTCCCCGGTCCTGCGGCGGGTCCCCTCTTCCCGCGGCTCCGGTTAAGCTCCCGCAGGCATGACTGCGGCAGGTCAACCGGAGCCCTGGACGAGCGGACCTGCCGCAGGCATGACTGCGGCGGGTGCCGTGGTCCCGCGGCTCCGCTTGACCTGCCGCAGTCATGCCTGCGGGAGCTCAACCGGAGCCGTGGGAAGAGAGGACCCGCCACAGTCATGCCTGCGGCAGGTCCGCTCGTCCCGGGCTCCGGTGGACCTCCCGCAGGCATCACTGCGGCAGGTCCGCCAGCCCAGCCTCCCGCCCTCCCCGGCGGCAGGGGACGCCCCCTACATTTTGCCGCCCTAGGCACCAGCTTGTTTTGCTGGTGCCTAGAGCCGCCCCTGGGTGGAGGGGATCCAGGGAGATACTCTGACTCGCTGCTACTCCAGCAGCAGCTCTGGCTCCATCCGATCTGCCGCCATCAGGGCTACTTTGGGAACAGCTCTCCCCTCGCTCTTGCGTGCCTGGCTCAGTCCTTCCCTTAGCCACACCCTTATTCCCGATTGCGGAGGACGGGAGGAGGAGGCAGCAGTGGGCGTGGGGATGTTGGAGGTGGGTGAGTTGTGAAAAGCAGCAGAGTCTGGGAGATTTCTCCTTTGCTTCTCTGCTATGAGCAAGAAGAAAAGGGAGCTGGGGAAAGTCACAGTGTGGGAGGGTGTTAGATGAGTCTTGGCGAGCCCTGTGGGGAGCCGCTTTCCATACACAGAATAGGAGGAACTCCCAAAGTCAACATCTGATCTCCTGAGCTTGGGGGGAGTGGGGGCAGATGGTGCCTAGTCCCAGCCACATGCTAGAAAGCCCTGCACAAGGCAGCCTCATAGGCCAGGCTCTGAACCAGTCCAGGTTTGCTCCACAATGCACTTTGTGTTCTGTTTTATTGACTGGCCCTGTGCTGGAGCCGAGGCAGCCTGGGAACTGGAACGCAGACTCAAGCGAGACTCCAGCTCGCCGCCTGGTTCGAAAGCCTCTCCAGGCTTGTCGCTAGCGGCCCCTGGGCATAAGTGGTTGGGTCTCTGCACTTCCCGGGTGGTCCCCTGGGCATGTGTGGCTGGGTCTCTGCACCTCGTGGGCGGCCCCCTGGGCATGAGCAGCTGGGTCTCTGCATCTCTCAGGTGGCTCCCTGGGTCTGATTCTCCCAGGCAGCCCCTGGAGCTGAGCCCAGGCTGCGGCAACGAGAGGGGCTCCCTGTCCCTGAGTGTGTGAGGAGCCAGGGAGGAAGGGAAGTGGGGTCCGGGATGCAGGGAGGGGGAAGGGGTCCTGCTGCCGCTGCTGCTCTGAGTCTCCCCAGGGCGGCGCTGTGTTTCCCCACCAGAGTGGGCTGTTCAGGGCGCGGTCGGGCTGAGCAGGAGGCGCAGATCCCAGCTTGCGCGCTGACAGGGTGAGTGGCTCTGGCCAGGGCTGGCACCGGCTTTTTGCCACCACAACCAAAAAAAAAAAAGGCGGGGAGAGGGGGCACGAAGAGCCGCTCCTTTGAAAGTGCCGCCCCAAGCACATGCTTGGAGGGCTGGTGCCTAGAGCCGGCCCTGATCTTAATTGACCCCAAAATGGTCTTTAATTAAGAGGGAAAAGACTTCTGGACAAATATGGCCTTCCAGTTGCTCTGCAGTCATTTCTAGGATGTGGGCTAAGGTGGGAATGCCAGACTTTTATGGCCTTCTCATCGGTTCACTGTTGGTTGTTGCTTAGGAGTGTAGTTAAAATCAAATGCAATGTTTTTATTTGCTGAGACTATATAATAGTGATGGTGGGTGTGACAGGTTCCCCCCAGGGTGTCACCTGGGGTACAGATGAGCTCTCTGTTTCACCAGTCTGGGTTCCCTCTTGCACTGTGATGTGACAAGCTGCAAAGCCCTCCGCACGTGCACTCACATCAACATCCACAGGCAGGGACCACACCCATCTGTGTGCATGAATGCATCTGGCCAGGCACTCATGAACCAACAATAGCAAGGCTTCAGCCAAAACACCCACCAGCTTCCCGACCTAGGACCCTGGAGCTGTACTGTCCTGCCCTGGCCAAAAGCTTGACCAGTAAGATTATGAAAATTACCCAGTTCACCCCTCCCTCGATGTGGAGAGGAATATGCACAAAACCTTCGTTAACTGAGCTGAGATTTTTTCTCAAACACTTCCCTCAAACCACACTGTTTTAGGTAAAAATATAAAATAGATTTATTACAAAAAGATAGATTTAAAATGATTATAAGTGGTAGCAAACAGATCAAAGTAGATTACTTAGCAAATGAACAAAAACACAATCTAAGCCTAATATACTACACAGGATTTGGATCAAACAGTGTCTCACCCTGTTAGACAGTATGAGCAGTTTGTAGATGTTTCATACACAGGCAGGGTTTCCTTCTTTCCCACCTGGGACCAGCACTTCCCCAGTTCAAAGTCTGCGCTCTTCCAGAGCTATATCCAGATGTTGGGTTGTGGGGAAAGTGAGGCCTGTTGGTGATGTCGCTTCCCCCTTTTATAGTTTCTTCCATATGGTGGGAACCCCTTTGTTCCAAGCCAGGTTCCCAGCCCAGTTTGTGGAAAAATACAGGTACCAAAATGGAGTTCAGTATCATGTGATCTAGTCAGATGCCCCTGCATGCTTGATGAGTCATGGCAGCCATTATCCATAGGCTGTCTGAAGTGGTCCCCAGTGAGGACAAGACTCATTGGCCCATTGTTTTTGCTGATGGGCCATTAGCATTGTCTAGCTTCTTCACTGTTTTACCTGAAAGGCTAGTTGTGGGTGTTACCCAGGACAAGCACATTTGAAATAGAGATGCATAGTCAATATTCATAACTCCAGATACAAAAATGATACATGCATACAAATAGGATAACCATACTCAGTGAATCGTAATACACCTCTACCCCGATATAACGCTGTCCTTGGGAGCCAAAAAATCTTACTGTGTTATAGGTGAAACCACATTTTATCGAACTTGCTTTGATTCCCCAGAGCATGCAGCCCCGCCCCCCCAAACGCTGCTTTACCGCGTTATATCCAAATTTGTGTTATATTGGGTCAGATTATATCGGGGTAGAGGTGTATTTCCATTGACACCTTGCATGACACATCTTGTATAAGATGCAACATAATTATATCATAATCATACCACAGTCATATTACTATGGTGAATATGTAGTGCAGAGTTTTACAGTCGGGAAGGAAAATTATGTATTTACCCCTCTTAGAAAAGAGTTATCATTTTCACCCTGCTGCTTTGATACTGTAACCATGAAGCCAGTTAGACATTTTAAAAAAGAAATATATCTATCCAATGCACTAATGATCAGATTTTCAAAAGTTGAGATCCTATTCAGGTATCTACGTTGTCATATCATTAAAGATGCTCAGCACTCAGTTGCTCCTGTGTTGAGATAACACTGTCCTTTGTAGGTGACAAATCTGAGGAATTGTCACAGATTGAAGTGTCATCAGAGGAGGTTTTGGAATGAACTGAGAAACTTAACAGTAACAAGTCACCGGGACCAGATGGCATTCACCCAAGAGTTCTGAAAAAACTCAAATGTGAAATTGTGGAACTATTAACTATGGTTTGTAACCTGTCCTTTAAACCAGCTTCTGTACCCAATGGCTGGAAGATAGCTAATGTAATGCCAATATTTAAAAAGGTCTCTAGAGGTGATTCCGGCAATTACAGACTGTTAAGTCTAACGTCAGTACCGGGCAAATTAGTTGAAACAATAGTAAAGAATAAAATTGTCAGACACATAGAAGAACATAAATTGTTGGGCAAATGTCAACATGGTTTCTGTAAAGGGAAATCATGTCTTACTGATCTATTAGAGTTCTTTGAAGGGGTAAACAAACATGTGGGATCCAGTGGACATAGTGTACTTAGATTTCCAGAAAGCCTTTGACAAGGTCCCTCATCAAAGGCTCTTACATAAATTAAATAGTCTTGGGATAAGAGGGAAGATTCTTTCATGGATTGAGAACTGGTTAAAGGACAGGGAACAAAGGGTAGGAATTAATGGTAAATTTTGAGAATGGAGAGGGGTAACTAGTAGTATTCCCCAAAGGTCAGTCCTAGGACCAATCCTGTTCAACTTATTCATAAATGATCAGGAGAAAGGGGTAAACAGTGAGGTGGCAAAGTTTGCAGATGATACTAAATTGCTCAAGATAGTTAAGACCAAAACAGACTGTGAAGAACTTCAAAAAGATCTCACAAAACTAAGTGACTGGGCAACAAAATGGCAAATGAAATTTAATGTGGATAAATGTAAAGCAGAGGGTGGAGATGGATGGCAGGAGAGAGATCACTTGATCATTACCTGTTAGGTTCACTCCCTCTGGGGCACCTGGCGTTGGCCACTGTCAGCAGACAGGATACTGGGCTGGATGGACCTTTGGTCTGACCCAGAATGGCTATTCTTATGTTCTTATGTTCTTAATAGCTCCCACAGACTCAGGGAAATTATTTTAAATATTTGTTCACATTTTTGTGTCCATGAGTATTGCGATTTCAGACATTCTAGTATTCATTTATCCCTTCTACTGACTATCCGCATGAATAAGTGCTTTCTAGTGTGAGTAAGGGATCCACAAACTGTCCCTCATCCCTTCTGCTTTATAAATTAAGTAATGGAATTGACACTTTTATGTATTTTCCCCTCAGGTCTGGGGTCTGCTCCTCTCATCTCTGTGGAGGGTCACCAGGATGGAGGGATCCAAATGGTTTGTCGATCAGCTGATTGGTACCCAGAGCCTGAGGTGCTGTGGAAAGATCTCAATGGACGACATTTACCATCACTCTATGAAACAACATCCAGAGTGGATAACAAGCTGTTTGAAACAGAATCTGCTATCATTGTAACAGAACATTCAAACCAAAACTTGTCCTGTTGCATCAGGAACACCGTTCTCAATCAAGAAAAGGAATCAGCAATGTATATAGCAGGTCAGTTACCATCCAAATCCCACACTGAACTCAGCACCACTAGAAACAAAACAAAATATAGGAAAACAAGAACTGAAACATCTGTGGTGGATATTTCATAATCCACATACAAACACAGAAGACGGGAGGCTGGTATCTTTACAGGGTCACAGTTTATGCAATTTGATTCCCTTCATTGTGAGTACTCAGTCTATCAATGTTTTGGGTTTCATGTAAATTTAATGTTAAGTCTGACTTTCCTGATATTCTAGCACACACGTACCCAGGTACAGACACAAACTTCCAACCTTTTCAGAAGAAACTTTCACTCAACCCACTGACACAGTATGTTCCTGCAACCTTCACTTCATCTTAATAATTTTTTTAATGGGGTAAATTTTATACTGTGGCTTCTTTGTGATCTTCTTTCTCCCTCAACTCATTGTTCATTACTTGTGTGAAATGTCACCTCAGTCATGTAATGTTCTTTCTATTGACTTTCAATGGGACTTGTGCTCCTTAAGTCACTTTGGTCTGGATCCACAAATGGACTCATTTTACCCTTGTCTACACACAAAAGTTGCACTGATTAACTATTTAGTTAATTGATGAAACTTGCTTGGGTGAACGTGCATATAAGTTTCAGAGTGCCCTATATAGATTTAGCTCCAGTCAATTCCTTACCGACTTCAGCTAAATGGAGGTAGGGCGCTATTAAACCGATTTATGATTTAAGGTTTTTGTGCATCAATTTATTCAAATTGGTGCAACCCTCATATGTTGTCAACTCTTGAATCAATTTAAGAATGGCCACATAAGAGTTGCTCCAATTTCACTGTATCAGAGCACAAACCCTGGGCAGAGAAAGCTTTAGGTACATTTCAAAAATTTCATCCTGAGTGGATGTTTGAATCACTGTGAACACAAGAACAGTAAATCAAGATTAATTAGTTTGCTACAGAATTCTTTGGAGAAATTGTGATTATGATTCCTTCAAATATTTGCAGGGCAATAATGGACTTTTCAAAAATATTCTAATTAATCTGACAATTTCTGAATGTTGCTGAACACTAAGGATTAAATTCTTTGCTGGTGTAACTCTACTGAAGTAAGTGGGGTTTTATGAGCAGACAATTTCCCCCTGAATTCTATGGCTGTCTGAATAGCAATGCATCAAATGAGGCCTGTTTTTTTCCAGGATAAATCAGTGGTAAAGCTGTGTTGATAGGAGCCATTTTTAAAATCAGTTTCTGGTCATTTGTGTAGTGTAGACATGGCCATTCTTTCACTCTTATCTCACAGAAATCCTGCTGGATACTATTTATGTATTTGTATGGAATAAACCGTCTGATTTTCGTCACCACTTCAAAATAAAGACAAGTTGTGGATGTCGTTTTTTTCAGATCCATCTTTCCCGAGGATGAATTCCTGGATGGTGGCTCTAAGTGTGATCCTGGTGGTTTTGTTTGGTTTCATTGGCCTCACTGTTTATCTCTTTAAAATGAAAGGTAAATATCAGAGGGAGAAATATACAGTATATACAGGTTTTATGTCAATAAATAAATAGGAGGAATTTTCAGAATTTAATATTAGGAGAATTTGTGACCTGCTGATCTTGTCCTATATAAAGAAGAAGAATGCATGTGAATTTATTGATAGAGGGTAGAGGCAGATGTGTGTGGTTTAAGGCCTGATTGAATGTTTCCAGGGAACCCTCTCCCTTTAAAAGTCCTTCCAATTAAGGGGTGAGGTTGGCATAGCTACATGTCTGAGGGGTGTAAGTTTTCAGTGCAGACCAGTCTCAGAGTCTTTCAGAAGAATCTATATAGGTCTGGCTTGTTAATTAAGTTGTGATTAAGTGGGAATTTCCTGCAATATTTTTATGAATTCTATGTATGCTTCAGTTTCCTCTATATGTGACATTGTTACCCAGTGGGGAGAAAAGGACTGTTTGCTCTCAGGCTAAGAGACATCAGTATTGGTGTTATGGGCCTTAGTCCCCATATCGATGGAGCATCAGAGAAGATAGCGGCAAATCCAGTCACCGGATATTGACACCTAGCAACCATCAACTCAGAGGGAGATGGATTTCCCCACATCTAAGCAGGGAAGCTGAGTAACATACCCCAGCTCAAGAAGAAAGGACTGGAGAGGTGTGAGGTGGGGGATACGAGTTGGCTGCTGGAAGGAGTTGGGGCTTTGACCTGGAGTCTGAACAAGGAGGTCGAATGGAGATACAGACAGAGCTTGAACAGTGGGGTTCAGTACAGAATCTGGGCTCTGGGCTGACCAGAATGGTCTATGCTTTAACCTTCAATTCTCTATGATAAACTACAACCTTCCTATGCTGTGTCCACCTGAGTGTTTTGACAATGCTCTTTGAGTGCCACTGCAAACACTTGGTGAGGTGTGTTTATCCCTGAAGGGTATGCAAGTCTCTACCAGGAGAATCTCAGCTGGACTCACTGAACAGAGCTCAGAGTGCAAAGCAGGAGTGCTGAAGGCCCAGAGATCCAGCCTGAGGAGGTGGCAAAGCTGTGTGGCTTACCCAGGAGAAAGAGAGACACACCTAGGGAGTCTGGCAGACTGAAGAGTCTAGAAACTGTTGTGAAGCTCAGGGTGTAGCACCAATCAAGTGAATTTGTGACAGAAGTTTCAGTACAGCTAGATCCCAGACAGGGTTTATCTTCAACCACTCCCTGCTGCAGTCAGCTTGTACCTCATCTGAAGGACCCTTGTGAGTGGCAGAGGTTCATAAGTTATCTTCAGTGGCTCTGTTGTAAGAATCAGATATCTCTGAGTTCCAGCAGCCGCCCTCTTCCTGTGACAAATTCTCCCTTTCAAGATCATTTCCTCCAAGTGGAAAAGATATAGGACCTGCAAGATGCCTATTTAATGCCAGTTGAGCCCAAAGGAGTTGTCCTCTTTTCCTGACTGGGATGGGGATGTGCCTCAGAACAGGATGTGATAATCTAGTTTCATAACATTTGGGGTAAATTTAAATTAGACAAAATTCACACCAAAATATTATTTAGGGTGGTGGGGAAACAATAGAAAAGAGGAAATTGAATAGAAATAATCACCCGGCTTTAACTTTGATGATAAAGAGAAACAACACATAAGAGAAGGAAAGCTCATAATAAATATTTATATGTATTTCTGTGTATGTTTAAGGGAAACAAGATCTAGAAATTGATAAATGTCATTTTCCTTCCGCTGAGAAGAAAGTTTTTGTACAAAATTGGATCCTCTTGTAGGAGTTTAATCGGGTCACAGGCTCTGACTTTTATTTTGCCGGTGGGCGCTCCATCCCCACTCTGCCCTCTCCCCCGAAGCCCTGCCTCCACTCTGTTCCATCCCCAATGTTCCCTCCTCTGAGAGCCTCCCATCTACTACTCTCTGCCCACTCCTCCGAGGGCCTCCTGCCCACCACTCACTCCTTTCCATCCCATCCCCCTAGCGCCTCTCACCTGCCACTTGATCCATGGGGTGGAGAGGAGTGAATGGCGGGTGGCTTCAGGGGAAGAGGCAGAGCAGGGGAAGGAAGGGGTAAAGTACAGGTGGTGTCACAGTCCCTGGGTGCTGAGTCAGCCCTGGGTCCACCTCCAAACAGCTGATTGGTGGCCAGCTGGTGGGTGCTGAGCATCTCCTATTGTTTTCCTCTGGGTGCTTGAGCCCTGGAGCACTCACAGACTCGGAGCCTATACATCAGTGGATTAAGTGGCCTAGTGGTTAGCACACTTAATGCCACCGTCCAGTGGGCAGGTTTTGCAATCCTGGCCCTCTTTTAATCAGAGGTGCAGTGTGGTAGGCAGTGATGGGGAGCACGGTCTCTGATCCAGCACAATAGGAGGGTCAACAGTGTCTGACCTCCAGTGATATCCTCCAAATAACCTTACTTGAGTCACTTCCTACCAGCTGCTGGTCTTCCCAGCTTCAAGTCCAACATAAGGTGAAAAGAAAAAGAAAAGGCACCCAACCATCAGCCTCAACTGGGTCTAAGCGAGCAGTCAGTCCCTCGGGGAGGCTGCTCCAGTGCCCTTGTCTGTAACCTTCAGGGTAGGTCTGTCCCCGTCCTGTGCCTCTCCCTTCTGAGCTGGGTTGCTCCCTTTTCAGCCCTTTCTCCAATTGGAGCATGATCTACAGGGCTGGAGGGGTGGGGTTACCTGGCACAGTACTGTTCTTTCACCCTGTCACGCCCAGAGTGGTGTTTGTGTGCCCCTCACGCACCCTCCCCCTCAGGCCCCACTGGGCTGTGGTGTCCTGGGGCTGGTTTGTGTCCCCACCATACCCACTCAAGCGGAGTACCCTAGGAGTTGGTCCTGGGGCCGGTTTTGTTCAACATCTTTATCAATGATCTGGATAATTGGATTAATTGCACCCTCAGCAAGTTTGCGGGTGACACAGTGGATGAGAAGCTGGATATGAGTCAGCAGTGTGCTCTCATTGCCAAGAAGGCCAACGGCATATTGGGCTGTATTAGTATGAGCATTGCCAGCAGACCAAGGGAAGTGATCATTCCCCTCTATTCGGCACTGGTGAGGCCACACTTGAAGTATTGTGTCCAGTTTTGGTCCCCCCACTACAGAAGAGATATGGACAAATTGGAAAGAGTCCAGCGGAGAGCAACAAAAATGATTAGGGGGCTGGGACACGTGACTTATGAGGAGAGGCTGAGGGAACTGTGGTTATTTAGGCTGCAGAAGAGAAGAGTGAAGAGGGATTTGATAGCAGCCTTTAACTACCTGAAGGGGGTTTCCAAAGAAAATGGAGCTTGGCTGTTCTCAGTGGTGGCAGATGACAGAACAAGAAGTAATGGTCTCAAGTTGCAGTGGGGGAGGTCTTGGATATTAGGAAACACTATTTCACTAGGAGGATGGTGAAGCACTGGAATGTGTTACCTAGGGAAGTGGTGGAATCTCCATCCTTAGAGGTTTTTAAGGCCTGGCTTGACAAAGCCCTGGCTGGGAAGATTTAGTTGGTGTTGGTCCTGCTTTGAGAAGGGGGTTGGACTAGAGGACCTCCTGTGGTCTCTTCCAACCCTAATCTTCTATGATTCTATTCTATGATTCATCCTGTGATAAGTCCACATATATATTTTCCGTGCCTGAACGATGTACCAGTTGAAAGTTCTATGGCTGCATTGAGAGATACCACGGCATAATGCCTGGGTTATGGCCTGTCATTGAGTTCAGCCAGAGGAGTGGTGCATGGTCAGTTACTAGGTGGGAGGGCTGCCCCCACAAGTAATAGCATAGGGTATCGATGGCCTGCTACCTCATGTGGGAATAACCTCCTGCTGAGATAGAGAACAGGGTGTTCTTCTTCTCCGAACTCCTGAGATAGCACTGCTCCAAGTCTGACATCAGACACATCTGTTCAGAGAATAAAGGGCTTTGAGAAGGCTGACTGGAATATTACTGGCTCCTGGATCAACAGGACTTGTAGTTCCCTAAATGCCTCGTTACTGCTTTTGGTTCAGTGGATCCTTTTGGGGGCAGTGTCCTTAATCAACTCTGTCAACTGGGCAGTCATGGTAGCAAAGTTTGAGATGAACTGTCAATAGTATCCCACTAATCCCATAAACCATTGAACTTGCTTCTTTGTGAAAGGGACAGGGCAAAACACTAGGGCTTGAACTTTTCCACCAAAGGTCATAGCTCCTCCCCTCCTCCACAGCATACCCCAGGTAAGTGTCTTCTTGGGTGGCCAGCTGACACTTTGACTTCTTGGCCATCAGACCTGCTGCTTTGAGAGCCCAAAATACCACAACAACCTGCTTCATATGCTTGGCCCAGCTCTCACTGTAGAACATGATATCATCAGTGTAGGAAAGTGGCCGTGTCCCCATGAAACCCAAAGGCCTGGTTTTAAACTGGTGTATTCCATCACAGCCAGATTGTTTAATTGTTGTGGAGATGTTTGCTTTTAAAATTACCCTTTTTATTTATTTATTAAACCTGGTTTTGTTTGTTTGCTTACTTGTTTTTTATGATTATTCTCATGGGGGGGTAAATTATGTTGATTTCTCACAGCGTTCATTGTCGTATTCATGATAAAGAGAAATAAAACATAAGAAAAGGGAAACACCTAACAAAAATATCTATTTATTTCTCTTTAATTTTTAGAGAAACGTGATAAAGAAATAAGTAAGTGTCATTATCCTTCCTCTGAAAAGAAGCTTTTTTTACCAATCTGAAGTCTCATGTGGCCATTTTTTAATTGTGGTGGAGTTGTTTGCTTTTAAATTTAATTTTTTTAAATTGTTGCAATAGGAAACCATTGTTTGTTTGTTTGCTTTTTATTATCATCATTCTTTTTGGGGTGGGTTGTTTTTTAATGTAACTTTATAAAATGTGGGGAAAGACTAAACTGGATGAATTTCACACCAAAAGTTTATATGAAAAATTGATACATAATACAGTAATAGGGTAGGTAGTGGGCAGGAAAATATGGCCCAGGAGGAATTGTGGGAAGGCACTAGAAGACTATCAGCCCCTGAGATGATTAACCACCCTCCACATTGCAAAGTGGGCAGGTAACCAACCTGAATTAAAGTGGTACCTGGGCTACAGCCTATACCCAAAGTCCTGCCAGCCAGCCTGGGTGTAAAGCACCAACAAACCTGAGTCAGAGTTTTTGTGCTTGTGCAATAAACAGGTTGGGGCAATAGCCAGGTAAGATCCTGAGCTAACTCTGCAGTGAAGATCCACCCAGAGAGAGAAACACTCATGCAACCCAGTGCTGGTTCTATTGCTTTATATTTCAGAATATGTTTGGAAGAACTTATCAGTTTCTTTTTCCATCAGTGTATTAGTCTGAACACTATTGAATCATGCAATACTTGTTGAGATCCGCTCTCACCTCTAATTATGTGGTTGTTTTTGAAGATCTGTGGCACCTGTAGAAAAAGGTAATTAAAGATTATATTTTATCAGTGGCCAAATATCAGTCCCTATGAGGCAATGTGCCTCTTTTTCGTTGAATGTGGGAGTAGATGTGATAATTCAGGGCAGACCTCCCCAGTACCCTGCATTTCATGGCGCATCACAAGGTGAAACAGGGTTTGTGCCTATGTCCTACCACAGCATAATGAATCTACATCATATTGCATCTACTTTTCCTGCCCCTCCACTGCCCGCCTGTGCACTGCATCCTGCAGAGATCTGTGATAGCAGCTGCCACTCATTGTACAGATCCAGTGGGATATGCACCTCCACAGCTACTTCTCCAGGGGGAGTTTGTTTTATCTCCCTGCGCTGATGGCCGATCTCCAATTTCTCTGTTTCTTCCTTCATCTTTTCCCCTCTGAAGAAAGCCAGGAGCTCTGCAATGACCCCACGCTGACGGGTGAGCAGGGGCTGTGCCTGTGTGCTACCCTTGCTCCAGTCTCCAGCAGAGGAACAGAGCCTTGATCACAGACAGGGGCTCTTCTAGGGTGACCAGACAGCAAATGTGAAAAATTGGGATGGGAGTGGGGGGTAATAGGAAAAAGACCCAAAAATCGAAACTGTCCCTATAAAATCCGGACATCCGGTCACCCTAGGCTCTTCTGGCTCCATTATACACATCTGGGGAGCTCCTGTGATCAGAGCTGTGAGCTTGTCTCTTTTCTCCTGTCTCCATCCACCATGATCCCACCATTCTCCTGTCTCTGGTAAACAAGACGTCACTTTAGCCTCCCATCACTAGCACAACCCTCTTCCTCTTTCCACCAGCCACTACTCTACACCTCCCTGCTGTGGCAGATTAGCTACTGGGCCAACAAGGCCTGTGCCCAGAGACACTGGCCAATTGGGGGCCCATGAAAAATGGGTGCTTCTGTCTGCCACTCTGCCTGCCCAGCACTTCTGCCAGTTAGTGGGATCAGAGCTTGGGGGCTTGCCGGGCTTGCTCTGCTCCACCCGCCCTGCACTCCAGCTGGGAAATAGGGTCAGGTCATGGGGGCTTGCTTCACTCTCCAGCTGGAGCACCAGGTTGGTGGAGTGGGGCAAGCCCCTGTGCCCTGACCCCATTTCCCTAGCAGAAGAGCGAGGGGGCAGGGGGACTGCAGCCAGAAGGGGTGAGAGAGGTCCCCACTTGCTCTGGCCCAGGGCACCACAAAACCCTAATCCACCCCTGCTCCTCCCACACTTGTAGATTCTGCCTCATTGCACCATGAACCCCCTTCCCTTGTGTTCACCCCTCACTCCCTGCCCCGGGCTAATGTACTTTTGCGCTGTGACTGCTGCTGAGCAGTGAAATTCTGGGCATGTTCAATTCTCATACCATGTGGCCTGTTCCTGTCTGAGCTGTGACATTTCAGAGTAGACAGGGTGCAGTGGGGAGGGCCCATGGCAAAGTCCAGCATGGGGCAGCTGGGACACAGTGAGATTTAAGGTGGGGAGGGGCAAAAAATCTCTGTCAATGTTCACTGAGTTGTACCATCTGCTGGGGCTCCCAGAGTCTCTAGTCCCTTCCTTGGGGAGATGTGGGGGCAGGAGGGGAAAGATTCTGAGTCTCAGGCCTGGCGCAGCCGATACTTTCACTCTGTCACTGACCTGTCTCTGCCAGGGGATTGACTCTCCCCAGCCCTGTGCTGAGATCTCAGAGCTGATGGTAAATCTTGGAGGAAGGAGGTTCCCTGAGTCACTCTCCAGCTGGGGCAGATTCTGTCACTGACACCATCAAACCCTCCCCAAGGGCTGAGCTCTGCCCCTAACGCTCTGATTCTCTCTCCCCCCAGTGAATGTGACTCTGGATCCAGACACGGCTCATCCCAAACTCTTCCTCAGATCTGATGATCGGAAAAGTGTGAGCTGGGGAGACACACAGCAGCGACTGCCCAACAACCCTGAGAAATTTGACACTGAGCCCCGTGTGCTGGGCTGGGAGGGATTCACCTTGGGGAGACATTGCTGGGAGGTGGGGGTGGGGGATGGGGGATTCTGGGCTGTGGGGGTGGCCACAGGGTCCATGGGGAGGAAGGGAGGGATCAGCCATAGCCCTGGGGGGGGGGGGGGATCTGTGCAGTGGCTGGGTCAGTTCCAGGCTCTCACCTCCCCTGCAACCCCCCTACCCCTGAACTGGGTCCCCAGCAGGATCCGGGTTTGTCTGGACTGTGACCGGGGGCAGGTGACATTTATCAATGCTGGTGACGAGGCCCCAATCTTCACTTTCCCACCAGGCTCCGTCCCTGGGGAGAGAATCCGACCCTGGCTCTGGGTGGGGTGGGGATCCCGGCTCAGACTGTGTCCCTGAGACACGGGGGTGGAGGGGAGATATTCCACTGGGGCCCTGAAATCAGCTTCTCTAGCCTCACACACCCCAGTATCTATGATCTTGGAGGACTCCTGTCTACCCAATTCTCTGGCCTCTTAACTCTATGACCCCTGGAAGCCCCTCCCCCTCCCTGCAGCCACAGGGATGGGAGGGAGAGGGAGGTGAAGAACTCCTGTAGCTGCAGGAGGGGCAGAGAGGCTCTGAAGGGCAGAGGTGGGGGCTGGGCAGGAGGTAGCACTAACAGCCGGGCTGGGCACAGGCAGCTGTGGGGGTGGAAGGGACACAGAATGAATCAATCAGGGTATGGCTACACTTGAGAGTTGCAGCACTGGTCGTACAGCTGTGTAGGGAAAGCGCTGGTGTGTGGCCACACTCACAGCTACCAGTGCTGCAGTGTGGCCACATTTGCAGCATTTGCAGCGCTGTTGGGAGTGATGCATTATGGACAGCTATCCCAGCGTTCAAGTGGCAGCAACGTGCTTTTCAAAAGAGGGGGGTGGAGTGCAGTGTGACAGGGACCAGGGGAGAAAGACACAGTGGATTTTTGGAGCCGACACTGTGTATCAGCTCCCTGCCTTGCAAAATCAGAAAATTTTCCCGACCCCTTACTCTTAATTGCAAACAGCCTGCTGACCAGATAAGCAGCTGCTCCAACGGACTCCCTTTTTCTCCCTCCCCCCGCTGTTTCTCTCGTCAAGCAAACACTCTTCCCCGTGCCTGCCTCATTCACAGCAAGGTAGTTGGTTTATCTCATTTGATTGTTCAGTCAGTTACAGATTGATCACGGCAAACAGGAGCTGTGTTTGTTTTTTAGATAAGCAGCTCCCGGAGCCCTGAGTTCACAACAAAACAAAGAGAGGCAACATAACAAAGCAAAGGGAGTAATTTAGTTAAAAGCATTCTGGGATATATCCTTATACCCTGGAGGTCAATAACAGTGCTGGTGTGTGGCCACACTTTACGACCAGCACTGCAGCACCAGCGCTGCAGTGCTTATACCCCAAGCAGACCCAGGTGTACTGCCAGCGCTGCAGCCAGGGAGTTGCAGCGCTGAATGTGCCCTGCAGGTG